>NW_026704941.1:600000-1200000 GCF_029867415.1 Vicia villosa
CACTTTCTCCGCCATAGACGCCAAAGCCGACAACGGTTTAATCCGAATCCGCGTCTCCTGCTTACAAACAGTCCATTCATTCGGATTCTCCGGATGCGGATCATACCGAGTATTCTCCTCCACTTCAATAAACTTCTCCATACTAATATTCCTATAACTAAGCAACATCGATCGCGATTTCGCATCGACCACTGTCGATTCAACACAGTGACAGATATCTTCGCCGATAATTCTCCGAACTAGCCACGGACATCGGACGGTTATCGCGCGCGTCGCGTAAAGCTTCCCGGAGGATGAATCGAGGTTTGTGCTCAATGTGTTTACATCTAGAATGTGTGATAGAACGCGTTTGTTTTCTGGATCGGTGAATTTTCGCCATGAAGCCGAGGTTACTCGTTCCCATGGATGCTTGTAAACGTGTTCTTGTTTGTATGCTTTCACCATTGTTATGCTGGTAAATTGATTAACCTAATGGAAGATGAGTTGACTCAGAAATGGAATTAACAGTTGAATTAAGGGATTAGTGAGAGATTAGAGAGATGACTCGATTGGATCGAGAAGAATCGGATGGAATAAAAGCGTACCGGATATGAAATTGAGAACGTGCTGAGGATTGAGGTGGTAGTGGCCGGCTGGCCGAAGTCGGTTGTTTTGTGATACCGCTTTCTACTGCATCTCTTGCCGCCGCAGATTTTCTAGTGGTTTGTTTGGTTAAGACAAGTAGTGAGAGGAAATCGATGTAAGGAAAAGAAAAGTTTTCTCTTGCAATGAAAAGAAACGATTTAATAGAATTTTTATAATTTAATATAAAAATATTTATGCTTTGTGCCGATCATGGACCCAATAATCCATAGGCTCAAATTCAATAGTCACTATTGTATATTGTTTTTGCAACAAATATCATTTGGGTAATCTCCCTGATGCTGGTTAGCGGGAGGTCACAAATGTGTTGAATGTTGTGTGTTTTTTCAATGTATTTTCCCTTCATTAACATTTTTCTTGGTGCTCTTATATAATCTTTAGGGAAATGATATTCCTACATTTATTGGTGACACTTACACCGTAATTTATACGGTTTTGTAACTTTATCATATTTAATTATTATTATTTTTTCTTTCTGATACAAATAACTCATGTGCATAGACTGTATTTTAGTGGGTGTAACTATACGGTGTTGAATTTTGGTGTAAAAATAGCAGCTCTCTAATCTTTATTTCAATCCAATGAATCCTTTCTGAATGGGCCATAATGAGCCGCCCCTAGGTAACCTCCGTCATCTCCATATGACCACTAATCATGAAGAATTTATTTTTCCACCCTATTTTATACATGCCACCTCTTTAAAATAGAGTGTTTTTACCAAATTATCACGTTAAAATATTAGATTTTTTGAAATTTCTGGTACCGTACTAGAAATTTCATATAAATACCGGAAATTTTGTTGGATTTATCAATTTACCGTGTCTGATGCTATATAGTAGAAATTTAAAATTTTTGGTATGTAACAGCGGTTAAAATTAATATCGGAAATTTAAAATATTCGGTATATGAAAAAATACCCATTGTATTAATAATAATCTTTTTTTTACAGGAAAAAGATTAATTCATATCATTAATAATAATATTCTGTGGAATAACAGTAAAATTATGAAAACTAGCTAGAGATGGAGTTACCCGTGTCAAGGCATACGCAACCTCATTGACTTGACTTCTAACGAACTTAACACGAGAGTTCTTAAAAAAGAGAGACAACAAACTATTGCATTCTCTAGTAACAATGCCAAAGTCCAAATCGTTTGGTTTTGGTGAAATCACACCATCCACCACGCATTTGGCATCTAACTCAAAATCCATGTTATCATAACCAAGGTCATGAACCCATTTGATAGATTCCAAAAGACCTAGAGCTTCTCCAATAGCAACTTCAGTACAAGGCAAAAATCATTTTGTGCGGGCTGCAATAAAGTGACCTTCATCATTTCGAATACATACACCTATACCTACCGTATTATGAGAGAAGGATGCATCGATGTTGCATTTGAACCGACCAACCGAAGGTTTACTCCACTTGGTAACAATTGTCGCGTGATCTGAAATCGAGTTATTGGTTCGTAATTGTTGGGCATCTCTTCATCCCGCCAGAAACTGCGAGGCTCAGACTCCTTAGTGCCTATAATTAATTAATCAAATCACATTATTTTTAATTAATCAAATCACATTAAAAGACTATACGATGATCATCAAATTGGAATTTATCAAGAAAAAAGTTATTTTGTTACTGATATAAAATCTGATAAACAAGTTTATTGGGAGGAAAATAAATTCAGGAAGGTGGCGATATTGAGTTTTGGATCCAATAATTAAAAGTAGAGATGATGATCATCAACAGTTTGTTTTTGAGGAACCATTTTATCAAAGCATCAGAGATGGTTGGGGATGGATATGATTTTCAACAATCAAAATTACACAAAATCATCCATAGTAATCTTGCATGCATTTTCATATCATCATTCAACGCTTTGTTATTGCATCAACAAAACAAAAATCAACTACTGACAATCAAAGCATCAGAGACGGATGGGGATGGAGATGCTTTTCAACAATCAAAATTACACAAAATCACCCCTAGTAATCTTGCATGCATTTTCATATCATCATTCAATGCTTAGTTATTGCATCAAAAGAACAAAAACCAACTACTAACAAAACGTGAACCTGAAACATTAATACTTATTCAAAACATTCCAACCTAATCAATTTAGTCACTTAAAACATTTAAATCTAATCAATTCAGTCAATTAAGTAAACAACATTAGTTATAACCTAATCAATTAATTGTATTATTAAACAAAATTAATGATAAAAGAAATGAATACTTACCTGATAGCCATTCACATTTAACATCACATAAGATCAAGATCATATCTAGAAGGTCAAACCCTATTTTGAAAGTGGATAGACTTTAATACGCTCCATGTGGTTGTATTGCTGCTGAGACGATTTTTATGATCGTTGAGGCATAAGGGCATAGTTAGTTAGTGTACTTAAGTCATAGATATGTGGCCGGACCTATCCTATCTTGATGTTCAAAACGGCCTACTACCTTATTATTTCTAGATGCCTGATTAATTAAGGAATTTTTTTTATGGATCTCAGCTTTCTTGGTCACCCGCAGTGAAAACTCTAAAATGTCCCTATATTTCGGAAATGCATCTCTGAAGTTAAAAAAAAAGTGATTTCGGGGATGCATCTCCGAAACCACATTTTTTTCTTAAAAAAAATTATTTCAGAAATACATTTCCAAAAACAACATTTCGGAGATGTATTTTCGAAAAAATGCGTATTTTGCTGTTTAAACAAAATAGCCTCCCCCATTTCCATTTTACCCTAAATTTCTCAAACCTTCTAAATTACTCGAGCATTTGCAGAAGCACCCTACAAAGGCTACTTCAAAGAACATCAAATTGCTCTTCAACATTCTAAGACCACTTCTAAAGCACCTCCAACAACACCTCAAATCTGTAAGTTTTCAAAACTTGAAATTTAGGATTGAAATTGATATTAGGGGTGTTGGAAATTAGTATAATGTAGTACATTTAAGGTTATTATATGCCACTGGATATATTTAGATAGGAAAATTTTGATTTTGATGCACTTAGGGCAAGGATTGGAAGTTCTGCAAAAATGGAGTTCGTAGGGGGTTTCAGAAGTGCATTTTCGAAAACACCTCCTTGACCAGTTTCGGAAATGTACTTCCGAAATTAACCCAGAAAGTTTTTTTTCTTGATTGTTTCGCATTCTTATGGATTTCAATTTTTTTAGGAATATGGCAGGAAACCCCGCACGACTTAGACAGGGCAGAGAGACACAGACAGCGTCGGCTAGACGCGAGCGGGCGTCACAGCTGGCAACGACACAGGGACGGGGTAGAGTACGAGTACCCGTCCAGATGGATGAGCCTAGTTCCTTATCTGGATCGAGGAGAAAGGTGGCTCGGGTGTCTTCTTCCCGTCATGAGGTACGAGAGGATGAGGAGGAGATGATACTTGACGTCGAGCGCAGGCACGAGGATGAGGAGGAACAGGGTTACCCAGGAGGGCCTAGGGACACTTTCTTGCTTATTTACTACCACGACCATGTCACTCGGCGTGTTTGGAAGGGACATGTATTTTTTAATTACACTTTATAATTTAATCGTTTTTTATTTAGGTTTTTTTAATTACCATTTATAATTTAACCGTTTTTTAACTAACAATTTTTTTTTTGTTTTTTTGTTTTTGTGGTAACAGGATAGACCTACAATAAAATCCGTGAACCACGCGCGGAAGATTTTTGATCTGTTTAAACCAGATGACCAGTGGTTTAATGATGTGGTATCTGGTTCTAGGCTCGGCGGATTGTGCATGACCGGGTATACCTCTATCAACCACGACATGCAGGGGGCTTTCGTGGAAAGATGACACAAGGAGACGTCTTCTTTCCACTTTCCTGTTGGGGAGATGACGATCACCTTGTACGATGTTCACTGTCTGCTCCACCTGCCGATCAGAGGGAGGCTGCTGCACCAATCCTGAATACAGAGGGTCGAGGCTATTGAGTGAATGGTCGACTATCTGGGTATGGACCCAAACATGGCTGATATTGAGTGTCGGACGACGAATGAGGCCCATGTCCGGTTCTCCAGCTTGAGAGATCTGTATGAGAGCCACTTGGTGGCGGCAGTAGAGTCCGAGCAGACGGGTGACGAGCTTTTTACAAAGTATCACCGTGCCTGCGCTCTGAGGTGCTGGTTCATGTTCTTGGTAGGCACTGCACTCTTTGTGGACAAGAGTGCAACCTACGTTGACATGACATATCTCCGATACTTTATCGACCTGAGTACCATTAACTAGTGGAACTAGGGGTCAACTATTCTAGTATACCTATACCAGAAGCTGGATGAAGTCTCCAACTAGAGGACCAGGCAGTTGACTGGATCTTGCACACTCTTGACGGTATGTTTCTTTTTAATTATTTCACATTTATTTATGGTTCATATTTATTTTTAACATATTATCGTATTTGTGTTTCAGGGCTGGATCATCTCATACTTCCCTCGCATCCACGGCTTCACCATTGATCCTGCGTACGATGACGCAATGTCCAGGGCCACCCGATACGTTCTCCAAAGGGGGAACAATGCAGTTGGACCATATCGCGGGTACCTCGACCGCACAGCTCACGATGACATTCGTTGGATGCCATTCACCGACGACACTGCTGTTGTCTCATTCGACCGCATCGCATTATACTCTGGATGGTTGGCATGCGGGGCCAACACCATGGTGAGGTATATGACGGAGCGGTGCATGAGGCAGTTTAGATGTGTGCAAATGATACCGAGGTCACCCTTTTAGGCTGCTCTTGACACAGTTACCCGAATGGATCTCACCGCTATATTTGAGAACTGAGTGCATCATTTTGTCCCAGAGGAGTATCGGCGTATGCAGGCCACCTAGGAGTGGCACTGTGTAGAGGGGTACGTGACATGGTTCTATCGGGTGTCACATCCTCTGATGACACCCGACGCTCCCGGAGCTCCTAGGCCAGCATATGAGGAGATCTTGGAGAACCAGCAGGCTGGGGATGAGCATGCCACTGATCTCCTACCGATATGCCAGCAGATAGAGATGCTTGGGCGGGATGCATTGGACCGAGGTATCATCGCGCAGGGCGGTCCAAAGGCGGTTGCCATCGTGGAGAGGATGGTCGGTGATGCAGGCGGTGAGGCCGCATATACCAGGCATAAGAGGTCTCAGGGAGTTAGGGTTAGGCATACTCAGTAGCTGTTGCCTATTTATTTTTTATTCTTGACTTTTTTGTATCCAGGTTGCATTATTTTGACATTTCTGTACAATGTTATATATATATATATATATATATATATATATATATATATATATATATATATATATATATATATATATATATATAATATTAGTATTTTATTTCAATTTTCGTGTTATATTTAGTTTATATCAAGCATTGTTTACATTATGCATTGTCGTTTAATATAAAATACGGGACTAAACATTGTTTAGAAAAAAAATACGTTTCTGCATATTTCGGAGATGCATTTTCGAAATACCAAAAAAATGTGAAATTGGTGTTTTCGGAGATGTATCTCCGAAAACATCCTCCAATCGATGTTTTTGGAGATACATCTCCGAATTCTAAAAAAGTTTGAAAAAAAAAACTTCAAAAATACATCTCCGATGTAGAAATTTTCGCTGAAGGTTCTTCTCATAGGAACTCTACAAAGAAATTTCCTTAATTAATAGGTGTTTCCCTTTGCAAGAATGACCTTTGGGGAACACAATTGCATTGTGTCATCTTGGGTCTTCGACGTGGACACCTTAAAAAGTAGTTATGAGTCTCACTATTTAATTTTGGATTTGCATTGTTGACCTCCATGATAAATGATCGATGATAGATTTTAAAGTTTGTTGTTTATGATTATACCTTAACAGTGAAATGCATGTGTCCTTTAATCATTTTTTAATTCTAGAAGTACATTTTTTTCTAAGATGAATGCGGTCGATACCGTCTTCCCAATATCTACCGCGTTACTTTGCCGGTATCACATAACTTGCAACGTGAGAAGTAAGTTGAAACCCGCGGTTGGGACAAAGGATAGGCCGGATGAAAACAGTAAAGTTATCAAAGCCGGTGTTGTGGTTGATAGGATAATGGCCGCATGGAGGGAAATTTTGGATGCATACTCCGAAGAGGTGTATACCGAGAAATTGGTACACTTTAGGTCTTAATGTGGTTCCATTAAGACTTTTTGTCATTACGTCGAATCTACCATTCTTGACAAAGTTAGAGAAAAAGTCGTGTGCGCTTGGACAAATCGAGTTAGACATCTTGGTTGCACCACGACTAACTGAGTTGAATCCGCACATGCGGTCTTCAAGAGGTGGTTGGGTGATAGCAAGGGAGATTTGTGTCGGGGATGGGACACCGTGAACCAAATGCTTGAAATATATCGATAACATCGTTGATGTTGGAGGCGACGACAATTGTGGATATCGGGCCGTTGCGGGTTTGCTCGGTAAAGGGGAAAATAATCACACTTTAGTCCGACGGGAACTTATTGCAGAGTTGACTTCGTATCGGGACATCTACGGCCGACTATATGAAAATCAAGAAAAGTTTGCGAAAATTCATGATTCACTTGTTCCATCACTTACCGGTATCGCTCCGGTTTCGAAGTGGATGTCATTCCCCGATATAGGTCATCTAATAGCAAGTGCATATGATATGGTGTGTGTTGATTTGACGAGGTTTGGACTAAGTGAGACTTTCTTTCCACTCCATAGTCGACCGTCATTGGACGCGTCGAGCCGCATCATATGCATCGGGTATCTACGATCGCGGCACTTCGTCCAAGTGTTTTTGAAACCGGGGTGTCCTATACTGGCTACTTCTTGTCAATGGACGACACATCGCTCAAATGAGGCGGAGACTTGGCCGGATCCTTTCGTTTCAAGAATGGCTAAGTTTGAAGAAATGATGAGCCAAGAGCGCGAGCAAAATAGAGAGCGGTCGAAGAACGTACCTATTTTGGACTTAGGATCCACCGATTGGTTCGGTAAATTTTAGTTTGTTCCGGATCGTTTTTTGTTTGTAATGACCATTTTTGTATGTATTGTTGTTTATCATGTAAAATCGGACCGATTCAATACATATATAATATAAGTATGTTTTATGTCATCATTGTCTAATTTATGTCTATTTTGAATTCCTTTTGTATTTTTTACATAAAACACTAAGCAATCAACAAAATGCAAAATTTAGTTCTGTTTTCTGCATAATTCGGAAATGAACTTCCGAAATATACTTGTTTTCAGCCAATTTTCGGAAGTTCATTTCCGAAAAGTCCATTGAGCAGGATAAGGTTTGTTGGGCCATCATTGCTCCAATAAGTCTATAAATACAACACACTCTTCTTCATCCTCTTCACACCAGAAAACACAAATGACACAAACCTACCCCCACCTAGCATTCGTCTACTTCACCACCGGCTACCCGATGCCGTTCCAATTTCGCTTCTCGCGCGACACACCGTTTGCGGAGTTGATAACATCGCTAAACACGCTTTTGCACTATCCCGAAAATCGAAAGGTTGTCAAGCTCGAGTACCGCTCCCCATCGCTTAACGACGAGGGAGACATTAAGTTCACACCTTTTGAGATCAAGAACGACGAAGATTTAGCGGTTTTGTGGACAACGTTCAACCGATTTTCTTCGAAGGGCCCGATCGAGTTGGACGCAAAACTTCAAAGATCGGCGGACGACGTTATCAAAATGTTGACTCATCCCCACCTACCCGTGTTTAACAATATGTAACTTTAATCTTATGTAATGTGATTGATGTAATCTTCATCCGATTAAATAAAGTGAATCGTTCTTGTTTGTTATTTGTCTTCTGTCCAGACCTTATTTCGGAAGTACATTTCCGAATTCCTCCAAGGGGGGTGAATTCGGAGATGAACTTCCAAATACACCAATTTTCTGAAAAACAACTTTATTTCGGAGATGCATCTCCGAAATCAATATTTTTCATTAAAAAAAACACATTTTCGGAGATACATTACCAAAAACACATTTTTTTTCAATAAAAGTACGTTTTTGGAAATGAACTTCCGAAACAAGGGGTATTTTGGTAAATTCACCGGAGGTGACCAAGAAGGTTAGGAGGTGGGTAAAGAAATTCTCTTTTCTAAACGTTCTAATAAATTTAAATTTTATTTTATTTTAATCACATGATAAATATAAATATTATAATCTTGTTTCTTTATAATTTATTTTATATTTGTTAAAAGTTATTTATATTATATATATATACCACTACAAAAGGTTTATATATATTGAAGAAGTATCTAATGTGACTCAACGTATCACCGGTGCTTAGCATGAGTCACCATACTAGTTCATACATATGTGAAATATTTTTCTACAACCACTTTATCCATTTATTAAGAATGATTCTTCCTTAAATCATTTGTATAATGTGAGAATTTACATTATATACACAAAAAAAAAAAACAAAAATTAATTGCAAATTTTAGTTACTAGTACATTTATACACTATATATCTATCATTATTCAAATAAATGATGATCTCTAAAGTTCTATTACTTTTTATCATAAATTATATATATTATATACTAACACATTAAATTTAGACAAGAAATATAATAAACATGGATGAATTCCATTGTTTCTCTTTAATTTATATATATATATATATATATATATATATATATATATATATATATATATATATATATATATATATATATATATATATATATATATATATATATATATAATAATAATAATAATAATAATAATAATAATAATAATAAAAGAAAGAGTTAGATGAAAAAAATGAGAGGTCAGAGAGGTTGGTGTATATTAGATCAACAAAAGTTTAATGGTGTAATAAAAGTAATTAGAATGAAACTTTTTAAAATCTCAAAACACAAATTTAGAGTCTATTTTTTAAGTCTAATTAATTTCTACATTATTAAATAATACAAAAACAAATATTAAATACCATCAAAAAATTATTTATTTTTTAATAAATAAATTTATAAAAAAATTAATAAGTAACTTTTTATTGCATAAGATAAAACAGTTAATATTAATAAAGTTAAACCTAGTAATAAACATATAATAGTAAAAAAAATTAAGACATAATAACATAGTCATACTTGTTTAAAGATGAGTACCGTTAATCACCTCACATAGTGAATCTCAACTATTGTTCACTTTCAATCAAAATTGAAGTGGATATATTTTTTTTTAACAACCATTTTATTGTACCAAACTTTTTTCCATCAACTTGCTCTCGCCAACACTTTTCTCCATCGATAACTGCTTCTCGGTCGCCGGCAATTCAGATTCATGAGCACTTTTATCCAGAGACTTCTTCTCCACCTCCGACAACTCAGATGCAGAAAAATGTTCCACAAAATTGCTTTCACTGATGTTCATGTTTTCAACAGAAACAAGAAACGAAACCAGACGGAGAGAAAACACAAAAACAACGAAACCATAGTGAGAGAAAACACAAAAACAATGAAAGCACAAACAGAGAGTGACTCACTTCTATTTCAGTTTTAATCTTCTCCATCAACACACGCGCCAAAATGGTTATTGAGTTTTTTTTCCTTTCGCTTATGCGCAGTAGGATAGTTTTAGAATCACGCGCTAAAATCATTTGATACATTTTCATTTCTTATTTACTTGAGCTTTTTCACATAGAAATTTTACACAGAGAGAGTAAATAAGTAGTATATTTAAAGAAAGATATAGAAAATTCTAGAGACTGAGAAAATTTAATTGGAGAAAAAATTGAAGTTGGTAAGATTTAGATATTTTATTATATATATATTTTTAGGGTTAAATAGTGGTGCTTATAAATATTCCAATTTTCGCTTTTAATTCCTCTAAAATTTTTATTCAAACAATGGTCCCCATAAAATTTTCCATCCAGTTTTGGTCCTGCCGTCAACTTTCACTAATCGAAGCTGATGTGGCACGCCACGTTGAAGACAGTTTGGAGAAAATACGAAAACACTTGAAATTGCGGTGGTTTTAAACCTCTTCTAAACAAACCTAGAAAAAAGAAGAAAAATATTGATTATGAACTTTTGTCAAACACCTTGCGAGCAAGTTTTGTCATTACGATTATATCACACGAATTCATCAATGGCATGACAGAAGGAAAATTCAACAAATGTTAAACAAACAATAAGCAAACAAGATCAGCACACCACCTCATCGATTATAATGCATTGAACCACCAAAAAACCTCAACATTATAACCTCGTTTTCATGATATGTAGCAATATAATTTTAACATGAAGTACCTTCCTGATAATTCCTTGTGTGTCATAAGCAAGACACGCATCCACTTCTGTTGAAACACGGCCAGAGACAAGCTTTGCCATGTCACTACCAACATTCACCAAAGCCTAATTATTTAAACATCAAATTCACGAGACAAAGTTTATAACTAGTTAATTGCGACAAAAACATTTATATGATAATTAAAAGAAAATTAGGTGTTGCCCATGACATGATTAAAAAAAGGAAATACCTTGGTGGCAAAACAAGATAGTCTTGCATTAGGAATTTCAAGCCCGAAACATTCAGAATCAGCCAAAGCCATTTCCACAACATTCTACAAGAATAATTAATGAAATAAAGCAGCTTGCTTACACTATTAGGTTGTTATATTGAGTGTGAGGCTGAAAATCCTGAACTGACCCTAAAAATAGTATCCTGAACTTGCAATTAAACACAAGGAAATTAAAAAATAAAACAATATTATGGAAATCATCGAAAATAATGGTATCTGGAACAATCTCGATGAAGTTCAAAACAACGTCCAATTCAGTGATAAGAGTATCAGAGGAGGAAACGTGAATTCCAGGGAAGGAGTTTTTGAAGGTGAAGAGGAGAGTTTGTGGTGGTGTGGGGAGGAGGAAGGAGAGGGATGTTGGTGTGTTAAGGGAAGATGATGATGTAGCGGGAGATGAGGAGAGAGATGTGTAAAGCGGAGTTTGCAAGGTACCTTTCATTTCTGGAGTTTTAGAGATAAACAAGGTGCTAATTTCCTGATAAATTCCTTCTGTCATGCGATTGATGAACTCGTGTGATTTAATTGTTGTTGCAAAACTTGCTCACAAGGATTTTGACAAAATTTCAGAACCATTACTTTTCTTTTTTTTATTGGTTTGTTTAGAGGAGGTTTAAAACCCCCGCAATTTCAAGTGTTTTCAGAATTTTGCCAAGCTGTCTTTGACATGGCGTGCCACATCAGTTTCTGTTAGTGAAAGTTTGCGGCAGAGATCACAAACATACTTACCCCTATTTTTTAAGTTATTTTTATTGAAATTAGACATGAGGCTATTTTAGCCTTAAGAATTATTGAATGGTAAAAATTAGGCTAAATTACCCCTGTGGTCCTTTAGGTTATTTAATTGTAACACTTTGGTCTCTTATGTTGGTTTCGCTAAAACTAAGTCCTTTAAGTTGGCTAACACCTTCAGCGTTGCCCTTATCCACAGATTCTATTCCAAAAAACGTGATGTGGGACAAACGGTGCTTAGGTGTCACTTAACCTTGCTGACTGTGTCTGTTAACTCACTTAAAGAGAAAGATATATGGCTGAAACTTACAATTAGAAGAAAAAAATTTATTTGATAAACCCTAATCCCAAATCAGTGAAAGGAAACGTTTGATGTGAAGACGAAAGAGAAGCAGGTCACGTTGATTGACTGGGAAGGTACTTGCAGAAGACGAATGCATCATTGAAGCTAACGAAATCGAGACATTGAGGTATGTTATGTTCTGTCTAACTTAACGATTCATTGCATGTGGTTCTGCTGTTGATATTAGGGTTTACGTGTCATTGTTAGGAAAAAAATGGATTCAGATATATTTTATGTTGAAATTCCTCATGAGGGATTTTTTGTTGGTGATAACTACATAGAAGGGGAAGTGGCAGACAATAGGTTTGATGGTGATAGATGGAGTTACTTTGAGATATTGACGGTTGTTAAGGAGTTGAACTATCCAGGATGTCTTGAAATTTGGTACGACTTTGCTGGAACATTGAAGAAACTAGAAGATGACTTTGTGCTTTAGAAGCTTTGAACTGGGTCAAAAGTAATGGAAAGGTTGTTATATACATTGTTCACCCTATTTCCCAACCTAACATAAAAGTTTCTCTACCAGAACCCCTACCTGAAGTAGTTTCAGATGAACCAATTTTTACACAAGCTGAAGTAGTGTCAAATGAACCCAATGAGCCACAACCTAAACAAGTACCAAATGAACAAACTGATGCCCGACATGAAGTAGTTTTAGATGATCCAACTGATGCACAACCTGAAGTAGTTTTAGATGATCCAATTGAGCCACAACCTGGAGATGTTTTAGATGATCCAATTGATGCACAACCTGAAGTAGTTTTAGATGATCCAATTGAGCCACAACCTGGAGATGTTTTAGATGATCCAATTGAGCCACGACCTTAAGTAGTTTTAGATGACCCAACTGATGCACAACCTGAAGATGCCATTGAACAATGACATGACAGTGATGATAGTGCTTTAGGACTAAGGTTTTCTGATTTAGATGATGAGATTTTAAACGATGGATTTAATGAAGTGTTGGTAGGAGAAGGAGGGTTCATTGCTGGCCAACATGATTAACCCATTGATGAACTCATACCAGAGGAAACACCTAAAAAAAGAAAGAGGAATACTAGAAGACCAAAGTTGCCTAATGAGGATACTTGGCAATTAAGAACTTTGAAAGACAATCACACTTGTAATAGAGAGTATAATGTAAGGATATTTAGTACTATTTGGCTAGAGAAGAAATTATACTCAACAGTTATAATTAACCCCAATGTAAAATTGACTTCTATTTGTGAAAAAGAACATGAGAAATGGAGTGCATGAATGAATAGGATGAAAGCTTATAGGGCTAGAAAACATGCACTAGATATGGTTGAAGGGTCATTCAAAGAACAGTATCGTAGGCTTTATGACTACACACATTAGCTTCCGAGGTCTAACCCAAACAACACCATAAAGATGAATGTCCAAGCAACTGAACAAAATCCTACTAAAACTGAGCAACATCCAGAGGATTATGTTAGCAGACCACTACTACCAAGTTTCCATAGACTCTATATGTGCCTTGATGCTTGCAAGAAAAGTTTTAGTGTTTGCAGACCAATAATAGGTGTTGATGGATGTTTTCTCAAGGGGAATTATGGAGGTCAGATTCTTGCAGCAGTTGGCAGAGACCCTAATGATCAGATGTTGCCCATTGGATTGGCTGTAGTTGAAGCTGAGACCAAAGATTCTTGGGCATGGTTCTTTGATCTACTAGTTCATGAATTGGGAGGACCAGAAATATGCAAGAACATTACTTTCATTTCAGATCAGCAAAAGGTAACATTCATGCCTTTTTGACTATTTTAAAATGTAACAAGTTGGTACTTTATGTTTATTAATTTGATCATATTACAGTGTAATCTAATTTGTTTACTACATTAATAGGGGTTTTTATCAATATCTCATTATATAATCAAATATAACTAAAAATGATTAAGGATTAATATAACAAATACTCCATCTGTCCCAAAATATAAGAGAAACAAATATTTTTCTTGTCCCAAATATAAGAGAAAAAAATTAACTTTTTTCTTTTTCAAGGCAAAATTAAATCCAAATTGCATTTAATTTACTCTCTCTCTCTCTCTCTCTCTCTCTCTCTCTCTCTCTCTCTCTCTCTCTCTCTCTCTCTCTCTCTCTCTCTCTCTCTCTCTCTCTCTCTCTTCTCTCTCTCTCTCTCTCTCTCTCTCTCTCTCTCTCTCTTACTTTTTCTATAATTAACAATCTATTGAATTATTTTTACATTTTTCCAACACAAAAAACTTCTTCCAAATTATTATGTTTTTACTTTTCTTAATAAGTGTGATTTACGTTTTTTCTCTTATATTTTGCGACGGAGGTTGTATTAGATAATTAAAGAAAAGAAAAAAAATAAGAAGCAAGTTCTAAAGTAATTGGTGCTTAGTTACATGCTTGTAATATAGAAGAGGAGTTATTAATAGTGTTGGTTGGCTCTAATCCAATTTATTTTTTCTTTGAAAAAATAATCTAGTTTGATATTTAAGGAAAGCAACACAAAAGAGTTATTACTAAAAAAACATGTTACCATTATCCAAAAACAATAGAAAAACGTTTTTCATTAACTCGTGGTACGGTAAAGCGCGTGATCACCGTAAGAGTAGGAGTTTTTTATTTGTCCTTGTTGCACAAGATTCTAGAATTTTCTATATCTCTAGTATACTACTTATATACTCTCTCTGTGCAAAAGCTCAGGTAAATAAGAACAGAAAAATGTATCAAATGTTTTAGCGTGTCATTCTAAACGATCATAGTGCGCGTAAGCGAAAGGTTAAAAAATTAAATAACCATTTTGGCACGTGTGTGGATGGAGAAGTTGAAAATGCCCCCTTTGAAACTGAAATAGAAGCGAGTCTCTCTCACACTCTGTTTGTGCTTTCGCCGTTTTTGTGTTTTCTCTAAGTTTGGTTTCGTTGTATTTGTGTTTTCTCTCGGTTTGCTTTCTTATTTCTGTTGAAAACATGAACATCAGTGAATGCAATTTCGTGGAACGTTTTTCTGCACCTGAGTTGTCGGTAGTGGAGAAGAAGGCTCTGGAGAAAAGTGCTGATGAATCTGAGTTGCCAACAGAGAAGAAGTTCTCAACGAAGAAAATTGTTGATGAATCTGAGTTGCCGGCGGCGGAGAAGCATTTCTCGAAGGAGAAGAGTGTTGATGAATCTGAGTTGCTGGCGGCGGAGATGAATCCTCTAAAGAAAAGTGTTGATGAATTTGAGTTACAGGCGGCGGAGAAGAAGTTCTCGACGGAGAGGAGTGTTGACGAGAGCAAGTTGTTGGAAAAAAGCTTGGAATCAGGGGAGGATTCATTTCTTAATTTTATCATTATTTTTGTTTAGTGGTTCAAATAATTGATTAGGTTAGAACTTATTTTGTTTACTTAATTGACTGAATTGATTAGGTATGAGTGTTTTGAATAGGTATTAATGTTTCCGCGTTCACGCTTTGTCAGAAGTCGGTTTTTGTTTTGTTAATGCAATAACAAAGCGTTGAATGGTGATATGAATATGCGTTGAATGATCATTATCATATCAGACTACTTTTCAAATTTGACTATGTAGCTTCACATTGTCAAAAACCTTGTTCTTTCCTTGTTGAAGGGGTAAGAAGTATTACCTTTTTTTTTTCTTATATGAACGGGTAGAAAATATATTACACTGTCATTGTATTTCCTTTTTTCTCATAGTTTTTATCATTCAATAATTCCTAAGGCTTAAATAGTCTCATGTCGAATTTTGATAAAAATAACTTAAAAAATATAATTAAATATCTAAATCTTAGAGTTAAACTTCAGTTTTATTGCAATTAAATCCATCAAAGTACTTCAAAAAAAATTTAAAAAATAAAATATTTCTTTAATTTTGAGAATAATTTAATTAATTAATTATTTTATTTATTTTATTAATATCTCATTATATAATCAAATATAACTAAAAATGATTAAAGATTAATATAACAAATACTATTTTGGGACAGAGGTTGTATTACATAATTAAAGACAAGAAAAAAAGAAGAAGCAAGTTCTAAAGTAATTGGTGCATCCTTACATGCTTGTAATATAAAATAGGAGCTAGTAATAGTGTTGGTTGGGTCTAATCTAATTTATTTTTTATTTGAAAAAAATAATGTAGTTTGACATTTAAGGAAAGCAACACAAAAGAGTTATTACTAAAAAAACATCTTACCATTATCCAAAACAAAAGGAAAAGTTTTTTCATTAGCGCGTGGTATAGTAAAGCGCGCGATTACCGTAAGAGTAGGAGTTTGTTACTTGTCCTTGTTGCACCAGTTTCTAGAATTTTCTATATCTTAAGTATACTACTTATTTACTCTCTTTGTGCAAAAGCCCAGGTAAATAAGAAAAGAAAAATGTATCAAATGATTTTAGCGCATCATTCTAAAACGATCCTAGTGCGTGTAAACGAAAGGATAAAAAATTTAATAACCGTTTTGGCGCGTGTGTGGATGGAGAAGTTGAAAATTCCCCCTTTAAAATTGATATAGACGTGAGTCTCTATCACACTCTGTTTGTGCTTTCGTTGTTATTGTGTTTTCTCTCAGATCGGTTTCGTTGTTTTTGTGTTTTCTCTCGGTTTGCTTTCTTGTTTCTGTTGAAAACATGAACATCAGTGAAAGCAATTTCGTGGAATGTTTTTTTGCATCTTTCTTTTATCAATAATTTTCTTTAATGGTACAAATAATTGATTAGGTTAGAACTTATTTTGTTTACTTAATTGACTGAATTGGTTAGGTATGAGTGTTTTGAAGAGGTATTAATGTTTCAGCGTTCATGTTTCGTCAGTAGTCGGTTTTTGTTCTGTTAATGCAATAACAAAGCGTTGAATGATGATATGAATGTGCATGCAAGATTGCTAGGGATGATTTTGTGTAATTTTGATTGTTGAAAATCATATCCATCCCCATCCATCTTTGATGCTTTTAATAAAATGGATCCTAAAAAACAAACTGGTGATTATCATCATCTCTACTTTTAATTGTTGGACCGAAAACTCAATGTTGCCTTCCTGAATTGATTTTCCTCCCAATGAACTTTTTTATCAGATTTTATATTAGTAATAGAAAAAATCTTTTCTTGACAAATTCCAATTTGATGATCATCGTATATTTGTTTGCGAATGAGTTGAGTATGAATATTAAATTCTTTTAATGTGATTTGATTAATTAAAAATAATGTGATTTGATTAATTAATTATAGGCACTAAGGAGTCTGACCAAACTAGGATCATTATCATATCGGGCTACTTTCAAATTTGACTATGTAGATTCACATTGTCAAAAACCTTGTTCTTTCCTTGTTGAAGGGGTAAGAAGTATTACCTTTTTTTTTCTTATATGAACGGGTAAAAAATATTTTACACTGTCATTGCATTTCCTTTTTTCTCATAATTTTTACCATTCAATAATTACTAAGGCTTAAATAGTCTCCTGTCGAATTTCATTAAAAATAACTTAAAAAAATATCTAAATCTTATAGTGTTAAACTTCAATTTTATTGCAATAAAATCCATCAAATTACATCAATTTTTTTAAAAATAAAATAAAAGATTTCTTTAATTCTGAGAATAATTTAATGAATTATTGATTTAGATTATTTTATCAATATCTCATTATATAATCAAATATAACTAAAAATGATTAAGGATTAATATAACAAATACTCCATCTGTCCCAAAATATAAGAGAAAAAAAATATTTTTCTTGTCCACAATTATAAGAGAAAAAAATTAACTTTTATCTTTTTCAAGGCAAAATTAAATCCAAACTGCATTTAATTTACTCTCTCTCTTACTTTTTCTATAATTAACAATCTATTGAATTATTTTTACATCTTTCCTACACAATTGATTCAAGAAAACCACAAAAAACTTATTCCAAATTATTATGTTTTTACTTTTCTTAATAAGAGTGATTTACGTTTTTTCTCTTATATTTTGCGACGGAGGTTGTATTAGATAATTAAAGAAAAGAAAAAAAAAAGAAGCAAATTCTAAAGTAATTGGTGCTTAGTTACATGCTTGTAATATAGAAGAGGAGTTATTAATAGTATTGGTTGGCTCTAATCCAATTTATTTTTTCTTTGAAAAAATAATCTAGTTTGATATTTAAGGAAAGCAACAAAAAAGAGTTATTACTAAAAAAAAACATGTTACCATTATCCAAAAACAATAGGAAAACGTTTTTCATTAACTCGTGGTATGGTAAAGCGCGTGATCATCGTAAGAGTAGGAGTTTTTTATTTGTCCTTGTTGCACAAGATTCTAGAATTTTCTATATCTCTAGTATACTACTTATTTACTCTCTCTGTGCAAAAGCTCAGGTAAATAAGAACAGAAAAATGTATCAAATGTTTTAGCGTGTCATTCTAAACGATCATAGTGCGCGTAAGCGAAAGGTTAAAAAATTAAATAACCATTTTGGCACGTGTGTGGATGGAGAAGTTGAAAATGCCCCCTTTGAAACTGAAATAGAAGCGAGTCTCTCTCACACTCTGTTTATGCTTTCGCTGTTTTTGTGTTTTCTCTAAGTTTGGTATAGTTGTTTTTGTGTTTTCTCTCGGTTTGCTTTCTTATTTTTGTTGAAAACATGAACATCAGTGAATGCAATTTCGTGGAACGTTTTACTGCACTTGAGTTGTCGGCGGTGGAGAAGAAGTATCTGGAGAAAAGTGCTGATGAATCTGAGTTGTCGACGACGGAGAAGAAGTTCTAAACGAAGAAAATTGTTGATGAATCTGAATTGCCGGCGACGGAGAAGCATTTCTCGAAGGAGAAGAGTGTTGATGAATCTGAGTTGCTGGCGGCAGATGTGAAGTCTCTAAAGAAAAGTGTTGATGAATTTGAGTTACAGGCGGCGGAGAAGAAGTTCTCGACGGAGAAGAGTGTTGACGAGAGCAAGTTGTTGGAAAAAAGCTTGGAATCAGGTGAGGATTCATTTCTTAATTTTATCATTATTTTTGTTTAGTGGTTCAAATAATTGATTAGGTTAGAATTTATTTTGTTTACTTAATTGACTGAATTGATTAGGTATGAGTGTTTTGAATAGGTATTAATGTTTCCGTGTTCACGCTTTGTCAGTAGTCGGTTTTTGTTCTGTTAATGCAATAACAAAGCGTTGCAAGATTACTAGGGATGATTTTGTGTAATGTTGATTGTTGAAAATCATATTCATCCTCATCCATCTATGTTGCTTTGATAAAATGGATCCTCAAAAACAAACTGGTGATTATCATCATCTCTACTTTTAATTATTGGACCAAAAACTCAATGTTGCCTGCCTGAATTGATTTTCCTCGCAATGAACTTTTTATCAAATTTTATATTAGTAATAGAAAAATTCTTTTCTTGACAAATTCCAATTTGATGATCATCGTTTAGTTGGTTGCGAATGAGTTGAGTATGAATATTAAATTCTTTTAATGTGATTTGATTAATTAAAAATAATGTGATTTGATCAATTAATTATAGGCACTAAGGAGTCTGACTCGACTAGGATCATTATCATATCGGGGTACTTTTCAAATTTGACTATGTAGCTTCACATTGTCAAAAACCTTGTTATTTCCTTGTTGAAGGGGTAAAAAGTATTACTTTTTTTCTTATATGAACGGGTAGAAAATATTTTACACTGTCATAGCATTTCCGTTTTTCTCATAGTTTTTATCCTTCAATAATTCCTAAGGCATTAATAGTCTCATGTCGAATTTCAATAAAAATAACTTAAAAAAAATCTAAATCTTATAGAGTTAAACTTCAATTTTATTGCAATAAAATCCATCAAAGTACTTCAATTTTTTTTTTAAATAAAATATTTCTTTAATTATGAGAATAATTTAATTAATTATTTTTTTAGATTATTTTATTAATATCTAATTATATAATCAAATATAACTAAAAATGATTAAGGATTAATACAACAAATACCCCCTCTGTCCCAAAATATAAGAGAAAAAAACATTTTTCTTGTCCCCAAATATAAGAGAAAAAAATTAACTTTTATCTTTTTCAAGGCAAAATTAAATCTAAACTGCATTTAATTTACTCTCTCTCTTACTTTTTCTATAATTAACAATCTATTGAATTAGTTTTACATCTTTCCAACACAATTGATTCAAGAAAACCACAAAAAACTTCATCCAAATTATTATTATTTTACTTTTCTTAATAAGTGTGATTTTTCGTTTTTTCTCTTATATTTTGCGATGGAGGTTGTATTACATAATTAAAGAAAAGAAAAAAAGAAGAAGCAAGTTCTAAAGTAATTGGTGCTTCGTTACATGCTTGTAATATAGAAGAGGAGTTATTAATAGTGCTGGTTGGCTCTAATACAATTTATTTTGTATTTGAAAAAATAATGTAGTATGATATTTAAGGAAAGCAACACAAAAGAGTTATTACTAAAAAAAACATGTTACCATTATCCAAAAACAATAGGAAAAGTTTTTTCATCAGCGCGTGGTATGGTAAAGCGCGTGATCACCGTAAGAGTAGGAGTTTGCTATTTGTTCTTGTTGCAAAAGTTTCTAGAAATTTCTATATCTCTAGTATACTACTTATTTAATCTCTCTGTGCAAAAGCTCACGTAAATAAGAAAAGAAAAATGTATCAAATGATTTTAGCGCATCATTCTAAAACGATCCTAGTGCGCGTAAGAGAAAGGATAAAAAATTCAATAACTATTTTGGCGCGTGTGTGGATGGAGAAGTTGAAAATGCCCCCTTTGAAACTGAAATAGAAGCGAGTCTCTCTCACACACTGTTTATGTTTTCGCTGTTTTTGTGTTTTCTCTTAGTTTGGTTTCGTTGTTTTTGTGTTTTCTCTCGGTTTGCTTTCTTGTTTCTGTTGAAAACATGAACATCAATAAAAGCAATTTCGTGGAACGTTTTTCTGCATGAGTTTTCGGCGGTGGAGAAGAAGTCTCCGGAGAAAAGTGAGGATGAATCTAAGTTGCCGACGGTGGAGAAGAAGTTCTTAACGGAGAAAATTGTTGATTAGTATGAGTTGCCGGCGGCGGAGAAGCAGTTCTCGATGGAGATGAGTGTTGATGAATCTGAGTTGCTGGAGGCGGAGATGAAGTCTCTAAAGAAAAGTGTTGATGAATTTGAGTTACAGGCGATGGAGAAAAAGTTCTCGACGGAGAAGAGTGTTGACGAGAGCAAGTTGTTGGAAAAAAGCTTGGAATTAGGTGAGGATTAATTTCTTAATTTAATCATTATTTATGTTTAGTGGTTCAAATAATTCATTAGGTTAGAACTTATTTTGTTTACTTAATTGACTGAATTGATTAGGTATGAATGTTTCAAATAGGTATTAATGTTTCAGTGTTCATGTTTTGTCAGTAGTCGGTTTTTGTTTTGTTAATGCAATAACAAAGCGTTGAATGGTGATATGAATATGCATGCAAGATTACTAGGGATGATTTTGTGTAATTATTATTGTTGAAAATCATATTCATCCCCATCCATCTATGTTGCTTTGATAAAATGTATCCTCAAAAACAAACTGGTGATTATCATCATCTCTACTTTTAATTATTGGACCAAAAACTCAATGTTGCCTTCCTTAATTGATTTTCCTCGCAATGAACTTTTTATCGGATTTTATATTAGTAATAGAAAAAATCTTTTCTTGACAAATTCCAATTTGATGATCATCGTATAGTTGGTTGCGAATTAGTTGAGTGTGAATATTAAATTCTTTTAATGTGATTTGATTAATTAAAAATAATGTGATTTGATTAATTAATTATAGGCACTGAGAAGTCTGACCAGACTAGGATCATTATCATATCGGGGGGTACTTTCAAATTTGACTATGTAGCTTCACGTTGTCAAAAACATTGTTCTTTCCTTGTTGAAGGGGTAAGAAGTATTACCTTTTTTTTTCTTATATGAACGGGTAGAAAATATTTTACACTGCCATTGCATTTCCTTTTTTTCTCATAGTTTTTACCATTCAATAATTCTTAAGAATTAAATAGTCTCATGTCGAATTTCAATAAAAATAACTTAAAAAATATAATAAAATATCTAAATCTTAGAGTTAAACATCAATTTTATTGCAATTAAATCCATCAAAGTACTTCAAAAAAAAATTTTTAAAAATAAAATATTTCTTTAATTCTGAGAATAATTTATTTTGATTATTTTCTTAATATCACATTATATAATCAAATATAACTAATAATATTAAAGATTAATATAACAAATACTCCCTCTGTCCCAAAATATAAGAGAAAAAAACATTTTTATTTTTCCCTAAATACAAGAGAAAAAAAATTAACTTTTATCTTTTTCAAGGTAAAATTAAATCCAAACTGCATTTAATTTACTCTCTCTCTCTCTCTCTCTCTCTCTCTCTCTCTCTCTCTCTCTCTCTCTCTCTCTCTCTCTCTCTCTCTCCTCTCTCTCTCTCTCTCTCTCTCTTACTTTTTCTATAATTAACAATCTATTAGAATTATTTTTACATCTTTCCAACATAATTGATTCAAGAAAACCACGAAAAATCTTAAACCAAATTATTATGTTTTTTAATTTTCTTAATAAGTGTGATTTTTGTAATATAGAAGAGGAGCTAATAATAGTGTTGGTTGGCTCTAATCCAATTTATTTTTTATTTGAAAAAATAATGTAGTTTGATATTTATGGAAAACAACACAAAAGAGTTATTACTAAAAAAAAACATGTTACTATTATCCAAAAACAATAGGAAAACGTTTTTCATTAACTCGTGGTATGGTAAAGCGCGTGATCACCGTAAGAGTATGTGTTTTTTACTTGTCCTTGTTGCATAAGTTTCTAGAATTTTCTATATCTCTAGTATACTACTTATTTACTCTCTCTGTGCAAAAGCTCAGGTAAATAAGAACAGAAAAATGTATCAAATGTTTTAGCGTGTCATTCTAAACGATTCTAGTGCGCGTAAGCGAAAGGTTAAAAAATTCAATAACCATTTTGGCGCGTGTGTGGATGGAGAAGTTGAAAATGCCCCCTTTGAAACTGAAATAGAAGTGAGTCTCTCTCACACTCTGTTTGTGCTTTCGCTGTTTTTGTTTTTTCTCTCCGTTTGGTTTCGTTATTTTTGTGTTTTCTCTCGGTTTGCTTTCTTATTTTTGTTGAAAACATGAACATCAGTGAAAGCAATTTTGTGGAATGTTTTTCTGCATTTGAGTTGTCGGCGGTGAAGAAGAAGTCTCCGGAGAAAAAGTGCTGATGAATCTGAGTTGCCGACGACGGAGAAGAAGTTCTCAACGATGAAAATTGTTGATGAATCTGAGTTGCCGGCGGAGGAGAATCATTTCTCGAAGGAGAAGAGTGTTGATGAATCTGAGTTGCTGGCGGCGGAGATGAAGTCTCTAAAGAAAAGTGTTGATGCATTTGAGTTATAGGCGGCGGAGAAGAAGTTCTCGACGGAGAGGAGTGTTGACGAGAGCAAGTTGTTGGAAAAAAGCTTGGAATCAGGTGAGGATTCATTTCTTAATTTTATCGTTAATTTTGTTTAGTGGTTCAAATAATTGATTAGGTTAGAACTTATTTTGTTTACTTAATTGACTGAATTGATTAGGTATGAGTGTTTGAATAGGTATTAATGTTTCCGTTCACGTTTTGTCATTAGTCGGTTTTTGTTCAGTTAATGCAATAACAAAGCGTTGAATGATGATATGAATATGCGTTGAATGATCATTATCATATCAGACTACTTTTCAAATTTGACTATGTATCTTCACATTGTCAAAAACCTTGTTCTTTCCTTATTGAAGGGGTAAGAAGTATTACCTTTTTTTTTCTTATATGAACGGGAAGAAAATGTTTTACACTGTCATTGTATTTCCTTTTTTCTCATAGTTTTTACCATTCAATAATTCCTAAGGCTTAAATAGTCTCATGTCGAATTTCGATAAAAATAACTTGAAAAATATAATAAAATATCTAAATCTTAGAGTTAAACTTCAATTTTATTGCAATTAAATCCATCAAAGTACTTCAAAAAAAATTTTAAAAAATAAAATATTTCTGAGAATAATTTATTTTGATTATTTTCTTAATATCACATTATATAATCAAATATAACTAAAAAGATTAAAGATTAATATAACAAATACTCTCTCTGTCCCAAAATATAAGAGAAAAGAACATTTTTCTTGTCCCTAAATCTAAGAGAAAAAAATTAACTTTTATCTTTTTCAAAGTAAAATTAAATCCAAACTGCATTTAATTTACTCTCTCTCTCTCTCTCTCTCTCTCTCTCTCTCTCTCTCTCTCTCTCTCTCTCTCTCTCTCTCTCTCTCTCTCTCTCTCTCTCTCTCTCTCTCTCTCTCTCAGTTTTTCTATAATTAACAATCTATTAGAATTATTTTTACATCTTTCCAACATAATTGATTCAAAAAAACCACGAAAAATCTTACACCAAATTATTATGTTTTTACATTTCTTAATAAGTGTGATTTTTGTAATATAGAAGAGGAGCTATTAATAGTGTTGGTTGGCTCTAATCCAATTTATTTTTTATTTGAAAAAATAATGTAGTTTGATATTTATGGAAAGCAACACAAAAGAGTTATTACTAAAAAACATGTTACCATTATCCAAAAAGAAAACGTTTTTCATTAACTCGTGGTATGGTAAAGCGCGTGATCACCGTAAAAGTAAGAGTTTTTTACTTGTCCTTGTTGCACAAGTTTCTAGAATTTTCTATATCTCTAGTATACTACTTATTTACTCTCTCTGTGCAAAAGCTCAGGTAAATAAGAACAGAAAAATGTATCAAATGTTTTAGCGTGTCATTCTAAACGATCCTAGTGCGCGTAAGCGAAAGGTTAAAAAATTCAATAACCATTTTGGCGCGTGTGTGGATGGAGAAGTTGAAAATGCCCCCTTTGAAACTGAAATAGAAGTGAGTCTCTCTCACACTCTATTTGTGCTTTCGCTGTTTTTGTGTTTTCTTTTAGTTTGGTTTCGTTGTTTTTGTGTTTTCTCTCGGTTTGCTTTCTTATTTCTGTTGAAAACATGAACATCAGTGTAAGCAATTTTGTGGAATGTTTTTCTGCATTTGAGTTGTCGGCGGTGAAGAAGAAGTCTCTGGAGAAAAGTGCTAGTGAATCTGAGTTTCCAACGGTGGAGAAGAAGTTCTCAACGAAGAAAATTGTTTATGAATCTGAGTTGCCGGCGGCGGAGAAGCATTTCTCGAAGGAGAAGAGTGTTGATGAATCTGAGTTGCTGGCGGCGGAGATGAAGTCTCTAAAGAAAAGTGTTGATTAATTTGAGTTATAGGGGGCGGAGAAGAAGTTCTCGACGGAGAGGAGTGTTGACGAGAGCAAGTTGTTGGAAAAAAGCTTGTGTTGTGAAAAACGATACCAATAACAAAGTATAATAGGGAATTAGAGAGGAGAAGAAGAACACAAGAATTGGTTATAACTGCTATTCTTTTACTTTCTCTTAATACAAGATTACAAGTTTACAAGAATAATAAATAACCTCTCTCAGCCTAAATTAGGATTTGCAGCTTAGCAATGATGAGAGACTAGTATGCTATTTATAATAAAACCTAACATACTAACTAATAGGCTTTTTCAGCAAGGCCCATTACACAAGCCAACTTAATAAACAAGCTAACTTAACAAATTAGAGTTTAAACACTAAAACCTAATTTAACATGCTAACAACCCTAGCATCTTCGACATCTGCATGCTAGACCCATCTTCGACTACAACATGCACACTTCGACACCAGCATGTGAACAACCTTCGACTTCATGCTTAATTCTGTCAAACTGTCGAACCAAGAAGCTACCCTTCGACCATACTAGAGTTCGATCGAATATCTCACAAATCTCCACCTTGGATCTAACTCTACATCAAGGGAACAAACTCGCTTTCTTCATGCAGCTTTATCAACTGCATACAGTGGAAAAACTTGCAACTCGGCAATGTCTTGGTGATCATATCAGCAGCATTATCCTCAGTCGAAACCTTTAGCACTTGAACTTCTCCACGCTCAATTACTCCTCTAACGAAATGTAGTCTCACATAAATGTGCTTAGTTCGCTCATGATAGGCTGAATTCTTCGACAGGTGTATTGCACTTTGACTATCACATGTAACAGTGATACCTCGACCTTGAAGTTTCTGCTCCTTCGCAAAACCTTCAAGCCACAATGCTTCTTTCACAGCTTCAGTTAGGGCAATATACTCCGCTTCAGTGGTTGATAGAGCAACAACCTTCTGAAGTGTTGCTTTCCAACTAATTGTTGTGCTAAACATAGTGAAAACATATCCAGAAATAGATTTTCTGGAATCCATACAACCTGCATAATCAGAGTCGACATATCCTTCGATCGCTGCTTTACTATCTTCACCTAAGGCTCCACCATAAATTAGGACTCTGTTCAGAGACCCCTTTATGTACCTTAAAATCCACTTCAATGCTTACCAGTGAGCCTTTCCAGGATTCGCCATGTACCTGCTTACAAGGCTTACTGCATATGCTATGTCGGGTCTAGTACAGACCATAGCATACATCAAAGAACCAACTATATTAGCATATGGGATGCTATTCATATAGGCTCTTTCGACATCAGTACTGGGACACTGATCAATACTCAACTTGAATTAAGGGTTTGTTGGAGTCACAACTGGCTTCGAATTCGACATACCAAACTTTTCGAGAATCTTCCGTAGATATGCTTCTTGAGATAAGCATAACTTCGACTTCTTTCTATCTCTTCGAATGTCAATTCCAAGAATCCTGGAAGCAGCTCCCAAATCCTTCATATCGAACTCCTTATTGAGTTCATCCTTCACCCTCATTACATCTTCAACATTGCTGCTTGCTATGAGAATATCATTCACATAAAGCAACAAAATAACAAATGAATTACCAGGTCGAAATCTGAAGTAAACGCAGTGGTCGAACTGACTTCTAATGAAACTTATGCGTGCCATGAACTTGTCGAATCTCCTATTCCACTGTCGAGGAGATTTTTTCAGCCCATACAAAGATCTCTTTAACTTGCACACATAATCTTCCTTCCCCTTTTCGACATACCCTTCAGGTTGCCTCATCAGGATCGTTTCATCTAGATCACCAAACAAGAACGCAGTCTTCACATCCATCTGTTCCAGTTCAAGATCGAACTGTGCCACCATGGCAAGCAACATTCGAATGGACCTATGCTTCACAATAGGAGAAAACACATCATTGAAATCGACACCTTCTTTCTGAGTGAAACCCCTTGCGACTAACCTTGCCTTGTATCTTTTCGATGTCACTCCTTCAATTCCTTCCTTAACTTTGAAAATCCATTTACAGCTGACTAACCTTGCCCCGTCAGGTTTCTTGATCAGTTCCCAAGTATGATTATCATGAAGAGATTTCATCTCATCATCCATGACCTTCAGCCATTCAGTCTTATTTCGACTTCTCATAACTTCCTTATAGTCTCTAGGTTCTTCGTCTAGAACCTCACTTGCAGAGATTAAGGCATAAGCTATAAGATATGCATATCCAAGTCTCTGAGGTGGCTTGATGGCTCTTCTCGACCTATCTCTTGACAATAGGTAGTCATAGACAGTTTCCTCAATTTCCTCAGCATCTTCTGCTTCTTCTTCGACTTCATCAGGGATATGCAATTCAGCATCAACATGCTCCACCTCAACAGGAATCTCTGTTTGTTCCAGCTCTTCGTCAGATGTTTCTGTACTTCGACCAACATCAACAGTTTTCTTAAAAGCCATTTCAGCTTCATTGAAAACTACATCTCGGCTGGTGATACACCTCCCGTGACCTGGCTCTAGGCACCATAGCCTATAAGCTTTGACTCCTTCAGGGTATCCCATGAACATGCATTTCAGAGCTCTAGGTTCGACCTTGTCTTGCCTAATGTGAGCATAGGCTACACAGCCAAATACTCTCAGTTTGTCGAGATCTGATGGATGTCCCGACCAAACTTCTTCTGGTGTCTTCATATCTAACGCTGTCGAAGGACATCTGTTTATCAGATATGTTGCTGTCGAAACAGCCTCAGCCCAAAACACCTTCTTTAACCCCGCACTAGTCAACATGCATCTGACTCTCTCCAAAATAGTTCGATTAAACCTTTCAGCCAAACCATTTTGCTGTGGAGTACCTGCAGTAGTTCCGTGCCTTGCAATACCAGAGGCAGCACAAAAACTGTCAAATGCCTCATTGCAAAATTCAAGGCCATTGTCGGTTCTCAACCTCTTGACCTTTCTGCCAGTCTGATTTTCAACCAGAGTCTTCCAACTTTTGAAATTCTCAAAAGTTTCATCCTTAGTCTTCTGGATGAATACCCATAATTTTCTAGAATAATCATCTACTATGGATAGAAAATACCTTGCTCCTGAATATGATGGACACCTTGCAGGCCCCCAAAGATCAGCATGGATATAATAAAAGGGATCCATGTGTTCTTTGTTTGCCTTTGTTGAACTTCACTCTGCAAGATTTTCCAAGTACACAGGGTTCACAAAACTTCAGCTTTTCGACTTTGTCTCCACCAAGCAAATTTTGTTTCCCTAATTCGACCAGACCCCTTTCACTGACATGGCCCAATCTCATGTGCCCGATTTCTGTTTTCGACAAAAGCATCATGGATGCAACATTTGTCGAACCACTTACAACTTCAGCCTCAAGGGTATACAAGCCTTGTTTCTTCAAGCCTCTCAAGACTTCCTTCGAACCCTTCATGACTTTTAGGATACTTTTCTCTCCTTGGAAAACATATCCTTTCTTGTCGAATTCACCAAGAGAAAGTAGATTTCTCTTCAAATCAGGAACATACCTGACTTCAGTCAACAACCTTATTGACTCATCATGGAGCTTGAACCTCACAGATCCAACACCTGTAATCTTGCAAGCCTTGTTATTTCCCAGCAATACTGATCCACCATCTTGATCACATAATTCCTCGAACAAGTCTTTGTTTGGAGTCATGTGCCAAGTGCAACCTGAATCCATAATCCACTCTCTTCTCTAGTCATTGCTTGAAACCACAAGAACATCAGATGATTCGAAATCATCTTGAACAATGGCTGCATTGCCATTATCCTTAACTCCATGATCTTTCAGGCGTTCAGGGCACACCTTTCTTGTGTGACCCTCCTTCTTACAATGATAGCATCGAATGCCAGATGCTTCGCCACTGTAAGACTTCGACTGGCTTTTGCCTTTCTTCTTGTCAAACTTACCATCCTTTCGCAAGACTTTTCCTTTAACGGCCAAACCTTCACCAACAGTCGAAGGTTTATGCTCCTTTCGTTCATTCAAGTCCTTAGAATACAAGGCTGATTGAACTTCTTCAAACGTCAGGGACTCCCTTCCATACAGGAGAGTTTCTTTGAAGTGAGCATGTGATCGAGGCAAAGAACACAATAGTAACAGCGCTTGATCTTCATCATCGATCTTCACATCAATATTTTCAAGATCAAGAATCAGCTTGTTGAACATATCCAACTGCTCAGCCAACACTTTATCTTCAATCATCTTGAATGAATACAAAGCTTGCTTCAGGTAGAGTCGATTTACCAGCGATTTGGTCATATACAAACTTTCAAGTTTCACCCATAACCCTGATGCCGTCGTCTTCTTTGATACTTGCCGGAGAACCTTATCACCAAGGCTCAACAAAATTGCGCTGTGTGCTTTCTCGATCATATTCGTCTTCTCTGCTGCCGTCAATTCTGCATTCATGGCTGCCTTTCCCTTCAACGCTTCCAAGCAACCCTGCTGAACCAGTAGGGCTTTCATCTTCAAGCACCACAGACCGAAATCATTCACTCCGGTGAAATTATCAATCTCATACTTTGTTGAAGGCATCTTCTCCACGCTCACCGCACCAATTTGTTGTGAAAACGATACCAATAACAAAGTATAATAGGGAATTAGAGAGGAGAAGAAGAACACAAGAATTGGTTATAACTGCTATTCTTTTACTTTCTCTTAAAACAAGATTACAAGTTTCAAGAATAACAAATAACCTCTCTCACCCTAAATTAGGATTTGCAGCTTAGCAATGATGAGAGACTAGTATGCTATTTATAATAAAACCTAACATACTAACTAATGGGCTTTTTCAGCAAGACCCATTACACAAGCCAACTTAATAAACAAGCTAACTTAACAAATTAGAGTTTAAACACTAAAACCTAATTTAACATGCTAACAACCCTAGCATCTTCGACATCTGTATGCTAGACCCATCTTCGACTACAGCATGCACACTTCGACACCAGCATGTGAGCAACCTTCGACTTCATGCTTAATTCTATCGAACTGTCGAACCAAGAAGCTACCCTTCGACCATACTAGAGTTCGATCCAATATCTCACAGCTTGGAATCAGGTGAGGATTCATTTCTTAGTTTTATTGTTAAATTTGTTTAGTGGTTCAAATAATTGATTAGGTTAGAACTTATTTTGTTTACTTAATTGACTGAATTGATTAGGTATGAGTGTTTTGAATAGGTATTAATGTTTCCGTTCACGTTTTGTCAGTAGTCGGTTTTTGTTCTGTTAATGCAATAACAAAGCGTTGAATGATGATATGAATATGCGTTGAATGATCATTATCATATCAGACCACTTTTCAAATTTGACTATGTAGCTTCACATTGTCAAAAACCTTGTTCTTTCCTTGTTGAAGGGGTAAGAAGTATTACCTTTTTTTTTCTTATATGAACGTGTAGAAAATATTTTACACTGTCATTGCATTTTCTTTTTTCTCATAGTTTTTACCATTCAATAATTCCTAAGGCTTAAATAGTCTCATGTCGAATTTCGATAAAATAACTTAAAAAATATAATAAAATATCTAAATCTTAGAGTTAAATTTCAATTTTATTGCAATTAAATCCATCAAAGTACTTCAAAAAAAATTAAAAAAACTAAAATATTTCTTTAATTTTGAGAATAATTTAATTAATTATTTATTTTGATTATTTTATTAATATCTCATTATATAATCAAATATAACTAAAAATGATTAAAGATTAATATAACAAATACTCCCTCAGTCCCAAAATATAACAGAAAAAACATTTTTCTTGTCCCAAAATATAAGAGAAAAAAATTAACTTTTATCTTTTTCAAGGTAAAATTAACTCCAAACTGCATTTAATTTACTCTCTCTCTTAATTTTTCTATAATTAACAATCTATTAGAATTATTTTTACTTCTTTCCAACACAATTGATTCAAGAAAACCACAAAAAATCTTTATCCAAATTATTATGTTTTTATTTTTCTTAATAAGTTTGATTTTTGTTTTTTCTCTTATATTTTGGGACACAGGTTGTATTACATAATTAAAGACAAGAAAAAAAGAAGAAGCAAGTTTTAAAGTAATTGGTGCATCCTTACATGCTTGTAATATAGAATAGGAGCTAGTAATAGTGTTGGTTGGGTCTAATCCAATTTATTTTTTATTTGAAAAAATAATGTAGTTTGATATTTAAGGAAATCAACACAAAGAGTTATTACTAAAAAAACTAAAAAAACATGTTACCATTATCCAAAAACAAAAGGAAAAGTTTTTCATTAGCGCGTGGTATGGTAAAGCGCGTGATTACCGTAAGAGTAGGAGTTTGTTACTTGTCCTTGGTGCACCAGTTTCTAGAATTTTCTATATCTTAAGTATACTACTTATTTACTCTCTTTGTGCAAAAGCCCAGGTAAATAAGAAAAGAAAAATGTATCAAATGACTTTAGCGCATCATTCTAAAACGATCCTAGTGCGTGTAAACGAAAGGATAAAAAATTCAATAACCATTTTGGCGTGTGTGTGGATGGAGAAGTTGAAAATGCCCCTTTAAAACTGAAATAGAAGTGAGTCTCTCTCACACTCTGCTTGTGCTTTCGTTGTTATTGTGTTTTCTCTCCGTTCGACTTCGTTGTTTTTGTGTTTTCACTCGGTTTGCTTTCTTGTTTCTGTTGAAAACATGAACATCAGTGAAAGCAATTTCGTGGAACACTTTTCTGCATCTTTCTTTTATCTATAATTTTGTTTAATGGAACAGATAATTGATTAGGTTAGAACTTATTTTGTTTACTTAATTGACTGAATTGATTAGGTATGAGTGTTTTGAATAGGTATTAATGTTTTAGCGTTCACGTTTTGTCAGTAGTCGATTTTTGTTCTGTTAATGCAATAGTAAAGCGTTGAATGATGATATGATTATGCATGCAAGATTACTTGATATGATTTTGTGTAATTTTGATTGTTGAAAGTCATATCCATCCCCATCCATCTATGACACTTTGATAAAATGGAACCTCAAAAACAAACTGGTGATTATCATCATCTCTAATTTTAATTATTGGACCAAAAACTCAATGTTGCCTTCTTGAATTGATTTTCCTCGTAATGAACATTTTTATCAGATTTTATATTAGTAATAGAAAAAATCTTTTCTTGACAAATTCCAATTTGATGATCATCGTATAGTTGGTTGCGAATGAGTTAAGTATGAATATTAAATTATTTTAATGTGATTTGATTAATTAAAAATAATGTGATTTGATTAATTAATTATAAGCACTAAGGAGTCTGACCAGACTAGGATCATTATCATATCGGGCTACTTTTCAAATTTGTCTATGCAGCTTCACATTGTCAAAAACCTTGTTCTTTCCTTGTTGAAGGGGTAAGGAGTATTACCTTTTTTTTTTCTTATATAAACGGGTAGAAAATATTTTACACTGTCATTGCATTTCCTTTTTTCTCATAGTTTTTACCATTCAATAATTCCTAAGGCTTAAATAGTCTCGTGTCAAATTTCAATAAAAATAACAAAAAAATATAATAAAATATCTAAATCTTATAGAGTTAAACTTAAATTTTATTGCAATTAAATCCATCAAAGTACTTCAAGATTTTTTTTTTAAAAATAAAATATTTCTTTATTTTTGAGAATAATTTAGCTAATTATTTATTTTGATTATTTTACTAATATCTCATTATATAATCAAATATAACTAAAAATGATTAAAGATTAATATAACAAATACTCCCTCAGTCCCAACATATATTACATTCAACCTACCGCTGTTTTAGACAACCTTTAGTTCAATTCATCTAAGTACCCAACACCTAGCGTAGTTCTACGACTTCACTCGGGATTAGATGATTCACAACCAGCAGGGAACATGGATTACTGCACTCTGCATATCCATCCACTCGGTTACCGCCTAGCGTAGTTCTAGGACTCGCACATTTTAGAATGACAAGGAGATGCAGTAGTTTCCTCCACTCAATCCGATATTCCTGATTTTCCCCAATTGGAGATAACTACTTCCACTCTTTTATCCACCATTCACTAGATGACTACCCACATCTTAAGGTACACCGAAACGAGTCGGAGTGTAACCTTTTGTTCATCCCAGTTCTGCTCAAGCCAGAGCAATTAGAAAGATCCAATATCTCTGTCCGACTCCCCAAGTCTTCCATCCAACCGTTTCTCAGTCTATGTCTGCTACTAGCATCATGATCAAGTAATGAATTCATAATGGCTTCAAGCTCAGCTCCATCAGGAAATTCCCTTACTCCATTCCTACTCAGGTGCTTCATGGATCTACTTCACTACTATAGAGATTCCAGAGAAGGTTCACTCCATCCAATCAAAGTCTTGGAATTCTAGTCGTCTTAGGCCTTACCACAACAGTTGGGGTGTCAACTATTCTGTGACAATTTCTCTTCTTATGTCTGACAATCCCAACATTCTCCCAACTTAACCGGCTTCTACCACTTCAACTAATTCATCTAATATACACTTCGTTTGGAAGGTTCACTTTGTCTCAGAAGGTGTTTTGGAAACTCTAACTCTCTTGACCTCTCCCATGGAGACTATTATCGCAACTATCTTTCATATGCAACATTATCCACGCCCGACGATTCTCCACAAATCCTTATTAGACTTCTGTTACCACATGAGTCACTTCGGGGCTAAAGCGTCCTCGTGGCAGCTCTGCCACGATCCTGCCTATTACGTACCCAGTTGGTGAGTTAATCAAGTTCAACAACTGAATAACATGACAATAGAATCGAGCTAGCAACGCACACATATGAGGAAGAAGGAGGTTTTCTAATGATGCCTCACAGCTAGGTCGAGGGTCGACCTGCTCTGATACCAACTATAATACCCTACCAATATGCGTCTAGAATCATATCAGTAAAATATTAATAACTGGTACTGAGTATTAACAAAAGCCAAGAACAATGACATAAATCGTATACATTTATAAATCATCTCAAAGATGTATACAATGAATATGTCTACACAGTAATAATAATATACAGCGGAAGAAAAGATTAGGCACGGCCTTTACGACATCCGATCAAGGCTCTTGATCCAAGCATCTAGCAAAACCCAATCTTGCATGGTATCTGAAAAAAAATAAGAGGAATGGGATGAGATTACTAAATCTCAGTGAGTTCCCCTATCTTATGGGTCCTCTCGGCTCTATCGGGTACATGTATCATCTACATATCCATCTCAGATCCTAAGGTTTCCTCACTACCCAGTACATGAAATCCTATCAACTCGTAGCTCCACGATTTAGTGTCCACTGACCACCCGATTGGATACTCGGAAAACATATCGCATGTTCAGATATTAGGTATATGTTTCCTCCAAGATAGGTCTTCCGAACTTACTTGCCTATCTGCTCTCAGAACAAGACCTAGAAGCATACCTTTTAAATCTACATGGTAATTAACTCATATAGACTATAGGGAATCCAAGAATTGACATTGAATCGTGTTGCACGATTCAACTCCTCAAAACCATGGAATTCTAAATTCAAACCGCATCACACGATTCGAAACATCAACAGTATGGACCATAGGGAAACATGGATTCTCATCGAATTGCATCGCACAATTTAACTCATCGAAACCATGAAATCAACTCTGAATCGCATCGCACGATTCGAATCCTCAATAATATGGACCGTAGGGAAACATGGATTCAGATCGAATTGCATCGCACAATTCAACTCATCAAACCCATGGAATCAACTCCGAATCGCATCACACGATTCGAATCCTCAATAATGAGACCGATAAGGGGAAGGTATTGGTTCGCATCCCCGAAGAATACTCATGAACTACAGAGCACCAATCAATCCCGAGCGTCACACCCGATAAGGACCTTCATATATGGCCTGGGAGCATCCTTGGACGTCACATCACAAGGACAAACACATATAAGTAACAAGCATCACACCGGTTACTACCCTCATGCCCATTATGTAACCCTTGTCCATGGAACAACCTTGTTAGTTGACCTCCGTTAATCCTTCACAATATGCATTCTAAGGATTACCTCACCATTATGTTAATTTAGTAAACATCCTTTTAACACTTATGTTAATTGTAGAACCTTTCATATCTTGGTCCATATAACTCAATCCGTCATTACATGTCATAATTATCTTTGATTAATCATGTATTATACTTAGGTTAGCTTATATAAACCCAAGAGTCAATCATACATGTAGCATACTAATTTTTCACCAAGTCTTACTTTTATTAAACAAGATACAAGATATACACTTGGACTTTGGTAATATTTAGGAGTATGATAGAGCTATGGAAGCTTAGGCATCTCATAGCCCTTTCTGCTAGCTTTCCAATGATATAAAATTCGCGTCAATCGGATATACGATGCAAAAGTTATGAATTTCGGAAGTTTCAAAAAAGTTGCCCAAATAGTGATGTAACGGGTTACATGAATCATGTAACCGGTTACATGACCCAAAAACTGCGTTTTTCACCCTTTTTCACGCATGTAACCGGTTTCATCAACCATGTAACCGGTTACATCGCTCACAGACCAAAAAATTCTGCATTTTAATGGTGTTCTTCCATACCAATTCCATTCCAAACCATTCCAAACTTCCAATATCATTCAAAAATCATACAATTTCATTTATATAGCAAAAATAAGCTACACATGCATAATCTAACAACATGAAATTCATAAATTTCTCATCAATCCCCAAAACCCCAATTCATGCCAAAATCCTTAATTCTCCTATCCCAAGTTCCTATCTATGGAACTCACCTTGAATAGGGAAGAGATTATGAATTCCAAGCTTAGAAGGAGATGAAGGAGAAGATGATGCACTTGATCATGGTTCTTTCTCCAAAATCACCTAACTCCTCATACATGCATCCATGGAAAATGAATTTGATGCCTCTTCTTCCTTTCCCTTCCTTTCACGTTTTCTCTCTATCTTTCCCCAAAATTCTGATTTTGGTCAGGCAAGAATGAGTCATTTCAACCAAACAAGTCTTTAAGTTCCTATTTAAGTAGTGGAATGACCACACTACCCTTCAACCATGACATAATTACCAAGGTGCCATCAAGTTCAATTCTAACCAATCCTTAGAATTTATAACAACTTCTCTTAACAACTATTAATTATCCATAGGTCTCATGCTTAAAGAAATTGGGGTGTTACATTTCAACGTTCACGTTTTTCCAGTAGTTGGTTTTTGTTCTGTTAATGCAATAACAAAGCGTTGAATGATGATATGAATATGCATGCAAGATTACTAGGGATGATTTTGTGTAATTTTGATTGTTGAAAATCATATCCATCCCCATCCATCTCTGATGCTTTGATAAAATGGATCCTAAAAAACAAACAGGTGATTATCATAATCTCTACTTTTAATTATTGGATCAAAAACTCAATGTTTCCTTCCTGAATTGGATCCAAAACTCCTTTACTTTCTGCACCATTTTACTGTTATTTATCGTCTTTCTCCACAGTGTTTACTCCATAGATATTTGTGTCGTTACATCTCAGTCGACATCACATATCTGATACAAGAATTTCAAAACTTAAGTCAGAGAGATTTTCTGGAAATACAGTAGTTGAAGTAGGGTTTGAAAATTGAAGATTTTACACTGATTCTTATCTTCTTTATGTTTAATATTTACTTTGTTATGAAATGTAATAGTTGAAGATGTAGTGAACTTGACAGGAATGCAACTAAAAGATGGTTTCTTACGAGTAAGTTCATCGCAAACTGTTGAATTTTCAATTACAATAATTTGTTTGTTAGTTTATCCAATTTGTAGTTTAAGATGATAGTTTAAGTTGATAGTTTAAGCTTTCATTACATAAACTTTCATTACATAATCAAAAACCATTATCATATCTAAACCCTCTCGCTGAGATAAAATTAGACCAATCATAGTGGGCCTCATAATCATCATCAGAATTGAAAAAATTAATTATTGCCTCAACCTTCATCTTCTTCTTATTCTTCTTCTCCTCACTCTAAGAGCTCTCATTAGTCTAAACACAACAACCTCTTCAGCAACATCTTGAATTTGATGCTGGTTTTGCGCCACAACACCATATACAACAACATCTTGAGGCTCAGGTTAGTTTTGCACCAGAACATCCTCTACAACAACATTTGGATTCTCAGCATTCCCTTGAATGTAATTGTTTTTGTGTTTTGGTTCTTCCGCTTTTATATTGTTCCTTCTGATTCTTTATCTTCTTCTCTTGGAAGTTTTAAAATCAAAGATGCTCATTATTGTTTCTTTAATTCTATACGCTTTCTATTCTCTTTGGAAGTCGGAAAGAATGCATATCTCGAACTGTTTAAATTTATTGTGTACTTAAAATACATGTTTTGATAACAATTCATAAATGGTGTAGTGCTGATTCTGGTACGAAACGATTGACATTTATTCACATTTAATATCACAACGGTTATCTAATAATCGTTGTTAAAGAGCACAAGCTTTCCTATTTACTACGACAGTCACTGGACCGTGATTGAAAGTGCCGCATATACTACCACACGCTACATAACAACGCCTGATCCTGCGTGATTATATATCTTTTCGAATCATTGTTAAATGTCTTTTTCGCAGTAGTGTAATACTTTCCCCTTGCATAACCAACCCCCGAACCTAAGATCTATGTTTATTTTATTAGTTTTGATTTTAAAAATTTATTTTGGTTTTATTTCGCTATTTTTTTCCATTTCCTTTAAAAACAATAAAGCGCAGTGACAACTTTCATTAAAATAACGAGCTGGATCAATCCAATGCTCTTTGTCTCAATTTTTCAGAAAACGCGACAACCCTCTCCAAGCAAATACAAAGAAAACCAAGGCACTCTTAAACCAAGTGCTATTGGATGGACATGAGTATTTTTTTAAATTACAAACTTAAATAAAGAATTGAGAATTTCTAACAATCAACCTCTTATATAGTTTAATTTGATCAAATACACTATTAAACAAAAATTCTAATAAATTTCTGCATTTTAGATTGTGAATTGAGAAACTAATATATATAAATTACAAACTGATTGTCGCACATCCAAATGGCCATATAATGCAAAACTGGTCCATACTAAACATACAAATTTTAGACAGTGGATTGAGAAAATCTCCAATAACTAACCCAAAAGCAAAACCATAAGAATAAAAATTTAATTCACCTAACTAGTTATAATATAGCAGAATCAATTAAAAATGACCATGAAAAAAAACAAGAAATTAAATTGTATAACAATTAACAACTAGTCAAGTTCTTCAAGTTAATTACTCAAACCATTCCACATTGTGAAAACACCACCACCTCCATTTGAACCTTGCATGGAATCTCCCGCCGACCAACCTCCATAACCTCCGGAAGCCATGTCGTAATCCGCTGTTCCTCCCATAAGATTGTTATTATTATTATTCCCAATATACCCTCCACCACCATCATTATTCTCCATCAAACCCGGATGATTCTGAATACTATAATCACCATTGTAGCTGTAAAATCCACCTTGTTGCTGTTGATGCAACTGAAGCTGAGTTTGTAAATAACTCTGATCATGAAACGACGACGGATATACTTCCTGGTTTTGCAGTGTCAGCAAAGGTTGTTGTTGTTGTTGTTGTTGATGATGATGTTGTGTTTGTTGTTCAAATTGCATTAAAGGGTAACCTTGTAACTCTAACCTACTTGAACTTGAAGATCCTAGTCCATATTGAAGTGCTACCATCTCTTGTTCTCTTTTTCTAGAACATTCTAGAGCTTGTGCTTCTTTCAACCGTTTTGCAGCTCCTCCTCCTTTAGGAAGAGTGTTACTTTCAAGAATCGCCTTCACTTCGTAATGATTCATGTTGAAGTTTGTTACCGCGCTTAATCCTCTGAACTTAATTGCAGCTATATCATAAGCTTCTGCAGCTTCTTCTTCAGTACCTATGATAAACAATATTCTAATATTAACTATTATTATTATCATGATTTCATATTTTTAATTTGTTATGTGGTGCATGCATGAATGAAGCTTAGTGAATGTTCCTAAGTAGAGATCTTTGTTTCCTGCGACTCGACCGATTCTCGCTTGCCATCTTCCGTGTTGGTGATGCCTTGTGACTCCGCGATACATTGACGCACCCCTTGAAAATCCACTACTTTTTCTTCTTATGGATGCTACAAACTCTTGTCTTGTCATGTTCTTCATTTCTTCAACTTCCTTCTCATAGTTACTGATCTGAAAGACAATGAATAATAAGCATATAAAGTGATTAGTTTTTGTAATACGGTGAACTGACTTTATCGAAATGTCGCGGTTAGCAAGAGTCGCCACCGACTTTTATTTTATCCAAATTAAATCAGAAAGGCTAAAAGAACAGGAAAAACCTTTTAAACAAAAACAGGGTTCGGGGGGTAATTATGCAAAGGGAAGGTGTAAGGCACCCTTTGCATCCATGGCTTTCCATGGGCTCTTAATTGCTTTGCTCTTTTTCGTTCAGAAATGTAGAAGAAGTGAATATGGACTTTAGCTCGTAAACGAGCGTAGCCATTTTGAAGGTTTATGAGAAAGAATATGAAAAAAGTTTTTAGAGCAAGGCAAAGCAATTAGGGGCAATTACCTGGTTAGATGAAAAATGTTCTTTTAGCCTTTCGGGCGAAAGGGTCTATCCATACCATAAGAGGGTAGGAAGCCTTTCATTTGGAGGTTGAAGGGTCATCGAGAGTTCGTTCGCCATAAGACTGTTCCATGCCATAGAGAGGCACGTAGTCTGAGGGAAGAACATAATAGCCTTTCGTAGGCAGCCAGAGGATACCTCAGCCTTTCGTAGGCAGCCAGAGGATACCTCAGCATCATTAGGGACCCATGATCTTAATTGAGGTAACATGGCTGAGGTATCCTCGTATTCGAGGGACATGGCTATTCTGCAAAAAAACACAAGGCAACAAGGCAACAGGCAACAAGAGGGGTTACCAAAAAGTGTGCGTGGGTGCAACAATCACGTGATTAATTCGAATATTTATCTTGTAAAAATTAAGTGATTCTAGTTTCAATTTCAAAGTTGTCACTCCCTAGGGTTACTAACCACACGAACATATTAAAGCAATATGGGGAAGGGGAAAAAGAAACCAGCGTGGGGAAAGGGAAGATGAAACCAGCGGGTTTGACATAAGTAATAATTAAAAACAGAAAGAATAAAAAAGATTGAGTTTAGGGTTACCGACTATTCGTGATTTGGCGGTTGTCAAACCCTGAAAATTGGAAAAGGGAGAAATAAACAGAAAACAGAGGTGAGTGTATTATCGATTCATTGACAATTAGGGTTAACCCTAATTAAATAGATAAATAATAATAAATAAATAAAAAGGCAAAAAGGAAATAAAATAAAATAAATAAGAAAAGGACTTAGCTTTTTTGATTTGATCTGATATGGTTGGTAGTCGGGGGTAGCCCCGAGGTTAACCCTGAAAAATGGCAAGAGAGGCAAGCAAAAAAAAGAAGGTCAGTGTAGGCGGAGTTCATTATATTTAAAGGCAAACCCTGATAAAATGACAAATGTTTAAATAAGGGTGAAATCGGGACTTAGTTTCGTAGTAGACGAGGTTCACAGTCGGGAGGTGTCTAATAATTACCCTGAAAAATCCACAAAGAAATATTTTTTTCAGTGTAGGCATGATCTGTGTAAACCCTGATTAGGATACAAGTCAACCATGGTTAATGAAATAAATGAAATCGAATTAATTAATTATTGGTTTTAACCTAATTAATTAAATCGATGAAAATAAAATTTCGATTAAATTTTCTAACCTATTGGGTATTTTAGTTAATTAATAAAAGTCTTTATAATTAATTAAGTAATTAAATAACCAAAATAATTTAATCATTTAATTAAAAAAATGACTAAAATCAAATTATAAAAATAAATAATAGTTTTTATTACTTATGAAAATAATGAAATTTGGGAGAATATTTAAATGAGTTTGTATTAAATAAACAAATAAAATTTGAATAAAAACTAAGTTATACAATAAAAATTGAAAAAAAAAATTGACACTTAGCGTAATTGATCTGGTGTGGTAGGCTCTTGGAGGTACATGGTGCGTATGCGCTCTCAGGAGCGTTGGATTATCTTTGCCTGAAATCTGATGGCCTTTGGTTGGAAGGCGCATGGTGGATCTCGCTCTGACTAACGCACTGGATCGCACGAATTTGCAATTGTAAAAACATAAGTGACTTTCCTAGGATTCGAATCCAGGTCTTCTCGCTGGCCAACACTAAACGCACTCCCTTGCCATCTATGCTGTGTTTGTCTCATGATGTCATTATGCAACAGTAAATATATAACAAAAACAATTCGAGGGTTTGAATTAAAAAAAAGCGCCCAGCCTGTCATCCCCTTCGTGGGATTTCCTGGAAGAACAGAGACATTTTAGCAACGTTTTGCATCGTGGCCATGAACCCCCAATCTCAAAACCTGCGAAAATTCATCAATAAACACAAAATAATAGTCCAAATTATTTGTAAACATCATTCCGAGTCCGATTTTGCCCTTAACTTTGCCTAATTTTGCCTCTAATTAAAATTCCTCATTTGAAGAAAGTAAACCCTAACAATGGCATCTTAGGATTCCTGCATCAAAACTTCAATTAAATGTTTCAAACACTTTGCAAACACGATTATAAACATCAATATGCAATCGAATTACGTTTATGGTGAATGAATTCATGAGATTGAATTTTGAAAGAACATGAGCAAACCGTGATGTTCAGGGGGCGATTCTGACTGCGTGAGACCTTGAGGATAGTCCGGATAGCTTCAGAGAATGCTCAGGAACGCAATTGTGACCCCAAAACACTTTGAACTCGTTCCAATTGTTGAATCCGAACCTATGCCTTTTTGTGATTTTTGAAACTTTTGTGAGAATCCTAAAGGTCGACCAAAATCCTCTCTTTGGCTTTGAGACCTCTTGTATATATAACAGACTTTGTTAGGTCAAGAAAACTAGATTCAATCTTTGTGAAATCAAGAGATTGCTTTGGATATGGAAAAGATATAGAAAACTTCTATTTTGAAGCCAATCACATGCCAATCAATCTTCAATGATTTCTTTGGTCCTTAAGATTAATATTTGGATGATTTTGATATGATTCACGTGTTCCTATTCCATGCTTCCATATTTATTTAATTTATTTTGAATTTTTTATGAATAAAAATTAAAATAAAAATTATAATATGTTAACAAAATAAAAAAAATTTGAAATTATGATGAAATATGGATGGGCTTGGACCAATTTAAGTTCAATGGACTTCATTTCTATTTGCACCTAAAAACCAAAAAGAAATAGAATAATATGTAAATATAATAAAATGATTTACTAATTTCGATTAAAATTCAACTTAAATCTAAATTGAATTAAAATTATAATTGTAAGCCTAAAAAGGGGTTAGTGAACCGAAAATATTGTTAAATCGTAAAAATGACCAAAATACGCAAAGATGAACAGGTTCTACATTATTTTTCGAAAAAATGCAAAATTAAGTTAATTTGCGGATGATATGCAAAGCATACGCTTAAAAAAGAATCTGGAGGGCAAATTTTGGGGTATGACAATTTTGAATTGACCTAATTAAGTATTTAACATTGTTAGTGGTTGATTAGTTGATAGTTGATAAAAGATAGTTTTAGAGAGTAGTTTAGAAAGAAGGCTATGTAATTGATTTCTTGGATGATGAATTACAAGATAGCAATTGCCTATTTATAGGCTCAAGTCACCAACCTCTCAATGGTGGTGAATATTTCTACATCTCTTTAGTTCTTTCTAGAATTCTCATGATAGATTAGTGTCATGATGATTCTAGGTTATTCTATATTTTACATACACTTATAATTCTAGATTGATCTACCATATCCATTCACACTATAGTTCTAGATTATTCTACCATATTCTTATACACTATAATTCTAGGATATTCTACCATTTTCATACATATTATATTTAGAATATTCTAGAAATTTGTAGCAATTTCAACACTCCTCCTTGATGCAAATTTCCGTGACTCCAAGCATAGCTCGTAGCTCTTCAAATCTTGATCTCGGGAATATACCTGCAATTTGATCTTCTGTCCTGCAGTAGTCAAGTTTGATCTCTTTAGTTGCTTCAGCTTCTCTGATAAAGTGATACTTGATTGCTATGTGTTTTGTTCTGCTGTGATGCACTGGATTTTTTGCCATTACAATTGCTGATTTGTTGTCACAGTTGATCTTAGTAGGCTCATCTTGTTTTTCTGCCATGTCTTCGAGTATCCTGCGAAGCCATATAGCTTGACTCGTTGCTTCAGCAGCTGCCACGTACTCTGCTTCTGCTGTTGATTGTGCAACTGTAGCTTGCTTCTTTGACGCCCAAGAAAAAATTCCTGATCCTAGAGAGAAAGCATAGCCAGAGGTGCTCTTCATGTCATCTAGTGAACCTGCCCAATCACTGTCGGTGTAGCCAAGTAATCCGGAGTTGGTTTCGGTAGTGTACCATATATCGAACTCTTTTGTTCCTTGAAGATACCTCAAAATTCTTTTTCCTGCTCCAAAGTGTATTTGACTTGGGCTTTGCATGAATCTTGATAGAAGACTTGTAGCATACATTATATCTGGCCGTGTAGCTGTTAAATATAGGAGACTTCCAATTCGACTTCTGTATTTAGATGCATCAGCTTCTGGTGCTCCATCATTCTTTTGTAGTTTCTCATTTTTTATGAGTGGAGTAGCGACAGGTTTGCAACCGTACATCTTGAATTTCTTAAGTAAGCCTTCTGTGTATTTCTTTTGTGAGATGAATATCCCTTCATTTCTCTGTCTTACCTCTATACCGAGGAAGTAACTCATCAAACCAAGGTCGGTCATCTCAAAGGTCTTCATCATGTCTTCTTTAAACTCCGTCATCATCTTAGTATTGTTTCCCGTGTAGATAAGGTCATCTACATATAGAGAGAGTAAGAGAGTGTACTGACCTTGGGACTTGATGTAAGTGTAAGCTCACTCTTGCTCCTCCTGAATCCTCGATCCATGAAATATTGATCGATTATGCTATACCATGCTCGAGGTGCTTGCTTCAAACCGTAGAGTGCTTTTCTTAGTCTTAACACTTAGCTTTCTTCACCTTCAGATATGAATCCTCCTGGCTGCTCGACATAGATCTCTTCTTCAAGTACGCCATTAAGGAAGGCAGATTTGACATCTAGTTGATGGATACTCCATCCTTTTTGTGCGGTAAGAGCTATTAGAGCTCTTATGGTATCAATACGAGCTACTGGTGCAAATGTCTCATTGTAGTCAATCCCAGGTTGTTGTGAGTAACCCTTAGCTACTAGCCTCGCCTTGTGTTTCTGTATGGTGCCATCAGGGTTGAGCTTTGTCTTATAGACCCACTTAACCCCAATGATATCTTTTCCATGGGGACAATTTACTAACTCCCATGTGTTGTTTTTCTCGATCATCTTTATCTCTTCTTCCATTGCCTTGACCCATACTTCTTGCTTTGACGCTTCTTCAAAACTTCCAGGTTCAAGTATGGCCATGTTACAGGTTTCATATATGTCCACCAAGGATCTTACTCGTCTTGGAGTAGACTCTGGTGATGATAGTTCTTGTTCTTGTTGTTGTGGTGGAGGCGAAAGAGGTTCACCTGATTCTTCTTCCTCAGGTTCTTCGTCCTCGGGTTCTTCTTGAGGTAGTTGAGTTGGTATAAGGATGTTCTTCTCCACTTTTTCTTCATCCCAATTCCAAGAAGCATTCTCATCAACTTCAACATCTCGACTGATGACGAGTTTTTTAGTTTGCAAGTTATAGACACGGTAACCCTTAGAGATTGTGCTATACCCCAGGAAGATACCTCGTATAGTCTTGTCTTTAATCTTATGCCTCTTCACGTCTGGAATATGAATGTAGCATATAGATCCAAAGACCCTTAGGTGCTTTGCTGATGGCTTCTTCCTGCTCCAGGCTTCAATTGGAGTCTTATCTTGTACTGCCTTAGTTGGACATCTATTGAGTATGTAAACAGCAGTGTAGACCGCTTCAGTCCAGAATGTGTTAGGCAGTCCCTTCTCCTTGAGCATCGATCTAGCCATCTCCATAACTATGTGATTCTTTCTCTCGGACACACCATTTTGTTGAGGTGAATATACGACTGTAAGTTGTCGCTCTATGCCTTCATCCGTGCAAAATCTGTCAAACTCGCGAGAGGTGTACTCTTTGCCGCGATCACTTCTTAGTACTTTTATCCGTTTTCCACTTTGATTTTCCGCAAGGGCCTTGAACTTTTTGAATACTCCAAATACTTCTGATTTTTCTTTTAGGAAATAGACCCATGTCATTCTAGAGAAGTCGTCAATGAAGAGTATAAAGTACCTGTTGTTCTCATGTGATGGCGTCCTCATCGGTCCACATACGTCGGTATGTATCAGCTCCAACAGGTCTTTCGCTCTCCATGCTCCACTTGTTGAAAATGGGAATCGGTGTTGCTTACTAAGGAGACACCCTTCGCACACCTCATTGTTGTCCTTTATGCTTGGAAGATCTCTCATCATGTTCTTCTCATGTAACTGCTTCAAGGCATGCGTGTTGAAGTGGCCAAATCTTCGATGCCAGAGCCATGAATCATCAACTTGTACTTTCATGGCAATGTTAGTTGCATATTTTAAATTTAGCGGGAAGCTTCTATCGCTCTTATTCATATTCACTTGGGAAATCTCGGCCCTTTTATTTTTGTTGTCTAATATTTTGCATACACCTCCTTCAAAGTGAAGTGTATAGCCTCTCTCCATCATTTGACCAATGCTTAGAAGATTTTCTTTTAGGCTGGGAACTAGTAAGACATCATGGATGAGTCGCGTACCTTTATCAGTCTCCACCATGACAGTGCCTTTTCCTTTTGATTCAACCACACTACCATTTCCCAGTCGGACTTTCACTTTGACAGACTCGTCAATGCTTTTGAAAATAGTCTCATCCTTAGCCATGTGATTGCTACATCCACTATCCAAGTACCAACTTCCTCCTTTTTCTTTCATTGAGTCTTGAGTGGCATAGAACATACATTGTTCTTGATCATGCTCCTCTGCAATATTAGCTTGATGCCTATCTTCGTTGCGACAATTTTTCTCCATGTGTCCGAACTTCTTGCAATGGTTGCATTGTGGTATATTACGGTACCAACAATTTTTCTCTGCGTGGCCTGGTCTTTTGCATATATTGCATGGAGGATTTTTATCTGGCTTGTTCTTAAAGAAATTTCTAGAAGCTTCTCTTCTTCTAGAAGTTTCTCCATAACTCTTCTTTCCTTCATATTCTTTATTTTGGGGCCGAAATTTGAGCTTTGATCGGAAGGCATTTTCAAGCGTATCTTCTTTATGCCTATTCAGTCTTTGCTCATATGCTTCAAGAGAGCCCACCAGTTCTGTCACTGATAGAGTGGACAAATCTTTGGTTTCCTCAATCGTTGTCACGATTGGGTCAAACTTTGGGGGCATAGTAATTAGAATTTTCTCAACAATTTTCTTGTCAAGAATATCATCCCCAAAAGGTCTCATTTGATTAACTATTTCTTTGACTTTAGAATAGTAATCTTTAACTGTCTCAAAATCCTTCATCTTTAATAGTTCAAAATCTCTTCTTAGAGATTGAAGTTTAACAGCACATACCTTATCACTTCCTTGAAACTCCTCCTTCAATGTGTTCCACGCATCTTTGGCAGTCTTAGCTCCCATAATTCTTGGAAAAATTGCATCAGTCATGGCTTGTTGCAAGGTGAACAACGCCTTTGAATTTTTCTGTTTATTTTTCTTCAACTCCTTTTCTTGAGTTGCATTAAGAGTTGAAGTATTCGCGGGAACAGTGAAGCCTTCTTCTAATATGTCCCATAAATCTTGAGATGAAAAATATGTTTCCATTTTAACACGCCAGAAATCATAATTTTCACCATTGAAAATAGGGACAGAAATAGATGATAATTGAGTGGTGTTATCCATAGCTTAGAAATTGTTTTTGAAGTGGGTTAATATTACAAAGGAAAATTTTGAAGTAGTTGGGAGGATTTTGGAATGTTAGGTAGGTAATATAACTACGCCCAATGTATGACTGAACGTAGCTCTGATGCCACTGTTAGTGGTTGATTAGTTGATAGTTGATAAAAGATAGTTTTAGAGAGTAGTTTAGAAAGAAGACTATGTCATTGATTTCTTGGATGATGAATTACAAGATAGCAATTGCCTATTTATAGGCTCAAGTCACCAACCTCTCAATGGTGGTGAATATTTCTACATCTCTTAGTTCTTTATAGAATTCTCATGATAGATTAGTATCATGATGATTCTAGGTTATTCTATATTTTACATACACTTATAATTCTAGATTGATCTACCATATCCATTCACACTATAGTTCTAGATTATTCTACCATATTCTTATAGACTATAATTCTAGGATATTCTACCATTTTCATACATATTATATTTAGAATATTCTAGAAATTTGTAGCAATTTCAACAAACATCATTAACATCATGAACATGATTAATTACTGGAAAGTTTGTTGTGGTGGATGTTCCCCAGTATTTTAGTGCAGCTAAATCATAAGCTCTTGCTGCTTTTTCTTCTTTGTCATAACCACCTAAATAGACTGATGATGAAAATAAGAAGCAAAAACCAAGATCAAGAAACATATAAATGTGTTAATATATAGTCAATATTTCAAAAAAAAACCTAATTAGTATAGTTGATTTGTTATTACCTTGGCGACCTTTTCTTGATTGTCCTTCCCTTCTACAAGTATTATCCCAAAGATGAGCTTCATATCTTCCTGTCCATCTATGTCTATACAGATTTTGAAGGATAAAAGCAAAACAAAATGAATGATATACCGGTAAACATCGTTGCTGTTGAATAACCGAACACAACAAATTATAAATCGTAACTAGAGAAGATTTTATGGAAGAATTTCGAACCTTGTTACACCGCGGTATATTGATGTTCTTTGGCCAAATGTATCCAAAGCTCTTTTAGGTGCAGCTGCTTCAACTATAGTGTTATTATTTTCGCCACTGGTTTCACATGTGGAATCTTTAGTACCACTCCCCATTGATAATGTCAACGACTGCAGATTATTGTTACCGTTTTCTTGATATTGATCATAACTATTGCTAGAAGTTGGTTCTAAAGCTGAGTTGCTTTGTAGTGGCATGAAGAAGTAGTTATCTGAAGAATGATTATTGATTTCATTAAAGGCTGCAAGATCTGACTCATTTTCAGTAGTACTCTTGCTGGCTTATCAAAAAAAAAGTAGTACTCTTGCTGTTCACACCAAGAAAATCTGCAACCTTTGGAACTTCGTTGCTAGTACTGTGATTGTGATTGTGACCGTGACTGAGAGTATTCATCAGATTCCAATCTGTTCATGAATAAAATAATTAAAAAATATAGGTTATTATATACTATATGTGGAAGCTTCAAGCAGATATAACAATTACTCCCTCTGTTCCAAAATATAAGAGAAAAAAAACATTTTTGTTGTCCCTAAATATAAGAGAAAAAAAATTAGATTTTAACTTTTTCAAGGTAAAATTAAATCCAAACTGCATTTAATTTACTCTCTCTCTTACTTTTTTTTATAATTAACAATCTATTAGAATTATTTTTACATCTTTCCAACATAATTGATTCAAGAAAACCACGAAAAATCTTAAACCAAATTATATTGTTTTTACTTTTTTTTAATAAGTGTGATTTTTGTAATATATAGAAGAGGAGCTATTAATAGTGTTGGTTGGCTCTATTCCAATTTATTTTTTATTTGAAAAAATAATGTAGTTTTATATTTATGGAAAGCAACACAAAAGAGTTATTACTAAAAAAAACATGTTACCATTATCCAAAAACAATAGGAAAACGTTTTTCATTAACTAGTGTTATGATAAAGCGCGTGATCACCGTAAGAGTACGAGTTTTTTACTTGTCCTTGTTGCACAAGTTTCTAGAATTTTCTATATCTCTAGTATACTACTTATTTACTCTCTCTGTGCAAAAGCTCAGGTAAATAAGAACAGAAAAATGTATCAAATGATTTTAGCACATCATTCTAAAACCATTTTGCCGCGTGCGTGGATCGAGAAGTTGAAAATGCCCCCTTTAAAACTGAAATAGAAGTGAGTCTCTTTCACACTCTGTTTGTGCTTTCGTTGTTATTGTGTTTTCTCTCAGACCGGTTTCGTTGTTTTTGTGTTTTCTCTCGGTTTGCTTTCTTGTTTCTGTTGAAAACATGAACATCAGTGAAAGCAATTTCGTGGAACGTTTTTCTGCATCTTTCTTTTATCAATAATTTTGTTTAATGGAACAAATAATTGATTAGGTTAGAACTTATTTTGTTTACTTAATTGACTGAATTGATTAGGTATGAGTGTTTTGAATAGGTATTAATGTTTCAGCGTTCATGTTTTGTTAGTAGTCGGTTTTTGTTCTGTTAATGCAACAACAAAGCGTTGAATGATGATATGAATAATGCATGCAAGAATACTAGGGATGATTTTGTGTAATTTTGATTGTTGAAAATCATATCCATCCCCATCCATCTATGATGCTTTGATAAAATGGATCCTAAAAAACAAACGGGTGATTATCATCATCTCTACTTTTAATTGTTGGACCGAAAACTCAATGTTGCCTTCCTGAATTGATTTTCCTCCCAATGAACTTTTTTAATCAGATTTTATGTTAGTAATAGAAAAAATCTTTTCTTGACAAATTCCAATTAGATGATCATCGTATAGTTGGTTGCGAATGAGTTGAGTATGAATATTAAATTCTTTTAATGTGATTTGATTAATTAAAAATAATGTGATTTGATTAATTAATTATAGGCACTAAGGAGTCTGGCTAGACTAGGATAATTATCATATCGGGGTACTTTTCAAATTTGACTATGTAGCTTCACATTGTCAAAAACCTTGCTATTTCCTTGTTGAAGGGGTAAGAAGTATTACTTTTTTTTTTAAATGAACGGGTAGAAAATATTTTACACTGTCATTGCATTTCCGTTTTTCTCATAGTGTTTACCCTTCAATAATTCCTAAGGCATTAATAGTCTCATGTCGAATTTCAATAAAAATTACTTAAAAAAAAAATCTAAATCTTATAGAGTTAAACTTCAATTTTATTGCAATAAAATCCATCAAAGTACTTCAATTTTTTTTTTAAATATAAAATATTTCTTTAATTCTGAGAATAATTTAATTAATTATTTTTTTAGATTATTTTATTAATATCTCATTATATAATCAAATATAACTAAAAATGATTAAGGATTAATACAACAAATACTCCCTCTGTCCCAAAGTATAAGAGAAAAAAACATTTTTCTTGTCCCTAAATATAAGAGAAAAAAATTAACTTTTATCTTTTTCAAGGCAAAATTAAATTCAAACTGCATTTAATTCACTCTCTCTCTCTCTCTCTCTCTCTCTCTCTTACTTTTTCTATAATTAACAATCTATTGAATTATTTTTACATCTTTCCAACACAATTGATTCAAGAAAACCATAAAAAACTTCATCCAAATTATTATGTTTTTACTTTTCTTAATAAGTGTGATTTTTGTTTTTCTCTTAATTTTTGCGACGGAGGTTTTATTACATAATAAAAGAAAAGAAAAAAAGAAGAAGCAAGTTCTAAAGTAATTGGTACTTCGTTACATGCTTGTAATATAGAAGAGGAGTTATTAATAGTGTTGGTTGGCTCTAATCCAATTTATTTTTTATTTGAAAAAATAATGTAGTTTGATATTTAAGGAAAGCAACACAAAAGAGTTATTACTAAAAAAACATGTTACCATTATCCAAAAACAATAGGAAAAGTTTTTTCATTAGCGCGTGGTATGGTAAAGCGCATGATCACCGTAAGAGTAGGAGTTTGCTACTTGTCCTTGTTGCAAAAGTTTCTAGACTTTTCTATATCTCTAGTATACTACTTATTTACTCTCTCCGTGCAAAAGCTCAGTAAATAAGAAAAGAAAAATGTATCAAATGATTTTAGCGCATCATTCTAAAACGATCCTTGTGCGCGTAAGCGAAAGGATAAAAAATTATATAACCATTTTGGCGCGTGTGTGGATGGAGAAGTTGAAAATGCCCCCTTTGAAACTGAAATAGAAGTGAGTCTCTCACACACTTTGTTTGTGCTTTCGCTATTTTTGTGTTTTCTCTCAGTTTGGTTTCGTTGTTTTTGTGTTTTATCTCGGTTTGCTTTCTTGTTTCTGTTGAAAACATGAACATCAGTAAATGCAATTTCGTGGAACGTTTTTCTGCATCTGAGTTGTCGGCGGTGGAGAAGAAGTCTCCGGAGAAAAGTGCTGATGAATCTGAGTTGCCGACGGCGGAGAAGAAGTTCTCAACGGAGAAAATTGTTGATGAGTATGAGTTGCCGGCGGCGGAGAAGCATTTCTCGAAGGAGAAGAGTGTTGATGAATCTGAGTTGCTGGCGGCGGAGATGAAGTCTCTAAAGAAAAGTGTTGATGAATTTGAGTTACAGGCGGCGGAGAATAAGTTCTCGACGGAGAAGAGTGTTGACGAGAGCAAGTTGTTGGAAAAAAGCTTGGAATCAGGTGAGGATTAATTTCTTAATTTTATCATTATTTTTGTTTAGTGGTTCAAATAATTGATTAGGTTAGAACTTATTTTGTTTACTTAATTGACTGAATTGATTAGGTATGAGTGTTTTGAATAGGTATTAATGTTTCCGTTCACGTTTTGTCGGTAGTCGGTTTTTGTTCTGTTAATGCAATAACAAAGCGTTGAATGATGATATGAATATGCGTTGAATGATCATTATCATATCAGACTACTTTTCAAATTTGACTATGTAGCTTCACATTGTCAAAAACCTTATTCTTTCCTTGTTGAAGGGGGTAAGAAGTAGTACTTTTTTTTCTTATATGAACTGATAGAAAATATTTTACACTGTCATTCTATTTCCTTTTTTCTCATAGTTTTTACCATTCAATAATTCCTTAGGCTTAAATAGTCTCATGTCGAATTTCGATAAAAATAACTTAAAAAATATAATAAAATATATAAATCTTAGAGTTAAACTTCAATTTTATTGCAATTAAATCCATCAAAGTACTTCAAAAAAAAATTTAAAAAATAAAATATTTCTTTAATTATGAGAATAATTTATTTTGATTATTTTCTTAATATCACGTTATATAATCAAATATAACTAAAAATATTAAAGATTAATATAACAAATACTCCCTCTGTCCCAAAATATAAGAGAAAAAAACATTTTTCTTGTCCCAAAATATAAGAGAAAATAACATTTTTCTTGGCGCGTGTGTGGATTGAGAAGTTGAAAATGCCCCCTTTAAAACTGAAATAGAAGTGAGTCTCTCTCACACTCTGTTTGTGCTTTCGTTGTTATTGTGTTTTCTCTCAGTCCGACTTCGTTGTTTTTGTGTTTTCTCTCGGTTTGCTTTCTTGTTTCTGTTGAAAACATGAACATCAGTGAAAGCAATTTCATCGAACACTTTTCTGCATCTTTCTTTTATCAATAATTTTGTTTAATGGAACAGATAATTGATTAGGTTAGAACTTATTTTGTTTACTTAATTGACTGAATTGATTAGGTATGAGTGTTTTGAATAGGTATTAATGTTTCAGCGTTCACGTTTTGTCAGTAGTCGGTTTTTGTTCTGTTAATGCAATAGTAAAGCGTTGAATGATGATATGAATATGCATGCAAGATTACTTCAGATGATTTTGTGTAATTTTGATTGTTGAAAATCATATCCATCCCCATCCATGTATGACACTTTGATAAAATGGATCCTCAAAAACAAACTGGTGATTATCATCATCTCTACTTTTAATTATTGGACCAAAAACTCAATGTTGCCTTCCTGAATTGGATCCAAAACTCCTTTACTTTCTGCACCGTTTTTACTGTTATTTATCATCTTGCTCCATAGTGTTTACTCCATAGATATTTGTGTCGTTACATCTCAGTCGACATCTCATATCTGATACCAGAATTTCAAAACTTAAGTCAGAGAGATTTTCTGGAAATACAGTAGTTGAAGTAGGGTTTGAAAATTGAAGATTTTACGCTGATTCTTATCTTCTTTATGTTTAATACCTATTCAAGAAAACCACAAAAAATCTTCATTCAAACTATTATGTTTTTACTTTTCTTAATAAGTGTGATTTTTGTTTTTTCTCTTATATTTTGGGACGGAGGTTGTCTTACATAATTAAAGAAATGAAAAAAATAAGAAGCCAGTTCTAAAGTAATTGGTGCATCGTTCGTTACATGCTTGTAATTTAGAATAGGAGCTAGTAATAGGAGCTAGTAATAGTGTTGGTTGACTCTAATCCAATTTATTTTTTATTTGAAAAAATATTGTAGTTTGATATTTAAGGAAAGCACGCAAAAGAGTTATTACTAAAAAACATGTTACCATTATCCAAAAACAATAGGAAAAGCTTTTTCATTAGCGTGTGGTATGGTAAAGCGCGTGATTACCGTAAGAGTAGGAGTTTGTTACTCGTCCTTGTTGCACCAGTTTCTAGAATTTTCTATATCTTGAGTATACTATTTATTTATTCTCTTTGTGCAAAAGCTCAGGTAAATAAGAAAAGAAAAATGTATCAAATGATTTTAGCGCATCATTCTAAAACGGCCTAGTGCGCATAAACGAAAGGATAAAAAATTCACTAACCATTTTGGCACGTGTGTGGATGGAGAAGTTGAAAATGCCCCCTTTAAAACTGAAATAGAAGTGAGTCTCTCTCACACTCTGTTTGTGCTTTCGTTGTTATTGTGTTTTCTCTCAGTCCGACTTCGTTGTTTTTGTGTTTTCTCTGGGTTTGCTTTCTTGTTTCTGTTGAAAACATGAACATCAGTGAAAGCAATTTCGTGGAACACTTTTCTGCATCTTTCTTTTATCAATAATTTTTTTAACGGTACAAATAATTGATTAGGTTAGAACTTATTTTGTTTACTTAATTGACTGAATTGATTAGGTATGAGTGTTTTGAATAGGTATTAATGTTTCAGCGTTCAAGTTTTGTCAGTAGTCGGTTTTTGTTCTGTTAATGCAATAACAAAGCTTTGAATGATGATATGAATATGCATGCAAGATTGATAGGGATGATTTTGTGTAATTTTGATATTTGAAAATCATATCCATCCCCATCCATCTATGACGCTTTGATAAAATGGATCCTCAAAAACAAATTGGTGATTATCATCATCTCTACTTTTAATTATTGGACCAAAAACTTAATGTTGCCTTCCTGAATTGATTTTCCTCGCAATGAACTTTTTTATCAGATTTTATATTAGTAATAGAAAAAATATTTTCTTGACAAATTCCAATTTGATGATCATTGTATCGTTGGTTGCGAATGAATATTAAATTCTTTTAATGTGATTTGATTAATTAAAAATAATGTGATTTGATTAATTAATTATAGACACTAAAGAGTCTGACCAGACTAGGATCATTATAATATCGGACTACTTTTCAAATTTGACTATGCAGCTTCACATTGTCAAAAACCTTGTTCTTTCTTTGTTGAAGGGGTAAGAAGTATTAACTTTTTTTCTTATATGAATGGGTAGAAAGTCATTGCATTTTCTTTTTTCTCATAGTTTTTACCATTCAATAATTTCTAAGGCTTAAATAGTCTCATGTCAAATTTCAATAAAAATAACAAAAAAAAAAAAATATCTAAATCTTATAGAGTTAAACTTCAATTTTATTACAATTAAATCCATCAAAGTACTTCAAAACAAATTTAAAAAATTAAATATTTCTTTAATTATGAGTATAATTCAATTAATTATTTATTTTGATTATTTTATTATTATCTCATTATATAATCAAACATAACTAAAAATGATTAAGATTAATATAACAAATGTTAAATAATTAAAGAAAAGACAAAGAAGTAGCAAGTTCTAAAGTAATTGGTGCATCATTACATGCTTGTAATATAGAAGAGGAGCTAGTAATAGTGTTGGTTGACTCTAATCCAATTTATTTTTTATTTAAAAAAATAATGTAGTTTGATATTTAAGGAAAGCAACACAAAAGAGTTATTCCTAAAAAAACATGTTACCATTATCCAAAAACAATAGGAAAAGGTTTTTCATTAGCGCGTGGTATGGTAAAGCGCGTGATCACCGTAAGAGTAGGAGTTTGTTACTTGTCCTTGTTGCACAATTATATAGTTTCTAATTATAAAGATATTCTTGGGAACTAACAGATTAAAGACATTGACTGTAGCAGAAGATACTGCAATATTGTAACAACAAATATGTTGTGATTGAAGGCCTAAATCTAGTTGGGTATAAGTTATAAATCGAAGACTTTGTAACCTAGAAAAAGAAGACAACCACCGAGTAGAAAAGATGTAATCTTTAGGGTTTGTCGAGGTAAACCTCTCGGGCTGTGGAAAGTTACCATTGTAATCCTCAGAGCCTGTAGGCAAGATGAGTATTGTTCTTGGATGAAGTTTTGAAGTAACTCTAAGTTCGTGATCATAGTCAAGAGTCTTTGCTAGGGATTGTCATGGAAGTGTGTCTTCCAAACTATGTTATCTGTGGGATCAGAATGCGTTGGATATTAAGTCGTTGCTACAACTCTTGGGATTGGAGAACTGTACAACATCATTGCAATGATTGGAAGTAGGATGAGGATATTCCATATCTAGGGAAGACCTAGGTAGAAGGGTCATTGGGTAGGGATTAAGTGAGAGGTTGTAAACTTTGGACTAGTTTAGCTCTGATTTAATACTGATGATAATGGACTTCATTCCTGGCTTGGTATGCCTCAAGAGTAGGTATGATTTCACCGAACTGGGTCAACAATTACTGATGTCATTTATTTTTCAGTTTGGCATAATTCTATGTATATACCTTGCTGATGTTTCTTGACAGATCACATGTCTCGGCATCTTTCACGACATCTGGATCTGTTACACCAGAATTTCAATTGGTACCAGAGCAAGTTGATGGAAAAAACTTGGAATCAGGTGAGGATTCATTTCTTAATTTTATCATTAATTTTGGCGTTCACGTTTTGTTAGTAGTTAGTTTTTGTTCTGTTAATGCAATAACAAAGCGTTGAATGATGATATGAATATGCATGCAAGATTACTAGGGATGATTTTGTGTAATTTTGATTGTTGAAAATCATATCCATCCCCATCCATCTCTGATGCTTTGATAAAATGGATCCTCAAAAACAAACTGGTGATTATCATCGTCTCTACTTTGAATGATTGGATCCAAAACTCAATCTTGCTTTCCTGAATTGATTTTCCTCCCAATGAACTTGTTTATCAGATTTTATATCAGTAATAGAAAAACTCTTTTCTTGATAAATTCCAATATGATGATCATCGTATAGTTGATTGTGAATGAGTTGAGTATGAATATTAAATTCTTTTAATGTGATTTGATTAATTAAAAATAATGTGATTTGATTAATTAATTATATGCACTAAGGAGTCTGACCAGACTAGGATCATTATCATATCGGGCTACTTTTCAAATTTGACTATGCAACTTCACATTGTCAAAAACCTTATTCTTTCCTTGTAGAAGGGGTAAGAAGTATTACCATTTTTTTCTTATATGAACGGGTAGAAAATATTTTACAATGTCATTGCATTTTCTTTTTTCTCATAGTTTTTACCATTCAATAATTCCTAAAGCTTAAATAATCTCATGTCAAATTTCAATAAAAATAACTTAAAAAAATATCTAAATCTTATAGAGTTAAACTTCAATTTTATTGCACTTAAATCCATCAAAGTACTTCAATTTTTTTTAAAAAAATAAAATATTTCATTAATTCTGAGAATAATTTAATTAATTAATTATTTTTATTATTTTATTAATATCTGATTATTTAATTAAATATAACTAAAAATAACTAAAGATTAATAAAACAAAAATTACATAATTAAAGAAAAGAAAAAAAGAAGAAGGAAGTTCTAAAGTAATTGGTGCATCTTACATGCTTGTAATATAGAAGAGGAGCTAGTAATTGTGTGTATTGGCTCCAATCCAATTTATTTTTTATTTGAAAAAATAATGTAGTTTGATATTTAAGGAAAGCAACACAAAAGAGTTAGTACTAAAAAAAACATGTTACCATTACCCAAAAATAATAGGAAAAGGTTTTTCATTAGCGCGTGGTACGGTAAAGCGCGTGATCACCGCAAGAGTAGGAGTTTGTTACTTGTCCTTGTTGCACAAGTTTCTAAAATTTTCTATATCTTTAGTATACTACTTATTTACCCTCTCTGTGCAAAAGCTCGAGTAAATAAGAAATGAAAAATGTATCAAATGATTTTAGCGCGTGATTCTAAAATGATCCTAGTGCGCATAAATGAAAGGATAAAAAAAATTCAATAACCATTTTGGCGCGTGTGTGGATGGAGAAGTTGAAAACGCCCCATTTGAAACTGAAATAGAAGTGAGTCTCTCTCACACTCTGTTTGTGCTTTCCTTTTTTTTTGTGTTTTCTCTCAGTTTGGTTTCGTTGTTTTTGTGTTTTCTCTCGGTTTGGTTTCTTGTTTCTGTTGAAAACATGAACATCAGTGAAAGCAATTTTGTGGAACGTTTTACTGCATCTGAGTTGCTGGCAATGGAGAAGAAGTCTCTGTAGAAAAGTGCTGATGAATTTGAGTTGCCGACGGCGGAGAAGAAGTTCTCGACAGAGAAAATTGTAGATGAATCTGAGTTTCCGGCAGCGGAGAAGAAGTTCTCGACGAAGAAAGGTGTTGATGAATCTGAGTTGCTGAAGGCGGAGAAGCAGTTCTCGATGGAAAAGAGTGTTGATGAATCTGAGTTTCCGGCGGCAGAGATGAAGTCTCCAAAGAAAAGTGTTGATGAATTTGAGTAGCCGGCAGCGAAGATGAAGTTTTCGACGGAGAAGAGTGTTGACGAGAGCAAGTTGATGGAAAAAAGCTTGGAATCAGGTGCGGATTCATTTCTTTTATCATTAATTTTCTTTAATGGTAGAAATAATTGATTAGGTTAGAACTAATTTTGTTTACTTAATTGACTAAATTGATTAGGTATGAATGTTTTGAATATGTATTAATCTTTCAACTATAATACTCTACCAATATGCGTCTAGAATCATATCAGTAAAATATTAATAACTGGTACTGAGTACTAACAAAAGCCAAAAATAATGACATAAATTGTATACATTTATAAATCATCTCAAAGATGGATACAATGAATATGTCTACACAGTAATAATAATATATAGCGGAAGAAAAGATTAGGCACGGTCTTCACGACATCCGATCAAGGATCTTGATCCAAGCATCTAGCAAAACCCAATCTTGCATGGTACCTAAAAAAAGAGGAATGGGATGAGATTACTAAATCTCAGTGAGTTCCCCTATCTTATGGGTCCTCTCGGCTCTACAGGGTACATGTCTCATCTACAGATCCATCTCAGATCCTAAGGTTTCCTCACTACCCAGTACATGAAATCCTATCAACTCGTAGCTCCACAATTTAGTGTCCACTGACCACCCGATTGGATACTCGGAAAACATATCGCATGTTCAAATATTAGGTATATGTTTCCTCCAAGATAGGTCTTCCGAATTTACTTGCCTATCTTCTCTCAGAACAAGACCTAGAATCATACCTTTTAAATCTACATGGTAATTAACTCATATACACTATAGGGAATCCAAGAATTGACATTGAATCGTGTCGCACAATTCAACTCCTCAAAACCATGGAATTCTAACTTCAAACCGCATCACACAATTCGAAACATCAACAGTATGGACCATAGGGAAACATGGATTCTCATCGAATTGCATCGCACAATTCAACTCATCGAAACCATGAAATCAACTCTGAATTGCATCGCACGATTCGAATCCTTAATAATATGGACCGTAGGGAAACATGGATTCTCATCGAAATGCATCGCACAATTCAACTAATCAAACCCATGGAATCAACTCCGAATCGAATCACACGATTCGAATCCTCAATAATGAGAACGATAAGGGGAAGGTATTGGTTCGCATCCCCGGGATTTCATCCCCGAAGAATACTCCTGAACTACAGAGCACCAATCAATCACAAGCGTCACACCCGAGAAGGACCTTCATATATGGCCTGGGAGCATTCTTGGACATCACATCACAAGGACAACCACATATAAGTAACAAGCATCGCACTGGTTACTACCCTCATGCCCATTATCTAACCCTTGTCCATGGCACAACCTTGTTAGTTGACCTCCGTTAATCCTTCATAATATGCATTCTAAGGATTACCTCACCATTATGTTAATTTAGTAAACATCCTCTTAACACTTATGTTAATTGTAGAACCTTTCATCTCTTGGTCCATATAACTCAATCCGTCATTACATGTCATAATTATCTTTAATTAATCATGTATTATACTTAGGTTAGTTTATATAAACCCAAGAGTCAATCATACATGTAGCATACTAATTTTTCACCAAGTCTTACTTTTATTAAACAAGATACAAGATATACACTTGGATTTTAGTAATATTTAGGAGTATGATAGAGCTATGGAAGCTTAGGCATCTCATAGCCCTTTCTGCTAGCTTTCCAACGATATAAAATTCGCTTCAATCGGATATACGATGCAAAAGTTATGAATTTCGGAAGTTTTGAAAAAGCTACCCAAACAGTGATGTAACGGGTTACATGAATCATGTAACCGGTTACATGACCTAAAAACTGTGTTTTTCACCCTTTTTGACACATGTAACCGGTTACATCAACCATGTAACCGGTTACATCGCTGACAGACCCAAAAATTCTGCATTTTAATGGTGTTCTTCCATACCAATTCCATTCCAAACCATTCCAAACTTCCAATATCATTCCAAAATCATACAATTTCATTCATATAGAAAAAATAAGCTACACATGCATAATCTAATAACATGAAATTCATAAATTTCTCATCAATCCCCAAAACCCCAATTCATGCCAAAATTCTCAATTCTCCCACCCCAAGTTCCTATCCATGGAACTCACCTTGAATAGGGAAGAGATTCTGAATTCCAAGCTTAGAAGGAGATGAAGATGAATACCATTTCTGACTTGAGAGATGAAGGAGAAGATGATGCACTTGATCATGGTTCTTTCTCCAAAATCACCTAACTCCTCATACATGCATCCATGGAGAATCACTACAAGAAATATGTTGTCCAGCGACATATATTAGCGACGTGTATTCCACGTCAGTAGTTGCGACGTGTTTCCCACGTCTCAACATACTTTTATAATTAAAAAATCATTCCAACGTTATAATCAGACGTGTCAGAGTTTTTTTTTTTAAAAAAAATAGTTGCGACATGTTAGTCACGTCACTACTAAAAAGTAAAAAATAAAAAAAAATACAAACTTTAACGTTGCAGTTGGAGGGAGATTTGAATTTTTTGAATTTTAGTAGTGACGTTACCTCCACGTCGCTACATAATAACTGGGAAAATAACTCTGCCACTTTTACAGATGTGGCAGAGGGTGTAATTATTATTTTGGCCGTTTAAGGCTAGCGACGTGCAACCCACGTGGCAAAGTTGCGACGTGATGTTAACGTCGCTAATGTGTTAATTAATACACGCTTTTCTCTTCTTCCCCTTTACCATTTCATACGCATTTTATTTGTTCTTCTTCTCTGCATCTTCTCTGCAACTCTCCAAACCCAAATTTTCTCCTCTCCCAAAATCCCCAAACTTTCAATCTCATTCAATTGCACTACAAGGTATTCAAAGTATTTTATAATTTTTTGTTCATTCAATTGCACTAATGGTTGCTTTTTTGGGGATGGAAATTTGGCGTCCAGCTATAGATCTGGTGACCGCAATCTGTTCCAAAGAGTTCAGGATGGAGAGGGTGGATCGCGTCAACCAAATCTGACACAGGAACAAACTGAATTAATAAGGCAAATGGCGAGACGCGAAAGTGAGGCCCAGTTGGAGATGATGCGGAAGAGGCAGGCTGATATGGAGGAGCAGCATGCGCGGCAGATAGAGGGCATTATGAAGAAACAAGCTGAGATGGAGGAGCAGATGAGACGGTTTATGCAAGGAGGTGGGAATTACAGTAATGTTCCTCCTCAAGATCAGCCGGAGGATGACGGAGTGGCAGATGATTTTAATCCGGATAATTATTTTCCGGATGATGATGCTTCTTAAAAGCATTTTGTATTTTATTTATTTTTAATTTATTTTTATGTAACTTATTATACATTTTAATTCATTAAAATATTATTTTTAAATGTTTAGTTTTATTTAATTAAATTTATTACATAATGTTTATTATATGAATTTATTTTATACAAATTTATTATATAAATTAGATTTTATAGATTTTATTATATATATTTTATTATATAAATTTTATTTTATAGATTTTATTTTATAAATTTTATTATATATAAATTTTATTATATATATATTTTATTATATATATATTTTATTATATATTTATTATTTATATAATATATATTAAAATATATTTTATTGTAGCGTGAATAAATTTTTAAAAAAAAAAAGGCATTTAATGTAGCGACGTGGTTAACACGTCGCTACCCTGGTCAACAACACATTTCCCCACACCTGCCACACCTGCTGTGTGTGCAGGGAGCTGTCTCCTATGTCATCTTGTTGCGACGTGGGACTCACGTCGCTACTTTCTGACGTGGTCTCCACGTCGCTACAATGTTGCCACGCTTGCTCCTGCGACATAAATGCTCACGTCGCTACTTTTTAGTTGCCACGTGATTTTGAAGGTTGCGACGTGTAGTCCACGTCGCTGCAGAGAACATTTTTTGTAGTGAATGAATTTGATGCCTCTTCTTCCTTTCCCTTCCTTTCACGTTTTCTCTCTATCTTTCCCCAAAATTCTGATTTTGGTAAGGCAAGAATGAGTCATTTCCACCAAACAAGTCTTTAAGTTCCTATTTAAGTAGTGGAATGACCACACTACCCTTCAACCATGACATAATTACCAAGGTGCCATCAAGTTCAATTCTAACCAATCCTTAGAATTTATAACAACTTCTCTTAACAACTATTAATTGTCCATAGGTCTCATGCTTAAAGAAATTGGGGTGTTACATTTCAACGTTCACGTTTTGCCAGTAGTTGGTTTTTGTTCTGTTAATGCAATAACAAAGCGTTGAATGATGATATGAATATGCATGCAAGATTACTAGGGATGACTTTATGCAATTTTGATTGTTGAGAATCATATCCATCCCCATCCATCTCTGATGCTTTGATAAAATGGATCCTAAAAAACAAACAGGTGATTATCATCATCTCTACTTTTAATTATTGGATAAAAAACTCAATGTTTCCTTCCTGAATTGGATCCAAAACTCCTTTACTTTCTGCACCGTTTTTACTGTTATTTATCGTCTTGCTTCATAGTGTTTACTCCATAGATATTTGTGTTGTTACATCTCAGTCGATATCACATATCTGATACCAGAATTTCAAAACTTAAGTCAGAGAGATTTTCTGGAAATACAGTTGTTGAAGTAGGGTTTGAAAATTGAAGATTTTACACTGATTCTTATCTTTTTTATGTTTAATATTTACTTTGTTATGAAATGTAATAGTTAAAGATGTAGTGAACTTGACAAGAATGCAACTAAAAGATGATTTCTTACGAGTAAGTTCATCGCAAACTGTTGAATTTTCAATTACAATTATTTGTTTGTTAGTTTATCCAATTTGTAGTTTAAGATGATAGTTTAAGTTGATAGTTTAAGCTTTCATTACATAAACTTTCACTACATAATCAAAAATCATTATCATATCTAAACCCTCTCGCTGAGATAAAATTAGACCAATCATAGTGGGCCTCATAATCATCATCAGAATTGAAAAAAGTAATTATTGCCTCAACCTTCATCTTCTTCTTATTCTTCTTCTCCTCACTCTGAGAGCTCTCATTAGTCTAAACACAACAGCCTCTTCAGCAACATCTTGAATTTGATGCTGGTTTTGCGCCACAACACCGTATGCAACAACATCTTGAGGCTCAGGCTGGTTTTGCACCAGAACATCCTCTACAACAACATTTGGATTCTCAACATTCCTTTGAATGTAGTTGTTTTTGTGTTTTGGTTCTTCCGCTTTTATATTGTTCCTTCTGATTCTTTATCTTCTTCCCTTGGAAGTTTTAAAATCAAAGATGCTCATTATTGTTTCTTTAATTCTATACGCTTTCTATTCTCTTTGGAAGTCGGAAAGATTGCATACCTCGAACTGTTTAAATTTATTATGTACTTAAAATACATGTTTTGATAACAATTCATAAATGGTATAGTGCTGATTCTGGTATGAAACGGTTGACATTTATTCACATATAATATCACAACAGTTATCTAATAATCGTTGTTAAAGAGCACAAGCTTTTCTATTTACTACGACAGTCACTGGACCGTGATTGAAAGTGCCGCATATACTACCACACGCTAAGATCTATGTTTATTTTATTAGTTTTGATTTTAAAAATTTATTTTGGTTTTATTTCGCTATTTTTTTCCTTTTCTCTTAAAAACAATAAAGCGCGGTGACAACTTTCATTAAAATAACGACCTGGATCAATCCAATGCTCTTTGTCTCAATTTTTCAGAAAACGCGACAACCCTCTCCATGCAAATACAAAGAAAACCAAGGCACTCTTAAACCAAGTGCTATTGGATGGACATGGGTATTTTTTTCAATTACAAACTTAAATAAAGAATTGAGAATTTCTATCAATCAAGCTCTTATATAGTTAAATTTGATCAAATACACTACTAAACAAAAATTCTAATAAATTTCTGCATTTTAGATTGTGAATTGAGAAACTAATATATATAAATTACAAACTGATTGTCGCACATCCAAATGGCCATATAATGCAAAACTGGTCCATACTAAACATACAAATTTTAGACAGTGGATTGAGAAAATCTCCAATAACTAACCCAATTCAAGCAAAACCATGTTATAGCCAAAAAAATAAATAAAAAGAAAAACCAAAAGAATAAAAATTTAATTCAGTTATAATATAGCAGAATCAATTAAAAAAGACAATAAAAAAAAACAAGAAATTAAATTGTATAACAATTAACAACTAGTCAAGTTCTTCAAGTTAATTACTCAAACCATTCCACATAGTGAAAACACCACCACCTCCATTTGAACCTTGCATGGAATCTCCCGCCGACCAACCTCCATAACCTCCGGAAGCCATGTCATAATCCGCTGTTCCCCCCATAACATTGTTACTATTATTATTATTCCCAATATACCCTCCACCACCATCATTATTCTCCATCAAACCCGGGTGATTCTGAATACTATAATCACCATTATAGTTGTAAAATCCACTTTGTTGTTGCTGTTGATGCAACTGAAGCTGAGTTTGTAAATAACTCTGATCATGAAACGACGACGGATATACTTCCTGGTTTTGTAGTGTCAACAAAGGTTGTTGTTGTTGTTGATGATGATGTTGTGTTTGTTGTTCAAATTGCATTAAAGGGTAACCTTGTAACTCTAACCTACTTGAACTTGAAGATCCTAGTCCATATTGAAGTGCAACCATCTCTTGTTCTCTTTTTCTAGAACATTCTAGAGCTTGTGCTTCTTTCAACCGTTTTGCAGCACCTCCTCCTATAGGAAGAGTGTTACTTTCAAGAATCGCCTTCACTTCGTACCGGTTCATGTCGAAGTTTGTTACCGCGCTTAATCCTCTGAACTTAATTGCAGCTATATCATAAGCTTCTGCAGCTTCTTCTTCAGTACCTATAATAAACAATATTCCAATGTTAACTATTATTATTTTTATCATGATTTCATAGTTTTAGTTTGTTGTGTGGTGCATGCATGAATGAAGCTTACTGAATGTTCCTAAGTAGAGATCTTTGTTTCCTGCAACTCGACCGATTCTCGCTTGCCATCTTCCATGTTGGTGATGCCTTGTGACTCCGCGATACATTGACGCACCCCTTGAAAATCCACTGCTTTTTCTTCTTATGGATGCAACAAATTCTTGTCTTGTCATGTTCTTCATTTCTTCAACTTCCTTCTCATAGTTACTGATCTGAAAGATAATGAATAGTAATTAGTATAAGATGATTAATTTTGAATTGACCTAATTAAGTATTTAACATCATTAACATCATGAACATGATTAATTACTGGAAAGTTTGTTGTGGTGGATGTTCCCCAGTATTTTAGTGCAGCTAAATCATAAGCTCTTGCTGCTTTTTCTTCTTTGTCATAACCACCTAAATAGACTGATGATGAAAACAAGAAGCAAAAATCAAGATCAATAAACATGAAAATGTGTTAATACTTAATATGTACTAGTCAATATTTCAAAAAAATCTAATTAGTATAGTTGATTTGTCATTACCTTGGCGACCTTTTCTTGATTGTCCTTCTCTTCTACAAGTATTATCCCAAAGATGCGCTTCATATCTTCCGGTCCATCTATGTCTATACAGATTTTGAAGGATAAAAGCAAATCAAAATAAATGATAACACAACAAATTGTAAATTCCTAACTAGAGAAGATTTTATGGAAGAATTTCGAACCTTGTTACACCGCGATATATTGATGTTCTTTGGCCAAAGGTATCCAAAGCTCTTTTAGGTGCAGCTGCTTCAACTATAGTGTTATTATTTTCGCCACTGGTTTCACATGCGGAATCTTTAGTACCACTCCCCATTGACAATGTCAATGACTGCAGATTATTGGTACCGTTTTCTTGATATTGATCATAACTATTGCTAGAAGTTGGTTCTAAAGCTGAGTTGCTTTGTAGTGGCATGAAGAAGTAGTTATCTGAAGAATGATTATTGATTTCATTAAAGGCTGCAAGATCTGACTCATTTTCAGTAGTACTCTTGCTGTTCACACCAAGAAAATCTGCAACCTTTGGAACTTCGTTGCTAGTACTGTGATGGTGACTGTGACTGAGAGTATTCATCAGATTCCAATCTGTTCATGAATAAAATAATCAACAAACATAGGTTATTATTATATATATGTGGAAGCTTGAAGCAGATATAGCTTCATAAAGAGACAAAGCTATAGGAATGAAAGAGTTTTATTAGTTAAGTTACCATGGTTTTGGAAAGGGGTTTCCAACATGTTGTCATTGACTAATGTTCCAAGAGAAAAATGATGCTGATGATGAGATTGAGGTTGTAATGGAGAAGGATGGGTTGGAGAAAGTGGAAAGGAGAGCCAGTTGTTTGAGTTCATTTTGAGGGAAAAGGGACTGTGGAAATGAAATAGAAGTGAAAAGGAGTGATATATATATATATACTTAGAAATTTACCAAGGGTACTTGCTAGGGTTTCAAAAAGTGAACTCTCTCCACACTTTGGAGCTGTTGTTAAAGGGATTGGGCAGAAGAGAGGTTGAAAAAGGATTTTTTTTTTAGAGGAAGGGACGTGATATTTAAAGTGTACCCTAGCTTGCTTCTTTCTCTATTTTAGACCATGGTTTATGCAAATGCGGTCGCAATATTACTAATCCGGTAATCTGCGGTCGCAATATTACTAATCCGGTAATCTGCAACTACATCGAACCGCAACTACGGTATGATCACTACAACATTTTTCGTCGTACAGAAACGTTAAAAGACGATAAAAAAATATTATTTTTGCCCACTACAAATACGGTTTTTAGTAATTGTATGAAATTTGTAAAACAAATATATAGCGCGCCAAAGAAATTTAAAATTTATTGTCTATTATACTTTACTAATACAGTTTTATTTTATCAAAAATCAAAATTTAGGATGATAAAACTTAACTTATGTATTAAAAATTCTTAATTTTAAGTGTTTTTCAAATATTAATTTCAAATATTTTTTTGTTAAATTTCTCGGAGAATAATTGCAATATGCATCAAAACAGTCGCAATAATCATAATTACAACATTCACATAAACAATCGCATTTACATTTATAATCGTAATTTAAAATTATATTTTAGACTAGAAGAAAATCTCTTTTGATTTGACTAAAAATTTTGATGACGAAGAATTTTATAATCTATTGTAATTTGTTAGAATTAGTTTTTTACATTTATGCAGTAGATTATAATATAACAAATATCTGTTAATTAAATAAAATGAGGTATGTTTTTTTCATCTTCACCTAAGTTGAAGCTTTATTTTTTATTAGTATAGAGGATGACTATTTTTCCAACATAAAGAAACAAAGATATAATCTGCTGCCTACAATGATGATTAAAATAATGCTATTTATTTAAGATGAGAGACACGAGTGTTATAATGAAACTAGCTACAAGTTTAACATTTTAAAAAGACAAAGCCAGCATTCCAAATCGAAAAATCCAAGTAAAAGTACATAGTTTATTTTTCTGTCTACCCACTTGGTTTATTGGAACTCTCCTCCTCGTTATGTGATATGAATGACTACTCAAAACCCAGCATTCCCACACTTCGCAAATAATCTCTCTAAATCCACCATTCTATAAGTAAACTTTATTTTACTACCTACCTATCTCTCTAAAGAAAAAGTGACAGTCAAATATCAAATATTTGACCTGTTACAACTTTTACTACTGGACAAAATTCTATTAATTTTTTTTAGACAAATTGTTTGAAAAAGTGTTAAGATATAAATTTAATTTAATAATTAGAGAAAGAAGTTAAGAAGCATATATATATATATATATATATATATATATATATATATATATATATATATATATATATATATATATATATATATATATATATATATATATATATAATTTAATATAAGATAATTTATTGATCAATATATAAAGAAAAGAAGGTGAAACCACAACTAAAAAATTATAAGTAAATTTTTCCTAAAAAAAATCACATTAAAAATAATGAGATTGATACTACATTTTTCTTTATATTACAAAAAAAAAAAAAGATATTTTCCGTGGAGGAAAATAATTTTAGTGTAGACTAAGCATTCATATTTTTAAAACTTTTTTATTAATTAATTTTATGTATAAAAAAATTAGTAATAACTATTTTATTTTGAGTAAATTAGTAATTATTAATTATTAATTTATTAATACGTTAAACATAATAAAAAAATTAACAACGAATAAAAAAGAAGGTATATCTTTTAATTTACCCCCTCTCACATCAAATTTTTCAATATTATGATTACTGAAAAAAAAACATAATAAATATTTTAGCAAACAACAATTAAAAAAGACAAACCACATTAATGATAATAATATTATTGACACTATTCTTTTTTATCTTCTTTTATTTTTAAAAATATTATACTTTATATTATATTGAGAAAAAGACCCGTTAAGATCATCTTAAAAAGAAAAGCCATTAAGTCATCCATCAATATTTTTAGATACCATTATCATTTAAACATTGCCTACAATGCAAAAAAAAAAAAAATTTAACATAATTTTTAACAAAATGAATTAAATGATTTAAAATAGAAAAAATGCAGAAGAAAAAAAACTTATGAAAATGAAAGAATAGAAAAAAAGGACAAAAATTAGAAGGAAGAAAAGAATATAATAGTTAGAATTGTCATGGTGAAAAAATGGTGAGTATGCGTTGGAATTTAATTCTTGCATGATATTCATGGATGACGAAGAACATTTAATTAGCATTAGAAACAGTTCATGAAAAATGAACGATGCTTTAGAAGCATTAGCTATTTGGATAGATTCCCTTTTTGTTTTTCTCTCTATTTTTTATTATTATAACTTTTTATTCCAAAAATATGTCTTGCGGAAATAAGAATGTTCAAACGATTTTTTGTTAGTGCAATATTGAGGAAGGATCGAGCGAGAAACCTTGTTATTTTTGGGACATTTCTTTGAGCAACACTATTTTAGGGAAGACATACAATTTCCCCACCTAAAACTTTAAGATAATAGAGATACTATTAGTTATTGTATAGAGTTGTTCTATGTATTTAATAGCAAAACAAATCAATATATTAATAAGGAAAAAAAGTATATGATACAACAAAAGCACAATATGTGCGGAAAACAACAAAGCCCAAAAAAAATAAAAGTTGGAGGAAAGTGGAAAAGATCACATGCAACACTAACCCAAAATAACAATAAGCCAACAAAAGACCAAAAAATACACCACGAGAAATTGAAAAGGGGGAGGAGGATGACTCAACCACCTCTTGAGCGATATAATCAATACACCACAAGAATACTATCGATGAAGGGAGAAAAACCTAACCTCGAAGACACACACCCATCTGACTGAACTAATGCACAAAAACTAGTCTGCCATCGATCTAATCTAATCATCATCCACAACATAACAACCTCTATAGAGAGCAAGCTGGAGGAAGGAAAACATAAACACCTGAAAATTAAAGGGGTGTAGTTGGCAGGGGCGGATGCACATTCATTGGTAAGGGGGCTCAAGCCCCCACAAAGAAAAAAAATTTGGTTAAAAATATCTAAAGTTTTGTATTTTGTCCCCGTAAAAAAATATTTGTTATATATATAAACATGTTTTTTAATAAAATAATATATATTAATGCTAATTTTAACTTTTTAACTATTATTGTTTGATTAAATGCACTTATTTAACATTAAATATATATTACAATATAAAATAGAAATTGATTGTGATACATTTTATGTAAAATTATATATTCGAATTTGAGTTTCTATATTTTTTTATTTTGATGAATACCATAAAAAAATTTGCCCCCACCACCAAATATTTCTGGATCCGCCACTGGCAGTTGGCCACCTATTTTTAAATGCCTAACCACTTGAGTGGACCTCTCTCCTAGCCAATCAGAGAGATAACAAAACTCAAAGCATGGGCATGAGCCCAGTTCCATGTTAGGATGATAATCTCAGACATTTAGTGATTAACTGTCAAGTGTTCCTGTCTAAACATAATTTTATTCCACAGTTTCGAAATAGACCAGACCCTAAATTCTAGATTCGAGTATAGACCTAAAGACACCCTTTTTACCCTCACCTAGCTTCGAAACATCTGAAACACCCTTAAGACTGACCTCGACAGAGGCTCTAGCCACCCCATCCATCTAAACACCCTATACTAATTAATGCTTGAGACAACCTCATAAAATACAAAAATATGGTCAGCTGACTCCACCTGCCTAACACAAATAACACACCCTACTTCACTACTACTCGACACAATATAAGACTTTCCTACTTTATCATTCATATGATTATCATATCTTCTAGAAAAATAAAAAGAGCCACAACATCTCTAAAATAACCTAAAGAGTCTTAAAACCTAATTCACCCCCTTCTTAGGTTGCACTCTCATAATTACATTTTGCATCAGATCAGGTTAAGGTAACTTGTTCCTCAATTCAAAAAGATGGCTTCCATTAATCGGATTTTTAGAGATGGTGGCAGTAACAACAAAGCCCCATGCTTTGTTGGTAAACACTATGATTTTTTAAAGATTCACATGCAAACGTATTTGGAAGCACAAGGAGAAGAAATATAGGATATTGTTTAAAAATGGTCCATACGTTCCTAAGACGGTCATCAATAATATAGAACAATAAAAAATAAAAGGCGCTTGAAATGAAGATGATAATAAGAAAGTACTATTTGACAAAAAGGCAAAGAACATTCTTCAATCAAACTTAGATATGGATGAATTTTTTTGTATATCTTATTGTAAAACAACAAAAGAGATTTGTGATACTTTAGAAGTAACACATGAAATCCAGGTAGAGGTAAAAAGATCTAAATTGAACACTTTATCACAAAAATATAATATGAAATGTCTAGAATGCATCCCAGTGAATCAATTCTTGATTTATAAAAGAGATTCACTCACTTAAGAAATCACTTAATGGCTCTTGGAAAATATTTTACAAATGATGAATTGAAACTCAAGATCCTTAAATCTTTAACAAAGGCATGACAACCGAAGGTGATGACAATATAAGAAAATAAAATTCTTTCTAAAATGTCTTCTGCAACATTGTTCGATAAATTACAAGAACATGAGATAGAACTTGAAAGGATAGAAAAATATGAAAAATCCAGAAAAGAAACCTAATTTTTTTTCCTTAAAACTAGAGTCAAAGAACTTGATAGTAATCAAGAGGATGAATCTCAATCCACTAGTGATGAAGATGACGCTCTAGTAATAAAATATGAAAAGTTCTTATAGATGGAAAGGGAAAAAGAAATAAGCACCAATAAGAAATGTTACTTTCTTTGAATGTGGAAAAAGAAGACATGTCAAAATTGAATGCCCTACACTTCAAAAGAAGAATAAATTTAAAATCAATTTGGAAAAAAGATCAAAGAGCATATGTGGCATGGAATGACAGTGAGATAATTTCATTCTCAGATGAAGAATCAAACATGTCATTAATAGCTTCACACCATTATGATGATGAAGAAAATAAGAAAGTGATTATGAAATTAATGATATACCTTCAAACAATGAATTACAAAATGCTTTCCATGAGACTTTTTGAATTGTTCTAGAAAATGTTCAAAAAAAATTATTTTAAATCTAGAAAGTGAGGCTAATAACACAAAGTGGATTTAGACTTAAAAAACAATTCAACATGCAATAATTATTCATCTTGAGTCAAAAAATTTGAAATTAAACAAAGTCATAACCAAATATGAAAAAGGGCAAATGGCCTTGAAAATGTGTTGAGTAGACAAAGATACTCAAATAATAAAAATGGGCTTGGATATTTAGATTTTAATAAATCAAGTACAAGTCAAGCCGTCTTTGTTAAAGCTAATAACGAAGTCCACAGTGTTGAACTTAAGAGAGGATTATTTCCAATTCATCCTAAGAAGGTCTATGATAGAAATCCCTATGTTTATAAAGATAGGAATTTCTTTAAGATTGCATGTTTCTATTGCAATAGAAGAGGCCATACCCTAAATATTGTTATATAAGAAACTATGGAGTTTTTTATGGTGAGTATAGTGGGTAAAGAAGGAAACTAACCAGCAAGGACTCATGGAAAGTACTATTAATTGTTTTATAGATACTTGAAGACCTTATGCAAATCTTCTCAAAGTAAAATTTGTATTTTAAGATACAAGACCATATAATATGGTAGGATTAAAGCTTCATTGGATTAAAAATTATTTGAAAAATATTGACACATTGATATCAACATTGACATCAAATTATTGTGAAGAGGATAAATAATTTTTATATCTAATGTATCATTTTGTTATATATTATGTTTCTTTAGATTTTACTCTTTTTCTATTTGATAATGTCCAAAAGGAGAAGAGAGATGGTTGTTTTTGTTATTTTTCAGGACACCAAAGACTAAAGCATAACTTGCAAAAGAAAGAGGGAGATATGCAAAATAGGTAGAGATATACAAGATAGGGGAAGCAATCAAGTGTCAAGAAAAAACTTTCCATCAATATATTGTGTCATCATCAAAAAACTTCCCATTAATTTTGATGAAGACAACAACATATCATAAAAGAAAGATCAAAGAAGAAAAAGATTGAAATCAAATATCAAGATTGAATAAGCTTTTGAAATCAAAGGATTGAATCACGAAGATTGAGGTATCTATAGCACTTCATTTGTGTATATATGTTAGGGGCTCAAATCAATTTCATCTAAATCATTTCTAACATTTTTTCATGCATTGTTTCAAAAGCTTTTTAACTACGAAATTTTTTCAAGTTTTTGGGAAGGTAAATCAACTTACTTACCTATGTAAATTGATTTACATACTCTCTCCACAACAAAATTATGAAAAATTAATAGGTAAATCGATTCACCTTTCCATGTAAATTGATTTACCATTCCAATTTTTGTCTTATATAAATTGATTTCTCTTTTATGTAAATCGATTTACCTAGTGTATTTTCTCAAATATTTGAAAGTTAAGGATAGATAACTCATTTGTCTCCTTGGATAAATCGATTTACCTCTGTGTCTTTTGAAAATTTCTGAATCATTTTCATACCTCTTCATTGCACATGTTCATCATTTTTTTCAAATCATTTCCAATTGATCACGAACATTTCTTTAAACATTTCCATTATTTCTAAGGGTGTCTTATAAACTATAAATAACAGAATTTTCCATTGATAAAATTACCTCTTCCCATCTTGTTTTTTAAGCAATTCATCTATTGTTTCTATGTGATCATAACTTTTTGCCAGAAACTTTTTGTGCATAAATTTCATACATCATATAAAAATTTCTTAAATATATTGAGCTTTTTATATTTTTACATCTCATTTTGACTGACCTGTACGATTTTTTTTACACATAACCTACAAATTATGTGACAGAATTAGATCATTTATATTTTATACCGAGCATATATACCACATAATACAAAATTTACATTGTTTACAAAACCATATGTACAATATTTAAAATACTTATAATAACATTTGGGATACACAAAACCTTTACCAAGAGAACTTATACATATTTGAACACATACATGTTTGCACCTATAATGACAAAACCTCTGTACAATACTTACAACAACAAAAAAACTAGGGTTATGAGATTTAAGATAAGATAGGAAGGCACCAACCCAATGTGATCGGATGTCATCTAAACTTCTCGTGGGAATGGTGTTTCTTCTCTAAACCCCTGTAATTTGAATAAAATTTAAATTATGCAAGCTAACAACAACAACATTAACTTAATAAATATGCATAAATTACATGTATATGGATAAAAGTTAATACCTTATGCCATGAATTGATAAGGTCATTGGAGACAATATTAAACACATATCTCATAAAATAGTTTCCACGCTCAAAAACTTTGGATTGTCTTCGGGACTACAAATAATTTTCATATAGTTACTAATTAATACACACAAAAGCACAAGTAATAACATTGGAGAAAATAAAAGAATGCCTAAAAGCAAAAGTAATACTTACATGTGATTCTATAAACTTTGGCTTTTTATCAACTAAATTATGTTTCACAAAATCGTATCCTTTCATAGCTCTACATGTCGGTAAATATTAAACATGAATAAAAATTATTTAAAACTAAAGGTAAAAATATCACTTACCCGCTCAAAATCTTTTGCATATCTTCATCAAGATGATAGTGTTACGAGCATAACATAATTATGGTACTTTATGGTACTTTGCTTCGGACATTAAATAATTACTTGTAAATGTTTTCTACATAAACACTAAAGAATAATTAGTTGTCATATTTCCAGTGAAGATTTGAAAACATGTGATTGAATTGTGTTGAATTAACTAAAAATACCTGTTTCAGTATTTCCTATATTTTTAGAGAAGACCATTGTAATCGGTGAAAATAAGATCATTTCATGGTCTCCAACATATTGTTTTGTTTGGTTGGATTATTCTCTTTTTAATGGTTCAAATTTACTTAGTTGAAAAATGTTAGATCTCTTTGATTATCATTTTCGTTCATATATATTTCTACCATTTCAAGAATTTGATTTTTAGTTATTTTGCTCTCTTATTTCTTTGATTGTTCACTTTGAGTTTAGCCTATTCCTTCTAATTTGTTTTTTCTGTTCACTTTTTAAATATATTTTATAAACAAAAAAATGAAATAAATTCATTTCCCTCATTTCAGAAAAACCACAAATAGGTATAGGTGTTAGGTATACATACATTTGTTATAGGGAACCCAATTTGAGGATCCCCGAGTCTTGCATGTGTTAAAGATGCATGTGTACGGACATGCAATATTATAAGAGAAAAAACCGACACATTAAAAGTAAGAACTACTCTTGTTCAAACTATAACACCAAGCTGTGTTCCATATTAGACCAAGTAACATTAATTTATTAGCTTATGGTTAAATTGAATGGCAGTAATTAAGAAATATAATTTGAAGGATTTGGTTTGTTCCCCAAGTAGAAATCTGTTGACCAAATACTTGGATTCTGTTCCAGTCAAAAGGCACTAGCTATAGCTGGAAATAATTAAACATAAATTAGAATTAGTACTAAATAATTACAATAAAGAATGACTCGTCAGGTTCATGTCTCATACACACGTTAAAACTTAATTTGAACAAAAACTTCTGTATCATGCTTTTTTGAGGTTCAACCTAGGATATCCAAATTTGAAGATCTTGTTAAGTTTTGCCAGTTCTAAGATTTCTGACCAAATGCATCTTCATCTATATACTATGTTCCAATGAAATGATTACATAGTATGAATATGGCACGAAACTCTTATTTTATGGAATGTCTAAGATTGGTTTATTAAGCTATTGCTCAGTGATTTAAGGAATGTTAAAGTAGAGTATGTAGTGGGACAAGGCTTCAACCTAGGCTTGGATCCCGTAACACACCACAAATCCGCAATTGTAGCACAAATCCACTAATTTGAAATATACTAAGGTGCATAGATATAGGGTCGACCCTATCAATTTGTTTGGACTTTGGAGGACTCATTTAAATTTAAAAATATATATAATTATAATAATTAAAAATAATATATCAAAAAAAATAATATATTGAGTTAATATATATTCTTCTTTCTGTTAGTCATATTAGTCTTTTTTTTTTTTTTTAAATTCTCCTGTTTAAATAAGTTTAATGAAGTCTTTTTTTTAATATTTAAATATCTCTTAATTTTTTACCTTCATCACATTCGATTATTAAAAAAATTGATGTGACACTGTTATTTTTTTTAAAACTTTTCTTTAATTGAGGTGGAATGCCAAATTGGTTTTTTTTTTTATAATTTTTTTAACACTTAATTGATATTTATATTCTTTTTAATGCTTAAATGCACTTTTGATCATTCTAATTTTGAGCGTTTTAAATAATTTGTCTCTCTATTACAAAACTAGCAACTTTGTTCCCTTATTTTTTACGGTCTTTGGGTATTTGCGATCCCCCATTCAATTTTACTTATATATCATGTTCATTAATGAGGTGGTAGCTTAGCTTTGAATCCAAGTATTAATTTTCAATTTTTTAAATCTAAATGAATATTTTAACTAACAAAATATTGTAAATATTTTTTAATTAAAGAAAATAATATTTAAATCTTCAATAAATCTAAAAAAACAAAGATTCATTTTGTTCTTCGTCTTTTTCATGTTCCCCACAGTTCATCGTCTTCTTCAGGCTTTCAGGTTTTTTCAAAACTTCATCTTTTTCTTCAAGCCCTCAAAACCTGAGATACATATCATCAAAATAACCACGAATTTGGTTGAACATTTGAACAAATTAAAGGATGATGAATGATGGCCGTGTGAATGAGGAATTAGGGTTTGTTTTGCAAATAAGCTTGAATGATGGCTTTAGATCCTTATGTCAACAATTCTTAAGTTTTTAAAATCAAAATGAATATTTTAATTAACAAAATACTATAAACATTTTTAATTAAAGAAAATAATATTTAAATATTATATAAATTTGAAAAACAAAGATTCATTTCGTTCTTCTTCTTCAGCCTTTCAGTTTTTTTTCAAAACTTCATCTTTTTCTTCAAACACTCAAATTGTGAGATATCCATTATCAAAGTAACCACGAACTTGGTCACACACTTGAATGAATCGGAGGTTAATGAATGATGGTTGTGTGAATGAGAAATTAGGGTTATTGGAAAATAAGCTTGAATGATGGGTGAATAGGGATTAAGGTTATGGGTAATTTAATATGAAACATTAGAAAATTATTTGATCTTTTGTTTGTTTTTTATAACAAATTAAAAAGTGTTTTCTTTATTTAAAAAAATGTTTTGAATATTTAGCTAATTAAAATTAAATTTGTTATTTAAATAATTTAAATTGATGACATGGATCCAAAGGCAAGCAGCAACCTCATTAATGAAATGACTTATAACCAAAATTGGATGGGGATCACAAAAATTCAAAGATCATCAATAATAAAGGATCAAAATCGCTGATTTTATAATAGGGGGACCCATTGTATAAAACGCCCCTAATTAAGTCTATTTTCCATCATTAGTATTTAAAAAAAATCAAAAGAAATAAATTTTTGGCACCTACCAAATATTGAATTCAAAAATCTTTGATGACTAGCTCGCCTTTCCTACCACTAGGCTACAAAATCACAAATGAAATCCTACCAGACCAAATCACACATGAAATATAAATGCCATTAATCAATCTTATCTTCAATTAGGGGTGTTCGCAGTGCGGTTTGGATGGTTTTGACGAAAAAATCATCCAAACCGCAAGAGAAAAAATCATGCGGTTTGGTTTGGTTCGGCTGCCTTTTAAAAAAATTCGAACCAAACCAAACCAAACTAATGCGGTTTAGTTTGGTTCGGTTTTTTACAAATATTTTATTGAGCCATACATATACATATAGATGACAACGTAACTTTGTATTTAGACATTCATCCACTATCAAATAACAACAAAACTCGTCATATTTTGACAACAACTTTCTATTTAATATGTAAAAATTAAATTAGACAAAAGTGGAATAATAAACATAAAATAATAGTATAAAACAATATAAAAATTATTAGAATGAAACAAAAAAAATAGAAGAGATGAGAGATTAGTGAAGGTGAAAAAGAAAAAACAAAAGAGTTGAGAGATTAGAGAAGAATATGTGCGATAAAAACAAAACTGAAATAGAGAACATTTGCATAAAAATGAGAAGGTGAAAAAGAAAGAATATAAGAGAGTAGATATTGTAGAAAAATAGTGAAGATATATGTGGCAAGATGCGATAATGCTATTAGAGATTTGAGAAGATCGGGACTAAAATTATATGTGTAAGGATGAGAAAATTGTTCGTAATCATAAGGCTAAGGTGTAATAGATTTAAGTTTGGATTGGATGTGAGTTAAGTAAAAGTTAGGTTGTAAAACCAAACCGTGCGGTTTTGTTAAAAGATGACACAAATTAATTCGAACCAAATGCGGTTTTTTGCGGTTTCGATTTGGTTTGATTTACAGTTTTCTATTGAGTTGGTTTGATTTTGAACACCCCTATCTTCAATATTTCACAAAAATTATAACTTTAAAAAAACACAAAATGTAGTTTTGTGGGTTGAAAAACCACATAATTTAGTTTTGGTGGGTGTTCAACCCATGACTCTTATCTCCGAAGACAACTTACTTTTCACCCGGCTGAATGTCTTTACTAATAAAATTGTTCCACAACTATATTAATATTAATATTGTACTTCAAAATTATATTAATACTGTACTTAATATTTTTATTTTTTAATATTAATTATGTATTTATTACTGTATTTAATTATATCAATATTATATTTAAAATATATATGTACGTTTCACAAATATATATTTATAATGTACTTAATATTTAATATTTAATTATATTAATATTTTTATATTTTATTTTATTTTTATTCTTAAAAGTATTTAATATTTAAATAATTTTATTTTAATAGTTAATATTTAATGAACTATAATTTTAATAAACTTAAAGTTGAAATGGAACAGTGCACATTTTCATTTTTATGCTAAAACTACAACAAATACAAAAGATTAATCAATATAGACAAAAAGTCAAAGTGCAAATTTTTGAACAGACATCCTAAAATCTTTATATGTGAATAGAACTCGATCGTTAAATATCTATAATTTGAACAACATATAAAAACAATTAAGATAACATAACAACAACAATATTAAACCTTCAATAATAATAACATTAATCTTTCGATCTCCATAAAATACTTACTCGTTATTTTTTTCATAACCATTTTTTATGATAATAAGAATCGTATTTTTCTTATGAGATATACATATATGTTGCAAAATAAGGGGTGAATGGATCACATTTTATGTCATGCATGCATGAATATCCTACAACTTATATATTTCACCGATTAATTCCATTTGAATAGCATATATAAACTTTGTCAGCTCAACATGTCCAATTTTCTAAGTTTATACTCTTACCTATTTAGTTGCAAAGAAGAAAGTGAATATATTTAGATCCTAGCTACAACAAAGTTGAGTCTGCCAAATATTTATTATTAAATTAATAGTATTAATTCATAAAATAATGTATACATAAGTATGAAAAATAAAAGCACTGTCAGAATATACACTAAACAATTAAAAATACTTGACATTGTTGATGATGCACATTTTCCCCAAATTCTTTGGCATAAAAAAAACACAAATTTGACCAAAATGCTCCACAAAAAGGGAGCAAAACCCCACTTATTTCGCTTCATTCGAGTCCACCTTTTAACTTATCCACCTCTTCAAAACTAGAGAAGCATAAGTTCCTATACAGTGAAAAGTAAATTTAAAATCACCATCAATTTGCATAAATAAATCATGATCATAAAACAAATTATTTAATTAAAGGTTAAACTTATTTTTTAATTTACTTTTAAAAATCATACCTAAATTCCTAAAAATGAAAAGGAAAGAAAAAAAAATAAGGACAAGGACACAAATTGAGAATTAAATATATAAATTTCATCTTAGAAATTGTGTATTAATAACTATAATAAATACTTAAATTTTTTTTTATAATTTTTTATTTTACACATTTTTTATTTATAAATTTTTTAATGTGTAAGTTTAAAACACAAGTTAGTATGATGAAAAGAATAGGAGTATGTTTGGATGAGTTAATTTGAAATTTTTAAGGACTTTAAAATTCTAATTAATTTAAAATTCTATTCAATTTAAATGATTTAAATGAAATTTATTTATTTTAAATTTTATTATTTAGATAGAATATTAAAATTATTTATTTTTTATTTTTTAGATCATTTTTATAAATTTTAAAATTTTGGATCAAATTTAAAAATTTAGATCATTTTTATTTAATATATTATTTATCATAACAAAAACATAAAAAAAATATTAATATATCATATCAATATATTAATATGCATTTAAAAAAAAACACGTTTTACACTGCTCCGCCTATTAAATTGGCGGAACCTCTTATTATTTACACAGCGCCACCCATTAAATATGCGGAGGATAAAGAATTTGTATACCTCCATCAATTGGATGGGCGAAGGTTCTGTACCAATAAAAAAATTGAAACCATGGCATATTAAAAATTTTGTTGAAAAAATAGTTTATTGATAATAAAGTTCTAAAAAGGTGGTAAGACAAGAAAAAATTCATTTCTAGTTCATTGTTGGAAACTGTTATGAAAAGCCTCAAACATGATGGATAAAGGGTACCTTAAAGTACATGTGGAAATGGAAATATAAGAAGAAGACCTGAATTCTTCTCGAAAACAATCATGTTCTCATCGGTTGGTACATAACCACAGCTTGCAAATGTTGAAACTATGGTAAGTAAAGAAAATGTTTCTATCTTGATGCCCTTGTTTTTTAGTACATGTTTTGCACTTGGTATATAGGTTAAATTTCTTTTACCAAACTATCATTCGTTTTCAATTTATTATCCAAAATATCATACTATTCAAATTTATTATCAAGCTATCATATTTTCAGAAAAAGTTTCTTTTTGTTATTGTCTAATGCTTTAGCGGACCTATATTATTTTTTATAAAATTTATTTATTAATTGCCTGCAAATTTTTTTAGAGAATTAGCTACGAATATTTCTGCGAAATTATACTTAAACATAATTTACTTCCGGATTTTTTAAATATACAATATTTTTAAATAGTTTTTTTATTAGATTATGCAAAAAATTTCATAGAAAATATTTTTAAATAGTTTTTTATTAGATTCTGCAGGAAATTTCATAGGAAGTTCTGCAGAAACTAATTTTCATAAAAAAATTTACAAGAAATTCTTTAAAAGCTAATTTTTGCAAGAAAATCTACAAAAAATAAAAATTAAAAAAAAATAGAAAGATCCGTCCATTCAATTGACGGATGCACTTCAAAATAATTTTTTATTTTTTGAAAAAATGATATTTTTGGAATGTATTTTGAAAAGTATGTTAGTTTGGTATTTAAAATGCAAAAAGATGATAGTTTAAAAGGTTCTATAGATTAAGTACAAAGTCACTAAACTAAAAGCCAAGAAAGTGAACAAACATAAGAAAACCCAAAACTACATAACTTAAATACGTAAGAGAATTATACTTTATTTTATCTTTATTGTTAGAAAAGAAAGTATATGATCTCCGGGATGAAAACTTGAGATCCAAGTAACCAAAGAGAGAAAGGATAATGAGTATTTAATATTTAAAAAAAAACTTATAATTTAAAATTTTAATAAACTATTATTATATAATCTCCATTATTAAAAAAAAAAACTTTATTGTATATAAAATACTTGAGTATTTTGAAAATAATAATCACATTATCTTTATTTACATTGATATAATATGAATATTTTTTTATAAAAATTATATTTAGTCTATTTTAAATTTTATAAGTCATTTTTAAATTAATAATCGACAAATTAGTGAACGACTGAAAACCTAAATTAAATATTATTTTATAATAATAATATTAATTGAACACAGTTTAATATATGGTTAAACCATAAGAAAATGAACTCTAAAAACTATGTCAATAATGTTTAAGAATTTAATAATTACTTTTAAGATGAATTATTATAATTTTTTTCACTTATCAGTCTATGTTGGTAATTTTAAGATGATTATTGTAATACACACAAATATTTTTTATCTAAGTAATATAACATATAATTTTTTTCTAAGTCAAAAAATAATTATAATTTACTCTCATTTATAAAAAGGAGTGTATCAATAAATTTTTACCCATATCATTATTTTTTGAAGGATTAGTGTTTATCATTATTTTTTGATGACTAACCTTTATCATTTTTTTAAAAAGAGTTTGTTTTGTTTTAGTAATTTCATAAGTTAAAAAAAATTACAAAATTTCTATTGATTTTGTTTTATTAACCTTTGGTCGCCTAATTGTTAAAACTTTTTTATTTTAAAATTTTGAGTGAAGACTCATTTTGGTTCCTCACAAAAATCACACAACCCAAATTAGTCCCTCGCAAAAAAAAGGACTCAATTTAATCCCTTATAAAATTTAACCGGACCATATTAGTCCTTCTGTTAATATTTTTATCAAATCGGTTTTTTTTATATTTTTAAACCGTGACCGGACTGTCACGTTGGCTTTTATTTTTTATTTTTATTTTTTAAATATTAAATTAATTTTTAATTATAATTTAATTTTTAAACAATTCTCATTTAATAATATCAAAAAGACAAAATTGTTTTTTATAAGGAATCGAACTCAATACTATTAAACAATATCTTAAATCTTTACCACTAGGCCAATATGCATTCATAAAAAATAATTTTCAAGATTTTTAATAATATTAAATAATTATAAATTTAAAAATAAAATTATAAAATTTATATCAATGGGGTTTTGAACCTCTTTGATTTACTAATTTCAAATAATACACTAATTTAAAAATAAAATTTATTAAAGGTAAAACCTCAATATATTTAATCAATTAGAAATAAATTAAATTATATGTAATTGAAATTAAATATCACATAAATAAATATTTATTTATTTCAAATTAATTCAAATTAAATAATAATTAATTAGTTTAATAGTAATTCAACTAATTATTAAAATATTTAATAAATTTAAATTAAATAATCAATTAATTTTTAAAATTATTTAGTTAATACAAACTAAATTGTAATCAATTAATTTAATAGTAATTAAATTAAATATTAATTAATTAATTTTTATTTGATTATTTTATTTAGGATTTATATTTTATTAGTTTTATTTTAAAATTTTTGTATTATTTAAAATTAGTAAATATTTATTTTTTTGTTATTTGAAATAAGTAAATATTTATTTTGAATTATTAACTTAAATATTCATTATTAATAATATTAACAATATAAATTGACTTGTATAGTTATAAAGTGACTATTATTTAACTTGAACGGATTTGAATTTGAGTATAAATGAAAAATGAAATTATAATTAAAAATTAATTTAGTATTTTAAAAAATGAAAAATAAAAAATAAAAGTCAACGTGGCAGTCTAATCACGGTTTAAAAGTATGAAAAAAACCGATTTGGTAAAAATATTAACATAAGGACTAATATGGTCCGGTTAAATTTTGTAAGGGATTAAATCGAGTTCTTTTTTTTGTGAGGGACTAATTTAAGTTGTGTGATTTTTGTGAGGGACCAAAATGGGTCTTCACTCTAAAAACTTTATAGGTTTAATTTTTAGATTTCTAAGTTCTAACTGAAAAAGTTATAATTGTGTCATTTATAACCAATTTATGTTGTGAAATTAATAATAATGATATTGTAAACTAAATTAATCATGATTGGGGTTTTATTTTTGTTGGTAATACTCTTTCTATTTTAATGTTCCATATATTTTATTAAACACAAATTTTAACTAAATTAATTCCATTATTTAGGTCTTAATTGTCATTAAGGTATTATTTAATGATAAGATTTTAATTTGTAAACATAATAATTAAAACAAATATTAAATACAATAGTTATATGAAAATGGACATATTGTGATTTTTATATTTATTTTAGTGATATTAGTTTAGGTTCTCAAAAGATGTCTTTTCATTAACTAATATTTCAGCTAGACTTATAATAGACTCTTGTAACCATACAGTCAGAAAAGTTTAAACTTAAATTATGAATGCATTTATAATAATGATATGGAGAAATATTTTTTCAAAATACTTTAATTTTTATATATTTATTTATAATAACTATAATAAATAAACAAAAATCTATATTAGTTAATTTTTTTATTTATTATGAATGCATTTACACATTTACAACGTATCTAATTTAAAATTCACTGTAAAATCAAATCAAATCAAATCAAATCAATCATATCTCCTTTTGGATATATTAATATAATAGTTAGATTTGAATATACACAATTATAAAAAAATTGGAAATTTAAAACCTAATAGTCAGATATGAATATACACAATTATAAAAAAAATTGGAAATTTAAAACCTATAGTAAATAATGTACATTTATTTCCATATATTTTAAATAATCACATTAATTAATGTCCATTGGATAGTGTAATAAATATTAGGATCTCAAATTTCAAATGATATGTTAAATTAATTCTAAAATAAAAAATTATTTATTCCAATATATTTAAAATATATTTATTATGCTTAGTAGTCTCAAAATAAAAATATATTTAAAAACCTTTTACATTGTATGTGTGTAAGTATTAATCTCTAAAAAAAGCCCAGATATTTAAAAAAATTAATGTTTGTAGTACAAAAAAGTATTTACAAAATTAAAATATATTGTTAATTAGGAAAAGAAATGTTAAAATATACATAAAATAACAATAATTAATTATTATTAATAAAAAATAAATTTTTTAATGAAGTGGGAGTAAACCTACTTATGCTATCAATCCAACCAACAAATGAATATATATATATATATATATATATATATATATATATATATATATATATATATATATATATATATATATATATATATATATATATATATATATATATATATATATATATATATATATATATATATATATATATATATATATATATCAAGATATTTTAACAATTAAAATGGATTAAAAAAATAATTAAACTACTCAATCTTAATAGTGGTGTTTTAAGAGACATGTTAGGACGCCATATGCTAAAATGAAGAGTTTTGTTTTAAGCGACATGTTGTTATGACATGGAATCGATGAGGCCAACATATTAAAGAGTTTTGATATCGGCCAAAACCAAGCAAAAACATCCCAAACCAACTACATGAAAACAAAACGCCAATGTGACCACAACAAATACAACAAATTGGCAATTTGGGGTGACCATCTCTATCATCCTGCAAGTACAACAAAGAAAGCATTCAAAATATTTATAGATCTAATGAAAAAACAATAAATTAGGAATATTTCTTGATAAAATAAAGCATTCAAAATATTTATAGATCCAATGAAAAAACAACAAATTATGAATATTTCGTGATCAAAGAGAGCCAATAGAATCAATGGTATCAAGTCTCTTGAGGATGTTTGCTATCACATCAACGAAAATATTCCATAAAGATTAATGAAACATTGGATATAGGATTTGGATTGAATATACCTTCATTGGTCAAAACAAACCATTTAAACCTCCAATAGCAAATCTTATCATAAGAGCCATCCAAAAACTTGTGCAAATGCCAAATAATATGTTGAAAATTACACTGAAATCAAAATGAAACTTTCTGCATTGAGAGAGCACGGGAAACAAAAATAATGGGTTGAAAAATACTCTGATATCAAAACGAAACTTTCTGCAATTTCAATAAAACATATCAAAATTAGATGATATTTTTCTGTTCCTTTTTCTCCCTTTGTAGAAGTGTGGTCCAAAAATAAAATCACGCTTGACAAAAATGGAATAATTGCTCATAAACGATAACCTTTCTTCCCAAAACTCTTTGTAGCCTTCTTAGAAAGACTGAGCGACGAATCTTAAGTGCTACCTGCCATCACCACCGATTTTCCCCTTCAAATGTTTCACCCAGCAGCGATAAATCAAATTCAATCCAATAGAAAACGTTGATGATTGAATCTAATGTAAAAATCTACTTATTAAACAAAAACGATGGATTTTACTCTATAGAAATCATAGACAACTTTGAAGGAGTGATCTCGTTAACATAGTTTACTCCTACGTAAGCCATGGACAATACCTAACACAAAAAGAAGGATGACAAACTGTGAATAACAACCATCAAAACAAAATTCAAACCTGTTTGAAATCTGAGACGATTTTAACCTAGTTATACACTGATATTGCTTTGAATTTATCACCAATAAAAAACAATTACACATCTAAATAAACAAACACCATTGATGAGAATATTTGCAAATTGAATGATAGAGTGAAACCCTAAACCTCTGGTCAGTAGGCAAGAATCTACAAAAATTGGAAAATGAAGATTGATAAGTGAAGGGAAAGGTGTGTAGTAGAGGTAACAAAAACATACATATTATGTGTAACAGAAACATACATACTGTGGAGTTCAGAAACATACACTGCTTCTTCATCCATTTTCGCTTCTTCTGTGGGTGTCGCATCTTCTGTCATTTGAGAAGATCAGATGGTGGGGATGGAGTAGGATTAGCATTAGGTTTAGGATTGGGATCGGTGGGAAGAGATTGAGAATCGTAGTGAGAATCAAAGTGAACCAAGAAGATGAAGAAAAATAGTGAACAAAGAAGATGAAGAAAAATAGTTTTGGATTGTTGTGATGTTGAGTTTGAGGAAAATGAGTGCAAATAATAATGAAAAATTGGAGGATACTGAAACGTTGCATTGGGGTTGGAAAATGGAATTGTTGAGAAACCGAGGTATGAATGTGGAGAGGAAAGGAAAGGAAATTAAGATTTGCAGTCCCAATGGCAAAAACACACCTTTCTATATCCTTCAAATAATAAATAAAATAAAAATATAATGAAATTAAATTATAAATAAATAAAATTAATTAATTATTATTTAAATAAAATTAATTAATTATTATTTAAATAAAATATTTCCAATTTTAGAAAAGTATTTAAAAGATAAAAATTGATATGAGCATGACATGTGTCATACTTGACAATTTACTCATCTTGCTTTTTTCAACTGAATTCATCGTAAATGTTAGTTCACTAAACTTGTTGGACCTTAAGACCATATTAAGAATTCAAAGTATACCTTAATTTCTAGAGTCTCCATCACTTACTTGTAGTTAATTGGAAGTACTTCCTTAAGAATTTGAGGGATATATCTTTGACATCTGTAGTTTTATTATCATGTAGCTTGATAAAATATAATATTGTAAATTGGAAAAAGAAAAAAACATGCATGTTTCATTCAAGAGATTACTAATAGAAGCTTAGTTTTCCTCTTTTTATCTACATGATATGATATGCATGCCAATTTTTAAAATTTGAACTTGGTCTTACTCTATCAAATATATAACTATTTTTTTTGTTAAATTTTTCATCTAAATATGTGCTTATGAATTAGGATTACACAGTCACAAATATTTATAAGGGTCCTAAAGTCAACATGTGCCTTCAGGTATTAAATATGTCATCAAAATTCATTTTCAATTTGATTTTTTCCCTTCATTTATTAATATGATCAATTTTATTCTATGTGTAGGTGTGGAACAAACTTGAATGCAGAAGTTGTTAAAATAAGAATAATTTATATATATATATATATATATATATATATATATATATATATATATATATATATATATATATATATATATATATATATATATATATATATATATATATATATATATATATATATATATATATATATATATATATATATATATATATATATATATATATATATATATATATATATATATATATATATATATATATATATATATATATATATATATATATATATATATATATATATATATGTATTTGTTGTAGAAATATTCACTTTCAATTGTGTAGTTTTTACAATTAATCAAGTTCTTTTTCAACATATATATTTTTTAATATATATATATATATATATATATATATATATATATATATATATATATATATATATATATATATATATATATATATATATATATATATATATATATATATATATATAATAGCGTTGTTTTTCAAAGCGCTGTCAATTCGTAGGATCAGGAAGCATTATTTAGAACTGAGTTAATAATAGCGCTTTTAGAGAAAATGCTATTAAAGAGAAGACTTTAATAGCTCTTTTAAAGGGCTATTATAAGTAGCCAACCTATAATAGCAGGAGCTTTGATAGCGTTTTAAAGTGCTATTAAAGGGCAAAAAAGCACTATTAAATCCCTTTTTTGGCATAGTGCCCCCTCAATTTTCTTTTTCCTTTTTTATTTTTCTAAACATAAATAAATTAATAAATTGAATCTTTCTTAATGGAACGGAAATGAACACGTAAAAATTCACTCAACAGAAAACATAATTATTTTATGATTATTAAAAAATTGTTCATAATTATTAAAAGAATTATTTTCAAATTTCTACTTTACTGACAAACCACTGTCAACAAAATACATTTTTATTTTAGCTAACAATTGTCTTTATTTGAGACACAAAATTCTTATTTTTCAACTGTCAAAATATTTATTTTTCTCACGGGGTATTTTCTATTTTTATTACGGGGTACTATCAACACAATACCTATTTTATTTGTATTAACAATTCTATATAAATACACAAATGAATGACAATTCTATATATATTCATTGCTACATAAGATCATTATTTAGCTTTAGTATGATTTTTACAATATCTATCTCAAAATCATATTACATCTTGCTCATTATAACTTTGTACTTGTCTTTAATGTTATTGGACACAACAAGTTAGATCAAACCAACAAAATATGTATAAATCTTAATTTGCACTTGATAAAGTGACACTAGATACAATTAGTTAGATCTAGACAAAAAGATATACATAAATCGATCCTTTCAAATTTCAATGATGAAATATTTTAAAATTAATATCTATTGCAATTTTTTCGTTGTAATATTATTGAAAAACGGATTCATTCTTACTCTAAAGATAATTTATTATTTAATAGGTGTTGAGTTATCACTCATTTGCATATGTATTTAATGTTGAAAATGTGAATTAAATATTTTATGAAGTGTCATGGGATACAATCAATTAAATTCTAAGCAGCAAAACATACATAAACCTAATTCTCAAATTGCAGTATAATTTTACACTACTAAATAATATTTATCCGTGCGGACGCACGAGTATATTACTATATATATATATATATATATATATATATATATATATATATATATATATATATATATATATATATATATATATATATATATATATATATATATATATATATATATATATATATATATATATATATATATATATATATATATATATATACACACACACACACACACACACATACACACACTAAAGGGAGATAGGGGAGCCACTTCTATTGTGTTTGGCCCTAACGTGTTTTAAATCCAACTGTTTGTTGTGGGCATGTGAGTGGGGTTGCGGGAAGAGTACACTATAGTTTTGAGGTAGAGATTTGCTATTCTTACACTAAAATGTTTACACCATACCCACACCATATAAAATACATCAAGACATGTGATCTTTTACATTGGAAAAAATGAACTATTACTAATTAAATATAATAAAAAGAATGAAACCGTATGAATATACGGTGTAATTGTAACAATTAGTTGTAGGAATATCATTCCACTTTGAGGTATTGTTGTAAATTGGGTTGTAGTATTATATATATTGTGTTTTACCTAAACATGTTTTAAACCTAACTGTTTGTTGTGGGTATGTGAGTGGGGTGTGGTGATGGTAGCTTTCACGATGTAGTTCTGAGATATTATTGTAAATGTGATCGTAGTATTATATATATAATATATATATATATTATATATAAATATATATATATATATATATATATATATAAATATATATATATATATATATATATATATATATATATATATATATATATATATATATATATATATGTATTGCTTATAACACTAATTATTACCGGAATACAAAGAAACTATTGATGTTTTATAGTCACGGAGATGGGAACCATTGGCTAAACTGCGTTAATAAAGACAGATTGTGTTCATTATCTTTTACTTTTGTTTCTCTTTAATAATCTATTTTGTTGCTATTTTAACAATTTTTAACAATTGATATCAGGTACCCTTATGCAAAATTTTATGTGATAAGGGTCGAGGGGACAATTAATTTTGGAATATGACAAATGAGGGTTAAGGATTTGTTGGCTCAACAAAATTTACAGAAAGTGTTTCTTGAAACAAAATAGACCGACATAGAGGATATCGATTAGACAGAGATGAATGAGAAAGTCGCATGATTGATTCTCCTTTTTGTTTCAGACAAGATGATGTGTCATATCTTGAACCTAACAATACCAAAGGAGGTTTGAGACAAATTGAAGAATCAGTATATGTTAAAGACGTTGATAAAAAAATTATTCGCGAAGCAACATTTATACAATCTGAAGATATAGGAAGGATTGAATTAACAATAACATGTTAATGTCTTCAACAACATTATCTCTAATCTGGTAAGACTTGAGGTAAAGATTGATGACAAAGTAACACAATAGTCTTACCTAAAGAAAATATTCTATCCGTTTTTATGTGATAACCTTTACCTCATTCATAAAGGAACTAAATGCGGCAATATGTATGTGATGGGGGCCAAGATAACGGGTGAAAAAGGGTAAAGAATGTTTTAGAAATAAGAGGTCTAAATCCAAGAATGGAAGAACATTTGGGAGTTATAATTAAAAATAGATTAAGCATTGAAAGTGGGAGTGTCCAAACAGAAAGTAGGGGCTTATCTAGTTCAAACCGATGATTTTCGAAGTGAAGCAAATATATTGTGTTTCACCCAACAACTCTCCATAAGTGTGGATTATTGACTCTGTTTGTTCTAACCACACAGTGTTGTACCGACAATAAATCAATACATATCAAATTATTTAAATTCATATTACTCATTCACAACGATATATGTTATCTTAGTAACAAGGCCGTCACAAGTTTTTGGAGGTCCTGTGTAGATTAGTTGCAATTTAACCATAAAAAATTATTAGAGGCCCTATGTACTCATGATTTAACCTACCTGATATTTTATGAGGCCCTATTTAGCTATAGTTTAACTCTAGAAAATTTGAGGCCTTATGCGATAGCCCGCTTTGCCCGCCCTCAAAGACGACCCTGCTTAGTAAATCTTATAAATTATGATAAATGTAAAATTATGAAGAGGGGTGATAAAAGTTACATGATTAAATAATAAATAGACAAAAAAAGTGAAATATTAAATTAGAAGAGAAATAATATAAATTAAAAATGCATAATTGAAAAAGGAATGAAAAGAAAAGTTAAAATTAAAATAGAAAAAAAAACAAAAGTAAGATATGATAAATAAGAGAGAGAAGAGAAAAATATTGAAAAAGTTAAGAAAAATAAGTATAAAATTAGAAGATAAATAAAATGATAAAAAAGAAATTAAAATAACTATTTAAAATAATTTATTTTAAATATGTGAGTGGATGAAATACTTGTACATGTAATTAAAACTTTAAATAAATAGTATAAAAAAGACAAAAAAAATTAATTAGCTGCATTTCATATATATATATATATATATATATATATATATATATATATATATATATATATATATATATATATATATATATATATATATATATATATATATATATATATATATATATATATATATATATATATATATATATATATAAAGATATTGGCATATATTTTAAATTGTAAAATATATGTTAATAAAATGATGCACTTTACAGTCAATCTCCTCAAGCATAAATCTACGTGATTAGGGATGTAAATGGATATTTATGGAGACGGATTGTATGATATTCGTGTCCGCCTCATAGGATAAATATGATATCAATATATGTCTCATATTCATGCAAATATCTGCTAAACGAGTGATTTACGGTATTTACAGATATCCATGAATAATATAATTTTTCTAAAATTATTTTTAAAAAATATATTTTCCAGCTTCTTTTAAAGACACAAGACGTTATTATCACATGATTCTCATACAAATCTCTCTTATTTTAACAACATAATTTCGTCAAATTAATTTCATTCATTTTCACTAAAACATAATATCTTATACATTTTATTTTTAACAAAAAAAAAAAGAATGATATTGTGATTGTGAGTTATGGTGGAAGAGCGGACGACAGAGGAGTAGAAAAGATGACACTAGGTGGACGGAAAAAAAATATTACTGGTTAGCTGGACAGGTATGTAGTGTGTATATATATATATATATATATATATATATATATATATATATATATATATATATATATATATATATATATATATATATATATATATATATATATATATATATTATATGATAATACAATGATGCAATGAAATACTATTTAGGATTAAACTTTATGAATTTCTATAAACTTGATATACTTAGTGAAATAGTTTTATAATTAAATTAATTTAATTTTTATTATTTACCAAAAAAATATTGAATATGTAAATATGTTAAGTTTAACGCATTTGGTGTCAACAATTTTTAATTGTATATAAATTGACAATATCCAATGACATTATGTTGTCAATCTAAATACTCTAATACTCATCTTCATTTATATAAATGAAATATAGGGTTAAAAGTACTTTACCTCCTGTAATATGAACGTGTTTCAGTTTATCTCCACTGTTGGCAAAGACAGGTTTTGACAACGATTTTTTTGAAAAAATCGTTGCCAAAAGGTAGGGAGGGGGGAAAGCAAAATTCGCTAACATTACAGGGGTGGATTACTATTAACCCTAAAATATATTATTAAATTAAAAAATATAATATTAGATTTTATTTATAAATTTAACATTAATTTAAAATTAATTGATATGTACAAAAATGTTATAATTAATTTTTTGTTTGTTTATAAGCCTTACATTTGATCATATATAACCTAACACGTGCTTTCTTTATTATAATAATAATGACTCTTGATATTGTCTTCATATAAAATGTCTCGGGTCATGTATCTTGAATAATCACTAATTTGAAATCACATTCTATAAATGGTTGTTGTAGACCCTTACATTGAAGATAAACAAAATAATTTAGATACCCAATTTGAGTTAGGTCCTTATGAGTTAGCTATAGGACCTTCACACTCATATCATAAGTTAGGAATTTCTATATTCCTAATATGGTATTAAGGCCTAATATATCAAAATTTGTTACAATAATGACTCTTGATATAATGTGGGTGCAATCTTCATTCTATAAACTGATTTTGTATAGTTAAATTAGGTTAAACCTCATTTATTAATATGGTTGATCTTGTAGTGCACGACCAAAATAATTTTGAAAACATAACACAAGATATTTAACCTTTGTCTTTTCACAAACCTCTAAATTGATAGTAATCAAAATAATAACAACAACAACAAACTAAATTTGGGGGCTTGTTTTTAGAAAATAATGAGCAATGTAACAAAATTAACAATCAAATTAAAACATTGATTCACTGATTATGACGAAGTTCATGGGATATATTAGAGGTTCAAAGAATTATTCTCTATTATGATTCTAATCATGTTTGATTATAAGATTAACCATTCATCCATTGATAACCTTATATGAATTCTTATTGAGATAGATTACACCTATTAAACTATCACAGATTATAGTTACTTTAAATTCTTGCACAATCGTTACAAAAATCCAATTAATTTAGAAATCAAATTTAATCAAACACTATAACTACCTGATAGATTCTAACAAATCCTATTCATACTAACACAAACAGGCCTTTAGATTAATTCGAATAATCTTGATTCTAGTTTTAAAGCATCAACCAATTATGTCAAATTAGATTGAGCAATAACAATTTTTATGTGTTAATCAACAATCAAAAACTAAAATTGCAAGACTAAGGTTTGAAAAAAAGAGACATAATCATGAAAATAGAGTTAACATTATAAACCAAACCTCAATATCCTTAGAGTGTGTTTGGATTGAGCATTTTAATGAGGTAATGTAATGTTTTGAGGAAATTTAAAATGATTTGCACAAAATTTATTGTTTGGATACCAAAATGAAGAAATGATGGAAATTTATAGAGTATTTTATCTTAGTTAAATTTAATCATTTTGAATTGACACAAAAAACTAAAGAGTTTGAAATTCCTCTTATACTCCATAGAATGTGTTTGTTACTATTATTTCTTCAAATTTTGCAAATTGGTCCTCATATTTTCCAAAATTACAAAATTGACCCCAATTTTTTTAAAAAATTGCAAATTGACCCTTAATAATTTTTAAATTTTACATTTTGGTCCCTTAAATTTTTAAAAATTGCAAATTGGTCCCTATTTTTCAATTTTTTAATTTGAAAATGAATGGATTTCAATTGAATCATTTGAATTGCTTTAAATTTTAAATTCCTTCATCCAAACACACACTCTTAGTGAACAATATGAAATCAGTAAATCAACCTAGAGCTTTAAGCTTTTATGGAATAGGTTGTGCACAATTTGAAATATGTAAATAATAGCTTAATGAAAAGGAGGTGTTTCTTATTATATGCAGCCTTATTCATAGGGTCTAAATATTAACTTAGTTTAGTGAATTGAGCCTGAGTAAGAGTTGGGTTTAAAACTAGCAATTTGGTCCATTACAAAAGATTAAGTGTTCTAAAACCCCGCTGTCAACTTTAGTGTTTTAAATTTTTTTTTTTTTTTTACCATAAATACGCCAGAATAGGATTTTACATTTTTGTATGATTGATTTATGGTCAATCATATTTCTTTTAGCATAATATGAAGAGTCGGGTTTAAAATTGTTTGATGTGGAACTTTTATCATTGCTTGTAGAAAATTTATAAAATGTTGATAGTGGTTAAATTCAAAAAAAAAAAATATTCGAATTTTAGTGATTTTTTTTTATATTTGTTGTCTTCTATTTTTAACTATTTGATGTAAGTTTTTGTTTCTATGGTTAGTGGCTTCCCTAGTTTTTCTTTTATTCTATCTGACTCTACTTGATACACACAAGCGTGCTTTTCTTATCATTTTGTGTTTCATCGTCTTTATTGGACGTATATTGGACGTATATTTTTATATTGTGAACTATCGTTTGTAGAAAAAAAATCCAAATAATCATGTTTAATAAATAATTTATACCAAAAATCATGTTTTCGGCAAAATTACGCATATGACCAGGTTTCAGAGGTGGTATCCACATAGGAGTCACCTCTAGTGGCGCCAATGCCTAAAATCCTTGAACCTATGCGCCACCCAGGGTGGCTTCAATGTGCATTTTCATCTTTTAAGCCACCTAGGGTGGCGCCTATGAGTATTTTATTTTTTTTTTGTTTTTTTTTAATTGTTTCTATACTATTTTTTTTTTTTGATTTTTTTAAAAATTGTTTTAACATAAATAAATTAATTATATTTTGTTTTTTTTATTTTTTAAAAATTGTTTTAACAATTAAATAAATAATGAAACACCACATGTCATTCATTCCAAACATTACAAATACGAGAAACGCAGAAACAACATTACAAATACGGTCATACAGTCCAAACATTACAAATACGGAAAAAAAAAAAAAATTTAAAACATGGATATTATGCTATTCACGACCCCTCCGACCATGACCCCTCCGACCCGGAGTCGGACCATGACCCCTCTCACCGCCAGTTCCGCAATCTGGAACTATTTGAATCCGGTTGGAAGGATCTCGACGACCCACTTCTCCACGACCCCCCATATTCCTTGGTTGTTCTTGTTTAGTATGGGTAGGTGGTCCTCATATTAGCCCCTCCATGCGCTCGTTGGACATGTATTCTTGTATGCTGCTGTCAAATAGTCGGGTCCCCATGCCCTCAAAGATTGGTCTTGGCGGTGGAGTTGCGTCATATGGTCGGTAAAACCCAGCACTTGATTGGCCTTGGAAAAATGGCATTGTTTGTTGGGGTGTGGTGTACCCATATTGTTGGTGTTGTGAAAATTGGGGTGTGGAGTATCCATGTTGTTGGTACTGTGACGATTGAGTGGTCATTTGCTCGTTTGGGTCGTATTCGTCATCTAGACCCATGTCGGGGCTAGGTTGCCTATTGGAGTTGGAGGGGCCGGCATCGCCGTGTTGTTGGGTGAAGCCCCATGATTGTTGTTGGATGGGTTGCCTAGTGGAGGTGGAGGGGCCGGCGTCGTAGTGTTGTTGGGTGAAGCCCCATGATTGTTGTTGGACGGGTAGCCTAGTGGAGGGGTCGGCGTCATGGAGTTGTTGGGTGAAGCCCCATGATTGTTGTTGGATGGGTTGACTTTGGTAGGGCATTGTTGGTGTTGTTTGATATTCTTCATGGTAAGGTTGTTCGGATGTTTGGCGTTGTTGGCGTTGTTGGGGTGGTTGTTGTTGGTATTGATGTTGGCGGGGGTCGTGTAGGTAGTAGAGGTCGGACACATACATATCGGGGGTTGTGACTGTTCTAAACCAAGCAACGTAGTCCGCGGTTGGAAACATGGGGAGTTGGCCAACAGGGAATTGTAGCAGACGGCTGCGACGCTGCTTCCACATCTCACAAAATTCAGGTGCGAATGTACGATAATCTGCGTGGTCCCATTGTTGATTGACTCTTTTAATATGCCAGCGACCCAAATCAGTGGGGGGATCCGGGATTGGTTGATGCATGCCAAACTGTAGTCTCACACGGTCAGATTGGTGCATCTCCACGATGTTGAACCTTATTATAGGTGTCACTGCAGTCCAAACTTCCCGGTCACTCTCGTTTGGCTCATGGTATAGCATCAAGTATGGTCTCCAATTAAACTGCGTAGGAGAAAAAATAACATATTATTAAAAAAGATGATGGACTGTAATACATCTATATGATCATATAAAAGTTTAGTGGTAATACATCTTCAGCTCGGAGGTGATCAATTAGGTCCCGATACAAAATAACACTCCCCCTCGGATTCTTACTGTAATCCAATTTAGGACCACAAAACCTAAAAAAAAAGAGCAAACATGTTATTTCAGATTTTTATGTAAAAGAGAGTTAGCGTTCAAGGGATAGCGTTGAAAAAGACGTACCTTGTTGCATAAGGGAACGTGTAGTTGTTCCTGCGTAGGCAGTCTCCACCAACCCCATACTTGTAGGAGGAACGCACGTCCATAGAAGGTGCACTTCTCGGCAACCGCGTTCTTACAAAGCGATTGGTATAACATCGCCAAAACAGCAGACCCCCAACTATATTTCCTAATCTTGCTAATACTATCAAATTTACTTAAATAAAAAAAGTTGACAGTGTTACTTGTCGACTCCGGGAATAAAAGGTTACCAAACATCATCATTATATAGACCTTAGTCATTAATCAAACATACTCCTCGGTAGAGTTGTCGCTCAAGACGAGGTCATCATAATAAGCTCTAAGGGAGGCCAGACTGATACCCTGGCCTCTTGAACCTTGAGTAGGCACAACTAGATCTCTTCCCAACACTCTTTCACACAGTGAATTAGCATGTTGAACAGATCCATTAACAGCTTTGCCATCAATGGACAGACCAAGCAACATATAAACATCCTCTAAAGTAACCGTACACTCACCTATTGGAAGATGAAACGTGTGGGTTTCAGGCCTCCAGCGCTCTTGTAAGGCAAGGATGAATTTTCTGTCTATGGTGTTGTTGTGCATTTTTATGATATGTCCGAAGCCACATGCTTGTAGATTCGGAATAATCCTCTCAGTTCACCAGTATCAAGCACACCTCAAATTAACTCAGTACGTTTGTGACGATACAGGAATTCATTTTCCATCAACTTTATTCGCATGTGATTGTACAGTATGCACTGCTCAATATGGTTGTGTCTGGTCAAGTCGACTGTGCAGCAGTTCACCGGTGTCATAATGATCTCAACTCAACAAAGTAAGTTTGTGACGATAAAAGCATACCTCTAATGTGAAAAATAACACAACTTATTACACATCTCATTTCACATCTAAAATAACACTCTTTACCCACTCAACAATGGCCCCTCCACAATACATTATCAACGCTCATGTTTTTGACGAGACATATGACAACGAAGAAGTTGGTTTTCTGTTTAGAAACACCGAGGTTAAACGATTTTGTTTAAGCAGAAAAGCAAATTTCAGTTACTTCAAAGGGAGATTAGAGACGAAGCTTGCAATGGGTGGTGTATCCCAGATTTTTTACCAATATCGATTTCTTCGTGGGGACAACTCGGTCAAGTTTATCCAAGTTGAGATCAAAGACGATGAAGACATGCAGAATATGTTCGCCAATCATGAGTATTCTGGTTAAGACTGCATAGAACTGTATGTTACTCTACCAGAAGTTCAACCCACACAAATGGTTGAGTCACAAGTCATTGATGCACTTGAAGACGAGCAAGCAGAGGTCGACGTTGTAAATGAAGAAGAAGAAGCATCGGAAATAGAAATTGATAACTTGGTCAACGAGGAAAGTGAAGATGAACCAGAAGTTGTTGTTCCACGAGATCAAGTGCATATGCCTCCGGCGCACATGAGGAACTTGAATTTTGATGGGGATGACGAACCATCGACTGATATTTTCTATGATCCATACACTCAAACAGATCAACGGTTAAAAGTAGGAGACAGATTTCGTTCTAAGGAGGCATGTATCATGGCCATAAAAAGATTTCATATGGCTAACAATGTTGATTTTAGAGTTGATCGCGCCAATGTTGAGAGGTACAAAATTTATTGTAGTAACACTGATTGTGGATTCAGGTTGCATGCATCATACAGGAAGAGAAGTGATTCATGGGTTATAGGATATATTTCCCAAGATCACACATGTGTTAACACAAATGTTTCACAAGATCACCGTAAGCTAAGTTATGACATTATTTGTCAAGAAATCTTGCCTCTAGTTGAAAACGATCCATCGTTAAAGGTGAAAACGATAATCTCTCATATCGTTGCAACATACAATTACACTCCCTCTTATAGAAAGGCGTGGCTAGCAAAGACCAAAGCGATCGAAATTGTGTATGGAAATTGGGAGGATTCGTACAAACGACTCCCACATTTCTTATATGCGCTTCAAATTTATGCTCCTGGAACCGTTACTATTTTAGAGACCCTTCCGGCGCAATCTCCAGACGGAACGTCCCTTCAACGAAATGTGATATCCACAGGCTTTTCTGGGCTTTCCGCCCATGTGTGCAAGGATTTTCATATTGCAAACCAATTCTTCAAATAGATGGAACTTGGTTGTACGGAAAATATAAAGGCACCATGTTGATGGCTGTGGCTCAAGACGGAAATAGTAACATCTTTCCTGTTGCGTTCGCTCTTGTGGAAGGAGAAACTGCTGGAGGTTGGGGTTTCTTTCTCAGAAATATTCGGACACATGTTGCCCCCCAACCTGGACTTTGCTTGATTTCAGACAGACACGCTGCCATCGAGAGTGCTTACAACAATCCAGCAAACGGGTGGCAAAACCCAACCTCAACGCATGTTTACTGTATTCGACACATTGCACAAAATTTCATGCGGGAGATAAAGGACAGGGCTCTTCGGAAGACTCTTGTCAATGCCGGATATGCGTTGACTCAACCGACGTTCCAATATTATCGACATGAAATTGTAGCGGCAAATCCAGATGCAGGCAGATGGGTAGACAATCTTGCTAGAGAGAAATGGACCAGATCATACGACAACGGGAAGCGATGGGGGCACATGACTACGAATCTTGTGGAGTCTATGAACAGGGTGTTTAAGGGCATCAGACACCTTCCAATTACTGCCTTGGTGGAAGCAACATACTATAGGATGGCTTCTCTTTTCGCAAGAAGAGGTGAGCGTTGGAATGCAGTTATAGAATCCGGACAATTATTCAGCGAAACATGCATCAAATTCATGAAAGAGCAATCTACCAAAGCCAACAGCCACATTGTGACATCTTTCGATCGATTCAACCGGACCTTCAGTGTTAAAGAAACGATTGACCATAACGAGGGCCTTCCGAGACAACAATACAGGGTTCTTATAGATGAAGGGTGGTGCGATTGTGGAAAGTTTCAAGCCTTTCGGATGCCATGCTCTCATGTAATTGCAGCATGTTCGTATGCGCATCAAGATCCGTTAGCACTTCTATCTCCCATTTACAAGGCGGATACCTTTCTCGGGGTGTACAACAACTCATTTCAAGTGATGGCAAAGGAGGATTATTGGCCTGCGTATGAAGGGGACATGGTTTGGCATAATGATAACATGCGGAGAAAGAAAAGAGGTCGCCCGAATAGCACCCGGATCACAACCGAGATGGATCATGAGAAAATGGTACAAAAGTGTAGCATATGTCGTGAAGTCGGGCACAATAAAAATACCTGTCCTAACCGTGGATCCAATTCCACCAACAATTAGTTGTATGTCATTTGTATTTTGTATCTGTATTTTTATTGATAATGTTTTTTGTATTTGTATTAGTATTAGTATTTGTATTTGTATTTGTATTTCTATTTGTATTTGTATTTGTATTTGTATTTGTATTTGTATTTGTATTATCCTTTATTAAATCAACTAGTTATGTCTTTGTCTCGTAGTGAAATTGTCTTCATGGCCCATACTGTCACTCTTTATTTTGGACAGTCAGTCAAATACGCATGCTTTCGTCTAGTCCCATTGTCATACCCCAAAATTTGCCCATTACATTTCATGATAATTGAGCTCAGCAATGAAGGTTAGAACTAGGGTTTGATATTTTCTCTAGGATAATCAAATTCTGAGGCCCCAAATAGGCACCATGGCCTCTCATATGCCTCAAAGGACCCTCATGACAAATTTCAAGCCTTGATCCACAGGATTGCTCATTCAAACGCCCCAACGATCAACAGTCGACTATCTTTGACCTAGAAGTCAATAATGGTCAAAGTACAGTCAAAACTCCCGATTTTTGGGCAACATCAACATTTTTATGTTATATTCATCATTTGATCAAAATTTGATCATGATTCATCAGGAAAAAGGTCCAAAATCATCAAAGGAAGAGGTTACTAAATTAGGGTTTTAAAGGGAAAGTCAACTGAACTTTGACCGATCATAACTCTCACATGGTTCACCAAAAATTGCCCAACCAAAGCCTATTCTCAAGGAAATTTCATGTTCTACAACTTTGATGTTGGGTCTAAAGTCAAGAAATGCACCAGTTGGATGATACAAGCTAATACATTATAGGTCCTTCTGAAAGTCAACAAAAAGACGTTTTTTCTCAAAGGATGGTAAATAAACATGGTAAGTTCAATGAAGGTGAAACCAAAAGTATCTTTTAGAAGACTCTTTAAGGTTTCTAAAATGCACAAAAACGCCTTCATGTGATAAAAAATGAGGGAGATATGATTGGTACAAGGTGGGCGATTTTCAAGAAATGGCATAAAAACCTAAGAGAAGAACTTTGCATTTTTTAGTAATGGGCCAATATTTTCATGGTATCCACGAAATTTCAAGCTCATTAAAAGTCCATATGTCATTGGATATTTTATTTGGTTTTTTTTACATTTATATTTGGATTTATTCATTTTAATTCAATATAAATCAAAATAAAATCAAATTAAATCCTACAAAATATGCCATGGAATATTCCTTTCATCCAAATCAAATCCAACTCCATCCAAGGGCCATTGAATCGTGGAAAAGATGCAAGAATTAGAATTGGACTTAAAAAAGAAAGTTTTGCATAAAAAATCAAATCAAATTATTTGTAATCAAAGTCAATTGATTCTTTCCAAATTCTTCTCAACCCTAATGTGCTACTATATATTCATAAGTTTGCAGCCTCATGAGAAGAAAAAAAAACCTAGCCTTTGGAGCGCCTCCAAAAGTCCAAAAAATCTCACAAAAGTTCAATTTTCGTTTGATATTTGGAGTCCTTTCCACGTCCAACCAATCATCCCAGGTTGCTCACCAGGCACCAAATAACAGGTAAGAACCCTAGAAACACTCCCATGCTACTTATACACGCATATCTCATCACTTACAAAATTTACATATTTGTTTGATTTCGTTTTGCTTATATGACGATATTTTAATATGTTTTGATGTTTCCTTTGAGTTTATGATGGATAACAGAAGGCATTTGAACCCTCAAACGGAAGCTTAAACGCGCATATGGTGATTCACCATTACTAGGGCTTCTTACTTTCTTCCTTCGAATCTCCATGTGTAGGTGTTTTCGATCGAAACCAATCATGTTTTTGAACTCAGAAGAGCTTGTTTATATGATCTGGGTGCCTTTAAATCTTGTTCGAATTGTATTGGTATGTTTTCCATGGTTGCAGGTTGAATAAAAGAAAAAACAACGAAATCCGCAGGTAATGTTGTAGGTAAAATCGCAAGGATTTCCGCAGGTACTGACAAAGATGATGATGACCAGTGTTCGTGGTCTCCTCGTTCCACGCGTGCGCAGGCTTTTGGTCAGTCAAACCGTTGACTGCTTCTCTCCAAACGTGATTGGTCCAGCGAAGTTAGTGGGTCAGCGTTTGACTCATTCTGTTTCGTTCTTTTTTTTTATTTATTAATAACCAGCGCTTTATTTTCAACAAATCAAGCGCAGCACAGATGGCAAGGGAGAATCGCTTGTGAACGTAGAAACATGGATCGATTCCCAGCTGTGGCATTCTTCCAATTTTTTTTCATTTTATTTCTTTTTTCCACTAATTATCCTTTTTTTTTCTTAATTAAATAATTCAATAATTAGTACACTTAGGTTAATCAACTAGTATAATTTAATTAATTAAATCAAATAATTAGGATTAGCGAATAATTTACTTTATTTTATCTAATTAACTTAATTAGTTTAAAGGAATTAACTTAAACAAATTAATTTTAGTAATTATTCAAGAATTAGTAAAACACCAATATTTTGTTTCTTTAGTAAAATTCAGCCAAAATTAATTTAATTAGGTGTTGATTTAGAATTAGGATAAGATTAAGTTAAAATTAGTAGCTATTTTAGATCCGTATCTCATTTATTTTTTCAAAGACTAAATCTTACTTCCTCCCGATTTCTTTTCTCATCTCAAAATCACTTGTATGACGCGTGTTTGTTTATGCCTTTATTTGAGTATTAGAATGTATATAGGTAAAAAATGTAAAAAATTATAGTGGACCTCTTTACTTTCCCGCATTTTTAATTTTTGTATTTTTATTATCATATATATTGTGTTAGATGTATGTTTAGGATTGTATGATTAAAATTAAAATCAATCGCTAGCTAACTAAAAATTCAAGATAAATAAATAATCGAATATAACACACTTGCACTCACTCACCCTTAGGGTACGCCCCTCTCGGTCGCCTTACGATTATATGGTTTGTCCCTCGAATGTAGAGGTATCTTAGCAAAACGATGACCCTCGAATAAAATCATCATAAAAGATCATAGTCCCACGATGTCCCTTAAGGTTGCTTTCGGTAAATGATCTCGTCCCTCGAAGAATGATGATAGTCCCGCTAAAATGCTAAGGTTCCTCTACTTGTTGCCTTCAACGACCATACGATGACCCTTCGATGTCCCGAACACGTCCAATATAACAAGGATTTCCTACTTCTATATAGTATGTATAATCCTGGGAATCGTAAAAAGCATAGAAAAAGACCAGTTAATTAGGGTAGTTCTCGTAACCTGCCTAGCTCAATAAAAAACATCTTTTCAAAAACTTTTTCAAAGGCGAAGGCTACGCATTTACGCTAAAGTCCTTACGTCCCTCTTCAATTCAAAACAAACAAAACATGAGCTAAGCAAGTTAAGAGCCCGTAGAAAACTACGGATGAAAAGGGTGCTTGCACCTTCCCTTTTCATAACTTACCCCCCGAGCCCGTTTCTTTTAAAAAAGGGTCTTTTTCTGTACTTTTTACCCTTCCTAACATTGGACAAAATAAAAATCGGTGGCGACTCATGCTCACCGCAACATTGTTGCTTTTAAAATAAAAGTCAGTTCACCGAGTTACAGAACTGGCGACTCTGCTGGGGAGTCTTTAAGAGGGGTTTACCTTAGGGCTTAGTTCATTATAAATGTTTTTAATTGTTTGTTTGTATGCTTTATTCTTAAAGGTTGTTTGGGATTGTTCTGTGTGAAAGATCCTAACCCGGATCTGAGTACCTTAGGAAAATGGCATGAGATCAAGGAGACTGCACAGCGTATACTGATGTGGTTGATTTGATGGCCATCGTTAGTGTGACACATTGGTTTGTCCTGGTGTTCCTTGGGATCCGACTCGAGGAAATGCTTGGCTACCGCGTGGTGTCATTAAGCACTAATTCGCCCCTAGAACCTTAGTTGAACTAAACTTTAGCCTTTTAGAAAGTAGCGAGATGGCTGACTTTGGTTCCGACTGAAGTTGGTTGATACTCGAAGCTACACTCATATGGACTGGACTTTCGGGACCTTTTCGGTTGGTGATTCGATTGCCGAACTGAGATAAGTGCCTTCGAGAAAGGTCAATGATATGAGCTCCCTAGAACCCGATCTTTATGTAGGACAGGTTGAGCCAACTAAATTTCAGTGGGGAGGGTACTTACCTATGGACTCCATGCAAGCCTTTAAACTTAAGGACACTTGTGTGATTTGTGTGCTACTAACCTTTCTAGTTTCCTTGCAGGAATTGTTTGTAGGACTCATTCGTCCTTGTTATCTCACGCTTTACCTGATGCATTGCATTCGCATAACATCACGACATCATGACATCATAACATGATTAACTAACCCTTTCAAAGATCTTAGGAATTTAGGGCGCACAATTTCAAGTGTCATTATCAAAGACTAGGTTCCCTGCAAGGGGCAAGAGGATTTATTTTCCTCTGGCCACATACCTTCCAATTCAGAGGCTCAGTACATATCAAGGGGCAAGAGGATTTATTTTCCTCTAGCCATATACTTTCAAGTTCAAAGGTATCCCGAATCAGAGGCGATGACCCACTCGATATGGTGAGCTTGATTCTTGAAGAAGGACGCTTAAAAAACGAAAGCCAAGGTTCTTCAGACGAAGCTGGGACTGATTAAATTTCTAATGTTGCTAACTAAATTCCTTAAAAGATCCTTGAAAACATTGCATCTGCATTCATAACATTGCATAGCAGGTTTCTATGAACAGGATACTCATCTTCTCGCTGTTTATTTCAGCTAAGAAAATGAATCCTCTCGAGCAATCAATCAAGGATCTGCAAGCACAGAATGCTGAATTCCAAGCCCTTATCTTGAATTTGTCTAAAGGGCAAGAAGAGCTGAAGACACTCCTTACTAAGAAGGAGAAGAAGACCAAGAAACCCGTGGGTGTTTTCAACATGGGAAGAAGATTCCGAGGCCCTCTCAAAAAGGCCAAAGAAGTCGAGATCCCAGAAGAGACTGAACAAAATGACGGTGATAGTGGCAAGACCGATCAAAAGAGCAATGATGGTTCTACCAAGCAAGACGAAGAAGAGGAAGAGTACTACTATGAGGAAGAGTATCCGGAGGATAAGTACAGGCAGTTGGAGGAACGAATGAAGGCTGTGGAAACCCAAAAGGTACCAGGGCTAGACTTTGAGGAACTAGGGCTCATCTCAGGAGTCGTGATCCCTCCAAAGTTCAAGACTCCGACCTTTGCAAAGTATGATGGAGTCTCTTGTCCTAAGCTGCACTTGAAATCATATGTGAGGAAGATTCAACCTCATACTGATGATAAGAAGTTATGGATCCACCTTTTCCAAGAGAGTTTATCTGGAACTCAACTCGAATGGTACTATCAACTGGAAAGTACCAACATTCGTTCCTGGGAAGATTTGGTTGTTGCTTTCTACCAGCAATACCAGTACAATGCTGACCTCGCACCAACTCGCATGCAACTACAAAGCATGTCTATGGGACCCGAGGAAAGTTTCAAGGAGTATGCTCAAAAATGGAGAGATCTAGCTGGAAGAGTGAAACCCTCCTTGACTGACAGAGAATTGGTCGATATGTTCATGAACACACTGACTGGTCCTTTCTACAGCCATTTACTTGGAAGCTCCTCGTCTGGTTTCACCGACCTCATACTGACTGGAGAACGGGTTGAAAGTGGTATCTGAAGCGGAAAAATTCAGGTGGCTATTTCTTCTGGTACTATTAAAAAGCCATACAATGGGAAGAATGAATCCAACACCGTTGGAGCAGTCATGGTCTCTGATCAAGCGCCAACGCAACAACAACGCAAGCAGAATGCACCCAAAAGACAATTCACCAAGATCAACATGACTTTGGCCGAAGTGTTACCAAGGTTGCTGAAGGAAGGGCTGATTGCATTGAAGGATCCTCCTCTGAAGCCTAATACTTCATCTCATCAATATAATCCCAATGCAAGATGTGCTTATCACTCAGACAGTATTGGACATGACACAAATGATTGCTGGCCATTGAAGAACAAAATCCAAGACATGATTGATGCTGGTGAAATTGAGTTTGATCCTCCTAAGACTCATGTGCCCAATCATGACAAGACTGCTTAACCTCTATAAGGAGGACTTTTAGATCATTAGTTTTTTACTCGCATTCGCAATTTCCATTATGTTTGTTTAAACATTTGAATTATGCTAGACATTATTTATTTTAAATAATCATCATCAATGCATTGCTTCTGTTTGTCTTGAATTATTTCTTCTCTTATTAATACAATAAAATTTCGTTTTACCTTGTTTACCTTTATGATATTCAACTCTTGTTAAAACGGTGAGTCTTTCGAGGGAGGATGACGAAAACGATACCGCAACCTCATACAGTATGCTTTTGAACGGACCATGTTGATGATGTACAGGCAATGTTTCAATCCCTAAATAGTGGAGATATAAGGATGTTAATCCCTCGTCAACCCCGTTTGAGCCGAAGAAGTAGAAGTTTCTTTCTCGCACAAATTAAACCCTTAATCATAACCTGGGGCAGGGTAGTTACTCAGTTAACTCGATTGTATTAGTTGTTGTTTACATAAATAATGATGGGTTCCCCGCAACCATTAAGTCAGACAGTCAATGTCCACCAAAAAAAAAAGAAAGAAAAGATGTTCAGTCAAAACCTATGAAGGAGACTTATCAAAAATCAAAAACATCCCGCTGACTGTAATCTCAAAATAAACAGTTCAGGCAAAAGTTAGGGATAACGAAGTCAAAAAGGAGGTTGCTAAAAAACCTCAATAAAAGAAAACATTTCAAAGGAGGTCACTACAAATCCTCGACAGAAAGAAAGTATTACCAGAAAGGATGACTGTCTGTCCAAATAAAATTTCCGGTGCTCTAACCATCATCAAATTTCAACATCACGACTTCAAAACTCTGCTAGAACTTAAATGCAAAGTTAACTGGGCATATGATCGAAGAACATCACGAAGATGGGGATGGGAACAAATAAACTTTGAGCCTTTATCCTTTGTTTCTTAAACCGTTAACCAAGCCACGTTACAAACCTTGAAAGTCCTAATTGAAGCATGGTTAGTTCAAAAGCATAATGTTGCTAAAAAGGTATCCTGACTTCTTAAGATCTGCCATAAATGCTGAGTTGATACCCTGTTTTTACAAACATCACGTTTTTATAAACATCGCGCTTTTACATCCCCTGTTTTTTGTGTTTTTCAAAAAAAACTCAAGACAAACATGTGCATTGCATCTCATGAATTCATTATTAAACATATTCTGCTACATAATTTCAAATGTTAGCAACAGAAAGAATTGGCACAGGGTACAACTAATGACTAAAAGTTATCCCGATAGACAAAACCACTTCAGAACAATGTCTCTTATAGTTTATCCAGTCAATCTGGGGCAATCAAGTCAAGATTCTAAGAATCTCTCAAAAATACCAAACAATCAGAGGCATGCGCTCAAGTGGAGCTGAAGCTACTTCCCGTTCAGTTAGGGGCATCATACTAAGTACTAGAGGCATGTCACCCATAGTGCACATCTCATAAAGTCCTCGCGAGGCGAATCTTTCCGAAGTCCCTACTAGCAGACGCAAATCTATGCAAGTCCAGTTTGACATCCAGGAATGGTAGTTACTATAATACTAGGGGCAACTTTCAAGACACCCATGTCTCCCCATAGAGCCGGGTTCACAAGATCATATCCCCACAGAGTACTCATTAAGAAGAGATCTTCAAATGCTCTCGTCCCGACAAAGACATGGCTCCCCAACAGAGTTTACATCTTCGACACTGCCAATTCCCCGACGCTTTGCTCTTCTCAAACAGGGTTATTCATCTCTCTTATCCCCAGTCAGGGTACATCAAGACGAATCATTCAAATCGTTTCCATCCCCAGCTACACATCTTCAAAACAAGATCAAATATCCAAGTCACAATGATACAGAGATTTATTTTCTCAAAACACTCCAAACAGCATCAGTCATACATCATATTCATACATTGCATACATTACTATATAATACATGCATCATGACATTGCGTATTTCTAACGTTGTTTCAGGTTCCGCCTCGACAAGCATTCTCTATCAAATATGGTCTAATGTATGACTCGTTCCGGTATTTTCAATCAGACATGGTCTAATGTATGACCCGTTCTGATATTCTCAATCAGATATGGCCTAATGTATGGCTCGTTCTGATATTCCTCTTCAGATATGGTCTAATGAATGATTCGTTCTGACATCCTTCATCAGATATGGTCTAATGTATGGCTCGTTCTGATGTTCTCCTTCAGATATGGTTTAATGAATAACTCGTTCTGATGTCCTGCTTCCAAATATGGTCTAATGAATGACTCGTTCTGACACTCTCTACCGGATATAGTCTAATGTATGGCTCGTTCTGATGTCCTGCTTCAAGATATGGTCTAATGAATGACTCGTTCTGACACTCTCTACCGGATATAGTCTAATGTATGGCTCATTCTGATGTCCTGCTTCCAGATATGGTCTAATGAATGACTCGTTCTGACACTCTCTACCGGATATAGTCTAATGTATGGCTCATTCTGATGTCTTGCTTCCAGATATGGTCTAATGAATGACTCGTTCTGACACTCTCTACCGGATATAGTCTAATGTATGGCTCGTTCTGACATGCTCCTTCAGATATAGTCTAATGAACGACTCATTCTCTCAAATGAAGTATATTTTATGGTTCACTCTTCAAATGTAGTCTAATGTACGACTCTTTCCGACATCTCCTTCAGATTCCAACAAACACTTATCAATGCTTCAAGCTCGGATATAGTCTAATGTACGACTCATTCTGACTTTCATATTAAGTCCCTACATCATCAAGGGCAAATTTCTCAGTATTCTAGTGTTCAATCTCCTTCAACCTTCAGATTCCGACTGGCACCCGAGCCAATCTACATCCCCAGGTTTAAGAAAATTGAACAGGGGCAGCTGTCATACCCCAAAATTTGCCCATTACATTTCATGATAATTGAGCTCAGCAATGAAGGTTAGAACTAGGGTTTGATATTTTCTCTAGGATAATCAAATTCTGAGGCCCCAAATAGGCACCATGGCCTCTCATATGCCTCAAAGGACCCTCATGACAAATTTCAAGCCTTGATCCACATGATTGCTCATTCAAACGCCCCAACGATCAACAGTCGACTATCTTTGACCTAGAAGTCAATAATGGTCAAAGTACAGTCAAAACTCCCGATTTTTGGGCAACATCAACATTTTTATGTTATATTCATCATTTGATCAAAATTTGATCATGATTCATCAGGAAAAAGGTCCAAAATCATCAAAGGAAGAGGTTACTAAATTAGGGTTTTAAAGGGAAAGTTAACTGAACTTTGACCGATCATAACTCTCACATGGTTCACCAAAAATTGCCCAACCAAAGCCTATTCTCAAGGAAATTTCATGTTCTACAACTTTGATGTTGGGTCTAAAGTCAAGAAATGCACCAGTTGGATGATACAAGCTAATACATTATAGGTCCTTCTGAAAGTCAACAAAAAGACGTTTTTTCTCAAAGGATGGTAAATAAACATGGTAAGTTCAATGAAGGTGAAACCAAAAGTATCTTTTAGAAGACTCTTTGAGGTTTCTAAAATGCACAAAAACGCCTTCATGTGATAAAAAATGAGGGAGATATGATTGGTACAAGGTGGGCGATTTTCAAGAAATGGCATAAAAACCTAAGAGAAGAACTTTGCATTTTTTAGTAATGGGCCAATATTTTCATGGTATCCACGAAATTTCAAGCTCATTAAAAGTCCATATGTCATTGGATATTTTATTTGGTTTTTTTACATTTATATTTGGATTTATTCATTTTAATTCAATATAAATCAAAATTAAATCAAATTAAATCCTACAAAATATGCCATGGAATATTCCTTTCATCCAAATCAAATCCAACTCCATCCAAGGGCCATTGAATCGTGGAAAAGATGCAAGAATTAGAATTGGACTTAAAAAAGAAAGTTTTGCATAAAAAATCAAATCAAATTATTTGTAATCAAAGTCAATTGATTCTTTCCAAATTCTTCTCAACCCTAATGTGCTACTATATATTCATAAGTTTGCAGCCTCATGAGAAGAAAAAAAAACCTAGCCTTTGGAGCGCCTCCAAAAGTCCAAAAAATCTCACAAAAGTTCAATTTTCGTTTGATATTTGGAGTCCTTTCCACGTCCAACCAATCATCCCAGGTTGCTCACCAGGCACCAAATAACAGGTAAGAACCCTAGAAACACTCCCATGCTACTTATACACGCATATCTCATCACTTACAAAATTTACATATTTGTTTGATTTCGTTTTGCTTATATGACGATATTTTAATATGTTTTGATGTTTCCTTTGAGTTTATGATGGATAACAGAAGGCATTTGAACCCTCAAACGGAAGCTTAAACGCGCATATGGTGATTCACCATTACTAGGGCTTCTTACTTTCTTCCTTCGAATCTCCATGTGTAGGTGTTTTCGATCGAAACCAATCATGTTTTTGAACTCAGAAGAGCTTGTTTATATGATCTGGGTGCCTTTAAATCTTGTTCGAATTGTATTGGTATGTTTTCCATGGTTGCAGGTTGAATAAAAGAAAAAACAACGAAATCCGCAGGTAATGTTGTAGGTAAAATCGCAAGGATTTCCGCAGGTACTGACAAAGATGATGATGACCAGTGTTCGTGGTCTCCTCGTTCCACGCGTGCGCAGGCTTTTGGTCAGTCAAACCGTTGACTGCTTCTCTCCAAACGTGATTGGTCCAGCGAAGTTAGTGGGTCAGCGTTTGACTCATTCTGTTTCGTTCTTTTTTTTTATTTATTAATAACCAGCGCTTTATTTTCAACAAATCAAGCGCAGCACAGATGGCAAGGGAGAATCGCTTGTGAACGTAGAAACATGGGATCGATTCCCAGCTGTGGCATTCTTCCAATTTTTTTTCATTTTATTTCTTTTTTCCACTAATTATCCTTTTTTTTTCTTAATTAAATAATTCAATAATTAGTACACTTAGGTTAATCAACTAGTATAATTTAATTAATTAAATCAAATAATTAGGATTAGCGAATAATTTACTTTATTTTATCTAATTAACTTAATTAGTTTAAAGGAATTAACTTAAACAAATTAATTTTAGTAATTATTCAAGAATTAGTAAAACACCAATATTTTGTTTCTTTAGTAAAATTCAGCCAAAATTAATTTAATTAGGTGTTGATTTAGAATTAGGATAAGATTAAGTTAAAATTAGTAGCTATTTTAGATCCGTATCTCATTTATTTTTTCAAAGACTAAATCTTACTTCCTCCCGATTTCTTTTCTCATCTCAAAATCACTTGTATGACGCGTGTTTGTTTATGCCTTTATTTGAGTATTAGAATGTATATAGGTAAAAAATGTAAAAAATTATAGTGGACCTCTTTACTTTCCCGCATTTTTAATTTTCGTATTTTTATTATCATATATATTGTGTTAGATGTATGTTTAGGATTGTATGATTAAAATTAAAATCAATCGCTAGCTAACTAAAAATTCAAGATAAATAAATAATCGAATATAACACACTTGCACTCACTCACCCTTAGGGTACGCCCCTCTCGGTCGCCTTACGATTATATGGTTTGTCCCTCGAATGTAGAGGTATCTTAGCAAAACGATGACCCTCGAATAAAATCATCATAAAAGATCATAGTCCCACGATGTCCCTTAAGGTTGCTTTCGGTAAATGATCTCGTCCCTCGAAGAATGATGATAGTCCCGCTAAAATGCTAAGGTTCCTCTACTTGTTGCCTTCAACGACCATACGATGACCCTTCGATGTCCCGAACACGTCCAATATAACAAGGATTTCCTACTTCTATATAGTATGGATAATCCTGGGAATCGTAAAAAGCATAGAAAAAGACCAGTTAATTATGGTAGTTCTCGTAACCTGCCTAGCTCAATAAAAAAACATCTTTTCAAAAACTTTTTCAAAGGCGAAGGCTACGCATTTACGCTAAAGTCCTTACGTCCCTCTTCAATTCAAAACAAACAAAACATGAGCTAAGCAAGTTAAGAGCCCGTAGAAAACTACGGATGAAAAGGGTGCTTGCACCTTCCCTTTTCATAACTTACCCCCCGAGCCCGTTTCTTTTAAAAAAGGGTCTTTTTCTGTACTTTTTACCCTTCCTAACATTGGACAAAATAAAAGTCGGTGGCGACTCATGCTCACCGCAACATTGTTGCTTTTAAAATAAAAGTCAGTTCACCGAGTTACACCCATCAAGTCAGTCATTGATCAGTGTGTCTGCATTTCTCATACATGTTAGGCGTGCTTGTAAACAGTACGCAACATCATTACTTTTTTCTACCCACTACTATTATAAATTAGGGGCTCCTATGGTTGAGTTTACACACAGATACACAAACTCCAAATACCAAACAATCACACAAACACAACCATGCCTCGCCGGACAACCATTAGGCTTGATGGATGTCACCGGACAACAGAGTTGCCGCCCCGGAGATCAACATGGCGTGCCGAACCTGAACCAGAGTATCGCAGAAGGACCGGACATGTCATATTCTCACCCCTCAAACCTCCCATGCCGGTTATGTTTTGGAATATCTCTTCCGTCGAGCAACTCAAGAGGACTCTCATGAGATTTTTAGAGGGGGGGTACGAAGCCGGCGAACAGATAAGAAGCATCAAGAGGCTTAAAACAAGGGCCGATGCTGTGACTGGAGCAACGATAACTTTCTGGGATAACGTGGAATACGACATTGATGTCATTCAAATGATGCATGGACCTAATGACATTGTTTTAACCGTGGTGATTTCTTAGATGTTTTAGTTTATCTTTTTCTGTTGGTTATTTTCTATGTACCTTTTAATTAATGAATGAACTTCTGTTTTCCTTGAACGCTCGAGTTAGCTGATTCACTGATCTTATCTGTTGCAATTTAATATATATATATTTTTTTTAATACTTTAAAATAAAAACAATTTTATAAATAAATAACAAAATTAAAAAAAATAGTATAGTAACAATTAAAAAAACAAAAAAAAACAAAAAAATAAAAAGAAAAGAAAAGACACATAGGCGCCACCCCAGGTGGCTTGGAAGAAGAAAATGGTCATTGAAGCCACCCTGGGTGGCGCATAGGTTATAGAAAAATGGGCATTGGCGCCACCAGAGGTGGCTCCTATGTGGAGACCATCTCTGAAACCTAGTCATATACGTAATTTTGCCGAAAACATGATTTTTTGTGTAAATTATTTATTAAACATGGTTATTTGAATTTTTTTTTCATCGTTTGTATGTGTATCCTCTTTTATATGTATGTATGGTCCTCTAAATCCTATAGTTTTGTACCATGTTTGTCTTTGCAAGAGAAATTTTGAAGACTTTTTTTTTTCCGGTAACAGAGAGGGCATAAGCCCAAGAAGCAGAAGAACTTCACACAAACGATTCTAGCGGTCGGAAGACTCTAACATCCTCATCCAAAATGTTTAGCAAAAATTTAGGAGTTGATTCAAAGATGTTAATTTCCTGCCTAGAATTACAACCAAAATTAACTAATCTATTCGCACATCAATTTGCCTCTCTATAGACGTGACACACACTAACATTCACAAACTCTTCCATTAATCTCCGGATATGAGATATAATCGCCAAGCTTTCCCGGACATTAGAATTCCCTTTGTCAATTGCATGGACCACCGATAAGGAATCTAAATTGATTTCAATGTTTTGGACTCCTAAAGAAATAGGAAGCTTAATTCCTTCAAACAACCCCCATAATTCAGTCATAAAACTACTGCACCTGCCAAGAAACTTGGCAAAACCTCCCAACCATCTGCCGTTATCATCTCTAAGCAACCCTCACATCCATCTATCGTGTCCTCTTTACAATCTTCGTCGGCATTCAACTTAGCCCAATTATTATTAGGACGAGACCAAGCAATCCATTTAGTAACCTTTTCTGATCCCATGATATTGTTGTTCAATTTGGAAGCTTCATAATCTTTTGTTTTCTGGAAAATATAACCTGTTAGCGCACTCGGTCAAACAAAATCTTCGACATGCTCCTGTTTGGTACGCCAAGTTCGTAAGAAGTAACACCCCATAGCCCAGAAGCAATTCCAATCAACACCCTCCCTAGTCTTGACATTAATATTAGCATTGAACCACCCATCAAGATTTATTTGATAAAATCTACCTGCTATCTTCGCAGACATGCCCACACACTCTAAAGTCTGCAGTGCCCATTCCTTTGTTTACTTTGGCTATAATTAGTTAACAACTTGTTATGCTTCAGCAGCCACAAGAAGCTTCAAACATGTTCTGAAACATTGAGCTTCCAAATATTCATCCAATCTCGATCAATATCTTGGATAGCCACACCATCAGTCAAGGCTTTGTACATGTCTTTGATTGAGAAATCGCCTGCACCATCTCCAGCAATGACAAGTTTGTCCTCATTATTAACTTCATTAGGAGGAATAATAGCTTGAAGCTTATTCAGTAAATACTGCGGCATCCAATTTCGCAAATTGTTCCAATTCCAGTTACAATTTTCATCCACCAGGTCTTTCACCTTAGCACCAGACATGCATTCCGGAATGGATATATCATAGTCCTGAATACACTCACCAGGGATCAACCAACTATTAGTAATCACATCAATGATATTGCCATCACCAATGCCGCAAAACCGGTCTCAAGCATCTGCTTCATAATCTTACAGATGACCCTCCATAATCTAGAGTACACGCTTTTACAACTTGGCTGCTCATGGATCTTAATGTCACCATACAAACCTTTCATAACAAGACACCACAGATCACTAGCAATATTAACCAATTTCCAACTCAACTTCATCAAGCATACTTTGCCATATGAACCAATCTCCAAATTAGATCTTGTCAGAAAAAATCTATGAAACAATTGTTAAATTACTTATTAGATGCATATGCCATATGGTATATGGTATATGAAACCATTGTGGCGACCCTGATCCATGCAATATTAAGAAAAATCATATAGTCAATCATTAGAGTTTATGCTAGAATTTACATATAACATAAACAAGTAAATGTAAAATTTAAAGCCAACTAACAATAAGAGTGTATTTATAAATTTGTGACAACTTTTGTTCCACAACATTTTAATGAAAAGGAATGTCAAGAACATCTCTTTATCCATTGTCCTCTAACACAACAGGTTTGGTTCTTATTCCCACTTCAAATCCATCTTTTCAGGCCTAACATTGTCCTCTAACATCTTCTTGTAACATTTTCTTGTTTTTTATAGAATAAAAATCAAAGTTAATGAGTTATACACCAAAAACATACAATGAAAGTTACTGCAAGGAATATAATAGACTGTGAATAACACCATTAGCTTTTTTTTCACCTAGCAAATACAATCTAATAGTTGTTAATGTAATATTTTCTCAACCTCATGCTGGTTTTTCAAATATATTATTGATTTTGAACGACAGTAACAATTTAACATCACAGAAATATCAATAAGACAGCCAAACATGGAGTGGTTTGATAGAACCAAACTACATAAACAAACAGCCCTTGGCAAGTTAAGAAAAAAAACACATGTTGTTAGCCTCATTAAGGTCTAACTTTCATAACCCCTGATTATTACAAAACATCTTCCATACTTAAGGCTTGAACTTCCTGTATGGTCTGCCGTTATCTTCATCTTGCATATGCTGTAATCATTAAAAAAATCATATCTAAGTGCAAAGAGAATCAAGATGGTTTGAAAACTATAGAACATTATTTAACAATTAACAATACATTGCTTTTAAAGTTTGAATTGGACCTAACTCAAATTTTACAAAACTAACTTGTAAGATAAGGATTGTCCCCAATTATAAAACTATGAATGGGTCTTAATGTCTTATCTTGTCTAATATATATCTCTCTCTTAACTTACACCCATACGCTAAGGACTAGACATATGTAACATGACTCAAGTGGCCAGATAGCATGTGACTCAACGAATCTTGTATAGGTTTTGATACCGTCGTAGAATTTGGGTTGAGTCAATTTCAACCCTTACAAAATAGGCTTGTAATGAGATGTTTGCCATATCGCATCTAATGTGGGAATCTTAACAATTCAGCAGCAATGAGACCAAGAATGGAGCAATTCAAGGTCTAAGTTTGAGAACTCAGTAGCATTAATAAACAATTATCATCTAGAAGCTTTGCAGTCATCCATGATCAAAAATCTCAAACTTAAACTTCACAATTAAGAAATTGCAACCAATAATTCAACCAAACATATAAATTACTGCTTGCAAGCACCTCCAAACAACCATGCGCGTTTTGTTTATATAAAAACTCAAACACTAACTATTCCCCAAAGTTAAAAAAAATCCAACTATAACCAAAATCAAATTATATAATTCAATGCATTAACAATAACAAACACCGACTCAATCACATCTAGAAGCTTGAGCAGAACATACAACCTCAATCTCTACTAATATGTCACCCCTCCCAGTGGTGCTAGCATTGGCTATAAATGCAGCAAGGATAAACCATTCATTTACCCTAAAACATGTAAATCAAACTACCCATAAAAGGAATAAGCAAATAGCTTTAGACATAAACCACACAAACTAGTCTCCCACAATTTGTGAGACCTTGTGCATAAAAGTTGGCTAAAAAAAGACCATAATGTCACTTGGCTATCTCTGACCCTCCTTTAAAGTTTAAACTTCCTAAATATCCTGTTTAAAAAAATGACACTTATTATTTTCTCGTTGCTTCAAAAAATGACACTAAGTTTTAGACTTTTTTGTTGCAAATTCGGTGTCTTAAATAATTAATGTCTTCAGAAGACATCCTCATTCAGAAAAAAATTCTATTTATTGTGCCCCTTTTTGAAGGTAATATAAGCAAGACTTGAGACTAATTCACCTATGAAGAATGAGTCAGTGACAAGTATGAACATCCAGGAAATTTATTGTAAAGGATATCAGCAATTTAAAACCTTTTTATATAAATATATAGAATGATTGAAAATTAAAAATGTAGAATGCCATGAAATGGTTTTGAATAATTTGTGTTAATGCAACACTGAAATTAGAGATTGTAGAAGTTGCATTCAATGCAAAACTTATGATGATGACTTTGATAAATATATTTTTCAGGAACAGCATTGTCGATGTCGGATGGCGGAAAGCCAAAATCCCGCCATAACGGCCGCTTTGTGGCGCCGCTATTGCGGATTATAACTAGGTTTATAAACAACTCTGTGTAGTCATCTATGACCTAACATCTCAAACTTCAACTTCACAATTCAGATACTGTAACCAATTATTCAAGCAAGCATATAAAAAACAACTGTCTACATGTATCTTCAAACAACTTCAATCTCAACTGAAAACCTAAAAAACTAAAATAAAATCCCTAAATTCTGAAATGAGGGTAAATCATACAACCTCAATCTCAACTACTGAAAACCTAAAAAACTAAAATAAAATCCCTAAATCCTGAATTGATGAAAACCTAAAAAACTAAAATAAAATCCCTAAATTCTGAAATGATGAAAACCTAAGAAACTGAAAGAAAATCCCTAAATTGAGAATAGAGATTGAAAGCAAGAAGATGGATGAGAATGGATCTTACGAATTCCTTGACGATGCCTTTGTAGACGAGTACGGGAACAGCGAGACCGAAGATACCAACAAGAAGGAGGTTACGGCGAGTCCAACGGAAATTGTGTTCGAGATTCTCTCTAACAGCGCCCCATTCTTCGATGTATTTGTTCTTGTTTGCTTCCATTCCTCCACCCATTTTTTCTTCTTCTTCCTTCCTTCCTTCACCGAAGATCTATCTTTCTTTCTCTCTTCCCTTTCTCTCACACTAATATTTGTCACTCTCAATTAAAAAATTAAAAGAAAATACAAGAGAGGTATTGATGTAAAATTATGTAAAGAGAAAAACAAAATTTTATAACGTTTTTCTTATCCCCCTATTTAGCATTTTTTTGATTTTAGTCCCCCCACTTTTAAAACCACCATTTTAGTCCCTATTTTAAGTTTTCAAATTAATTTTGGTCCCTCAATCCATTTGGCGCATAATTTTAATGACGTGGCGTGTTTTAAGTTTATGTGGCAACGCCAGGTCATTTACATATTAATTAAATTAATTTTTTTATTTCATATTTTATTTAAAATTTTCATTAATTATTTTAATATGTTATTTCATATTTTTACATTTTAGAAATAATAGAAATGAAGGTTAACTAAAACCACAACGTGATTGTTTCACCATTCCATCATCAATCTGAAACAAAACAAAATGAAAGCGAAACCCACGAAGAGAAGACGAAGTGAACGGTAATACGAAGTGAATCAGTGAGACGAAGACGAAGACGAAGTGAACGGTAATACGAAGTGAACCAGTGAACCCTAAGCTGCGACGAAGACGAAGAAATGTTGACACCAAGATTCGTCTCCAGGTAACTATCGGTGAAATTATTGTTTGATTTCTTTATATGTGGTCCCAAATTGTTGTTTGGTTTGATGTTTCTTTGTTTGTGGTCCCTAAATTTTGTGGTCCCTTGATTGTGTTGGATGTTTAGGGTTTGCTTTTTTTATGACGTGGTCCCAGAATCTGATTTCTGTATGCTGTGGTCCCAACTTCTGATTTGTTTATGTTGTTTGGTTCATAAAGTATTAAACGTGTTGCATAATCTGATTTGTTTATGACGTGGTCCCAACTTCTGATTTGTTTATGTTGTTTGGTTCATAAAGTGTTAAACTTGTATTGTGAATTTGTCGTGTTCTGTTGCAGGCCTTTCGAAAATCAATTGGTGAGACTCCGAATACATCATCGGGGATGTTTTGTCGACAATCCAGTGAAGTTATATGTTGGTGAGCTTGTTACTGAGACGGATTGGGACTGGGATGTGGACTACCTGTCCTATATGCAAGTCGAAGATTTGATCAAAGCTGAGGGGTATCTTAACATAAAGTGTCTGTGGTACTGGAATCCAAACTTTTCATTTTCTCGTGGACTTAGGCCGTTGAACAATGATAGCGACGTGTTAAGGTTTGTGGAAGACGTTAGAGGATATAAAGTTGTTGACATCTACGTTGAGCACAAGGTTGAAGAAGTTAGTATTGATGATGTTATTTTTGAGGAGGAAGTAAACGAGGAGGTTGAGGTTAATAATGAGGAGGCTGTAAATCCTGAGCAAAATGTGGAGGTGGAGGAAAATGGGGATAGTGAGGAGGCTGCAAATCCAGAGAAAAATGTGGAGGTGGAGGTAAATGTAAATGAAGAGGAAAATGTGGAGGTGGAGGAAAATGTGGATCATGAAGAAGATTTAAATGAAGAGGAAAATATGGATAATGAAGAGGATGTAAATGAAGAGGAAAATGTGGATAATGAAGAGGATGTAAATGAAGAGGAAAATGTGGGGGCTGCAAATGAAGATGAAGGTAGTGAATCTGATCCCAATTATCGAATGAGCAGTGAGGAAGATGAGGAATATGAGAAAGATGATGAAGCTATTTTTGATGAGTTGGATTTAGGTACTGATGCTGGATTTGATTAGACGACAATTCCCCCTACGGTTCCAACACAAAACCCTTCAAGGATGGATGTCACTTCTGATAATGACAGTTGTGATTCAGACGTGCTTCGTACTCCACCGGATAGTGATGTCGAAGATGTGATAAAGGAGTATCCAACTTTTAAGAAATGTACAAAATTTGAATTAGGGATGATGTTCAAGGATAAAGATCAAATCAAAGATGCCATCAAGGAGTTTGCAATGGAGAAAAACAAGAGTCTGGTGATCAAGAAAAATGACAAGAGTAGAGTTGTTGTCAAATGTATTAAAGGATGTCCATTTCATATTAGGTTTAGTAAGAGGTCTACCAACCAATTTTGGCAAGTTGTTAGCTTCGTTGATCAATATACTTGTCATAGGACAGCCAAGAATAGACAAGCGACAACACAATGGTTAGCTCGCAAATTTGTTGATACTTTAAGGCACACTCCTGAAATGAAAAGTAAAGGCCTGGTTGCAGAAGGTCTTCAAAGGTGGGGGGTAAAGTTGTCAAGCCATCAAGCATATAGAGCCAAGAGGAAGGGAATAGAATTGATTCAAGGTGCTGGTCGCGAACAGTTTAACCATCTAAGGAGTTATGCTGAGGAGTTGTTAAGGTCGAATCCAAACTCTATTGTTATCATTAAGTGTGTAGATTCAGCTGCAGGTCCTGTATTTGAAAGAATATACGTATGCTTAGAAGCATGTAAGGCAGCGTTTGCAACTACGTGTAGGCCTTTAATTGGATTGGATGCCTGTTTTCTAAAAGGGGAATATGGAGGTCAGTTAATAGGTGCTGTTGGTAAGGATGGAAATAACAAGATTTATCCAATTGCTTATGCCGTCGTTGAAGCTGAAACGAAGGACTCTTGGCAATGGTTCCTGAAGTTATTACTTGATGACTTAAATTCCGTGCAACAAATGGATTATGGGTTTATATCTGATCAACAGAAGGTATGTTATATAATTGTTATGTAATTGTTATGTAATTATTATCTAATTGTTATGTAATTGATATCTAATTGTTATGTAATTGTTATCTTGTTGTCCAGGGTTTGGTACCAGCTATTCTAGAGACAAGCCAACAGGTTGAACATCGGCTGTGTGTTAAACACTTGTATGGCAATTGGAGGAAGAAATATCCTGGGATAATAATGAAGGAAGCGCTATGGAGGGCAGCTCGGGCCACAACAGTACCTGGATGGAAAAGATCAATGAATCACATGAAAGAGCTCAATCCTAAAGCTTGGAAAGACATGATGGATGTGCCTGCAGCAAGTTGGAGTAGGTCTTACTTCAAGACAAACACACAATGCGATTTGCAAGTCAACAACATGTGCGAAGCTTTTAATCGAGCAATATTGGAGTATAGGGACAAGCCGATCATTTCATTGCTAGAAGGAATTAAACATTACATAACAGTTAGAATTTCTACTCAAAAGGAGAAATCAGGTAGATGCAAAGGTGTAATCAGTCCTAACATTCAAAAAGTGTTGGAAAGAACAAAGAGGGAGGCTGAAGGCTGGATTGCGACATGGCATGCAGATGATGACTTTGCTATATTTGGGGTTTCAAACGGTGTCGAGACATATCCTATTAATTTGTTGCAAAAGAAGTGTGGCTGTAGGAGATGGGACTTAACCGGAATCCCATGTTGTCATGCTATCTCATGCATATGGTTTGCCAAGAAAAAACCCGATGAATTTGTTTCACCATCCTATAGGTAACATGTTCTTCCGTTATGCTATACCATAGTATGTTCTAACATGTTCTGATGTATTATTTTTTGTGTATAGGAAATCTACTGTGTTGGCTACCTATAGCCATATTGTTATGCCAACCAATGGCCCTCAACTAGAAGTCTACAAACTGTCAAGTGCAAGAAATGTGGTTGCTTTGGCCATAACAAACAAACGTGTAAAGGGAAGAGAGCTGCGGAGAGAGAGATTCCTAAAGGTGGAAACAAAAAAGCAAAAAAAGGTGTTGACAAGTCTTTGAAAGTGGGTGCACAAACAATTATCGAAGGAGGGTCACAAGCTCCACCACCAACACAAGAATAACTATGCTACTGTGTTATTTTGGTCTCTTTTGTGGTTATTTTGGTCTTTTGACACAATCTTAATATGTAGCTATGCAGCTGTGTTATTTTGGTCTTTTGACATAATCTTTTTATGTGGCAATGTTGTTGTTTATTTTGACAGAATCTTATTTTGGTCTGTTATCTATCTATGCTTTTATAAAGCAATGTTGTTATAGTGCAATTCTGATATAGCAATTGTGATATTCTATTGTGCTATGCTGTTATAAAGCAAGCATGTTATAGTGCAATGCTGTTATGGTTATAAAGCAAGCATGTTATAGTGCGATGTTGTTATAGTGCAATTCTGTTATAGTGCAATGTTGTTATCTATCTATTGTGCTATTGTGCAATTCTGTGATGAATTATAAGTTTGTAACTAAGAGAATTCAGTTTGGCCATGCATCCAAACAGCAAGACAGCATTGAGAAACATGTAATGGCTGTTCATGAATACAAATTAAAAACATGTAATGGTTGTTCATTAATACGGATTTTAATGTAGTGTCATGTATACACATATATAAAGCAATGTGATATGTCACAAAGAACACATACGTTTAAAACATGTAGTGTCATGTATACACATATGGATTTTAATGTGAATTGATTTTAATGTAGTGTCATGTATACACATATCTAAAGCAATGTGATATGTCACAAAGAACACATACGTTTAAAACATGTAGTGTCATGTATACACATATGGATTTTAATGTGAATAATTTGCTAAGGATACACATATCAAAAGCAATGTGAATACTGTCAAATAATATCAGAAGCAATGTCAATACTATCAATACACTATCTCAGGTTAACACACAGGTGATATCAAAAGCAATGTCAATACTGTCAAATGCAATACACTAAACATAAAGAATTCATTTGTTAAATACTGTCAAAAGCAATGTCAAAACAGGTTAACACACAACCACTTGATTTCATTAAAGAGACAAAACAGGTTACAACCATTTGATTTCATTAAAGAGACAAAGTAGATTACAACCATTTACAACCATTGGAGTATCTCATTTGAGTACATATGTTGCAATCAATACAAATACAACTAGTATTACAAACACCATACAAAAACCAACAAAATAAGACATAAACTTAATCTTCATATGGAGCAAATCTTCCCTATTCTTGGTGTCCCTAAATAAGTCCACAAGTTCGTCGTTCTTGTTTTTCAAACTTCTAATCACATATTTTGCTCGGTTGCTCATGTCTTCGTCATACCATTGAAAGTAGTTGCAACCTTTTTTCTTCATCACCTTGTAATTACCACGGCCATGAAATATTTTTCCTGGATTCTCGTAAGTCCACGAAGTCATCAATGGAGATTCAAGGCCACAACAACATCTACCACCTCTTCTTCTAGCACCGAATAAATTTGATGAGGCAAAAGAGAAATTTGTTTCTGACATTTTTTGGTGTAATAAGAAACGGTTAGGAAATAGAGAAGAAGATGTTGAATAAAGAGAAGAAGATGTTGGATTTAAAGAATGGTGAAGAGGGCTAGAAGTTTGGAGATTGGGGTGGAAGACAGCGGCTGGTAGCTACTCTGAAACGTGAAAGAGGTGTTTAGGGTTTCATGAGAAATATATAGTTCAATATAAAATGTTAAATTAAATGACATTATTTTAATTAATGAAAATTTTAAATAAAATATGAAATAAAAAAATTAATTTAATTAATATGTAAATGACCCGGCGTTGCCACATAAGCTTAAAACACGCCACGTCATTAAAATTATGCACCAAATGGATTGAGGGACCAAAATTAATCTGAAAACTTAAAATAGGGACTAAAATGGTGGTTTTGAAAGTGGGGGGACTAAAATAAAAAAAAATGCTAAATAGGGGGACCAAAGTTGCATTTAAGCCTAAATTGTATATGATAAATGATGAAATTTTTAAAGCTCGTGTGATAAAATAAAATAAGTACTACCTCCGGTCCCATTTATAAGAAAAGATTCTCTTTTTAGATACATTGAATAAATAATGTATCTGAATTTTAGCCTTTGCCCCTTAGAAAACAGAATCTTCATTGCTTGCTTAGGTGGTATGGATAAGTTGCAAAAATCCCAATTAATTGATTTGCAAAACCTATGATTCAAACCCAAGTCTTAATGCATATGGGGTGATCCTCCAACCATTGAACCATTCACGTTTTTTTGTACAATCATCGCGTTTCCTTGTATATGTTATTTATCATATAGTTTATTGATTATATAGTTTATTTTGATTGTCTATATTATATAGTTTTATATTATTAATATATTACTTTATTTATTTGTTTTATTTATTTATTTATTATATAGTTTTATTTATTAATAACTAAATTAAATATAATTATTATTATTTAAGTTATTAATATATAATAATTATTATTACTATTTATATTATTATTTAAATATTATATATATATGTATATGTATATGTATATTATAATATATGTTTTTAAATGTAATTAAATATATAAATGGTACGCTTTTATTAATAATAAATAAATAATAAATGTAATTAAATAAATATTACTTTATTTATTACTTTATTGTTAATATTTATATATTACTTTATTTATTTACATTATTTATTTATTATTCATATTATTTATTTATTTATTTATTATTAATATTATTAATATGTTTATTTATATTTATATAAAATTTAAATTTATAAACATATATAAATGTAATTATATAAAATTAATTAAATAAATATTATTTAATTACATTTGTAATAAATTTATTTATATATAATATTTAAATAATAATGTAAATAGTAATAATTATTATTATATATTAATAACGTAAATAATAATTATTATTATTAATGTTTTTGTTTAATATTATTATAATAATATTAATAATAAATAAATATTAATAATAAATAAATATTAATAAAAACGTACCATTAAATAAATATATTTAATTTAGTTATTAATAAATAAAACTATATAATAAATAAATAAAAAAACAAATAAATAAAGTAATATATTAATAATATAAAACTATATAATATATACAATCATTGATAAAATAAACTATATAATCAATAAATTATATGATAAATAAGTAAAATAATATATTAAGAATATAAACTATAACATATACCAGGAAACGCGATGATTGTACAAGAAAACGTGAATGGTGCAATGGTTGGAGGTTCCCCCTATATGCATTATGACCTGGGTTTGAACTCCAGGTTTTGCAAATCAATTAATTGGGATTTTTGCAACCTATCCACGCCACCTAAGCAAGCAATGAAGATTCAGTGCCACCTCAACAGATTCAGCGCCATCTCAACACGCCCAGTCAGCCAAACAGGTGATAGGGGGTGTCTAAAAACAGAATCTTGTTTTCTAAGGGGCAAAGGCTAAATTTTTTTTTAATAAGGGGGAAAACCAAAACTCGCTACTTTGGCAGGGGGTGAAATGTATTTAACCCTTATATTAATAATTTAAAATTTATCGTATGATTTGGCGCTTAACAAGATCTTGATTAGTTGAGATCATCATCCCTTTTTCTCTAAAAAAGATTCAAAATATAAACCAACAAACTTAAAAAAAATAAAATAAAGAGATTAAAGGTAATGTACTATTAGTGTAAACTGATTTTACACTATCATCTAATAGAATTATAACATTTAGTCATGTCAAACTAATATTTTAAAATTTAAAATGTGACTAGGCAGAATACACGTTCATAATTGGTTGACAGTGTATAAATACTTTACATTGATGTAGCATACTATTTTTTTCTCAAAACTAAATGTGTAACGTATAAAATTTCAATAAATATGTACCTACTCCCTCCGTTTTTTATTATAAGTCGTTTTGGAAGAAAAAATTTGTAGTTAAATATAAGTCGCTTTACAATTCCAATGAATAATCAATGTTATTTTTCCTATTATATTCTTAAATATTTATTATTCTCTTTGTTTTCAATTATATAAATTTATCTTTCACATGTCATTAATGAAGGATAATTTTGTAAAAACCTTCGTAATTTCTCATTTTAATACAACAATTATTATTTTTCTTAATCTGTGTGAAAAGTCTAAAACGACTTACAATAAAAAAACGGAGGGAGTAAAATATTGATTTAAAATATCAGTACAAATTTAATATCTCAAAAATACCAATGAAGACAACCAAATATCATTCAAATTTGCATCATCATAGGTTATTGGTCCTCACAAGTATCTATGTTTAACATCACTCTAAGAAATGAGGTTGAAGGTTTGGTTCCTTCTCACGTTGTCTCGTCATTCATATTTGCTCACTCATACATCTTTAGGTGATTATATTTCCAAACTACTTGAATTTCAATGGCAGCTAAAGGTTTATATTTGAGTTTTACTTCAATTTGGTTCCTTTTGATCTTGATAAAACAAGGTTTTAAGGATTAGCATTTGATTACATTTTACTCTTCTCTTTTATCCACTTTTCTGAGTTTTTGTTTTAAGACAGGTCATTCGTCTTTGGACCACAAAACACTTGGATCTCAACATGTTCATACTCGAGGACAAAATTTCAGCCATTATCATTTTTTGGGAACTTGTTTTCATTTAACCATCCCCAAGTTTGACATTTCCGGAAGAGCATAAAAAAAGAGTTTGAAGTTAAAGTTGAATCAGTACAAGATTATTATCATTTGGACTCAAGTCATCAAGGATAACAAGGTTAATTCCCAAGTGCTTGATCTCAAACTTTACAATGCTACAACCCTAGATACAAGTCATAAACCTAAAAGTAACAAGAACTCCTAACAAGAAGAGTATAGAAAACTTTTGAATCTTGGAGCATGGCACAAAGGCTCGTTTGGCACCAATTTGGCGTCCTCGAAGAGTTGCGGTTGTGAGTAAGCTTGAGTTTGAATAACCATGCCTTTTTTATACTTTGAATCCAAGTATAAATATCCAGAAAATTGAAGCATCAAACACAAAGTAGTATACCTCTAAATGGCTCCTGAAAGGCCTAGAGTCATGTTTTTCATACTGTACCCAAAGCTTGAATTAAGAACCTGTCAAGACAGCCATAAAGGGTGGTTAGAAGTAGTTGACAATATAAGTCAGCACCAAGCCATTACATTTGAAGTAAGATGAACAGAAAGGATGATTGAATTTATTGAGAATTTGTATCAAGAAGCTAAATGTCAAGAAGGAATAGCATTGAAAAAGAGACAAAATTTGATACAAGAATGAGAGGACTTATCTTTACAGAGTGAATGTTCTTCACTTCTTCTAATGCCCTGTTCTTGATTCATTCATTAAGGACCTGCCATAAGAAAAGTCATGTCATTTTTTATGTCAAGTGAAAACCAAAGAAAACCTGCCTCAGTAAAATTCAAAAATAGAGTTCCTAGAAAATAGAAAATTTATGGCCCGTTTGTTTTGACTTTTTTAAAAAATAATTTTTAGTGTTAAATAATTTTGTAAAATTTTAAAAAAAAAAGAAATTTATAATAACTTCAAATAAAAATTTTGTTTGAGTAGCTATTCTTAAAATTTGATTTTAGGTATTGTATCTATTTATGGATATAAAAATTTTAAAAAACCACTTAATTTTGAAGCTATTTCAAATAGATTTTCCTAAAAAATATTTTTGAAATATAACTTTTTGAAAAAATTGCAATTTTGATTAAGTTTTGATCTTCAATAATGTATGTTTATGTTATAAGATATCAAAATTAGTGTTTATTTTAAAAAAGACGAATAAAAAAATTTTGTAATATTTTGAAAAATAATTTTGAAAAATCTATTCTCAAAAATAAAATAAAAAATCATTTTTTTAAAGCTGAAACAAACGAGTCCTTAATCCTCCCAATAAAATTTTTCAATCAACTCACTATTTCTCTCACCATAATTCACATTAGAAATCCGGAAAAATAAATAGGAAGTTTTCACTCTAACTGGACACAGTCCACCTCATGAACTCAAGGCATGAATTCAAACTTTTGCCAAAATCATCAAAAAGCAAATTTTTGACGAAAATTTCTTTACCCACCTCCCTATGGGGGTCGCCCCCAGCGAAAACTCCATTTTACCCCGCTTCGGAAATGCATTTCCGAAATATTTTTTTTTCTAAATTTTTCCAGACTTCGGAAGTGCATTTCGAAAAAATCTCAAAAATTGGGATTTTGACTAATTCGGAGATGCATCTCCGAAACAACAAAAAAAATCTAAAAAAATCCCAAAAATAAATTTTAGGATATTAATTAATTCACATATCATAAATTTGATATAATTTATGAGTAATGAATAATAATAATAATTATATATTTTGATATAATTTATGAGTTATGAATAATAGTTATTATATATTTCTATCCTGATTCATATTTTAAAATTTAAAATAATTTTAATTAAAAAAATTAAAATAATTTCACTTACAAAATAAGTTATAATTTTTTACTTATATATTTATAATAATTGTTATATATTTATAAAAAAAATTAAAAAAATGAGTGTTTTAATTTATATATTTATATTATAACTATAATAATTATTATATATTTATAAAAATTATTATATATTTATATATTTATATATTTATATAATAATTATAAAAATTAAAAAAATGAGTGTTTTAATTTATAATAATTATTATATATTTATATATTTATATAATAATTATTATATATTTATATATTATATATTTATATATTTCACTTACAAAATTAATAATTATAATTATATATTTATATGTTTCTATTCTGATTCATAATTAAAAATGAGTTATAATTTTTTATTTAGTTTAAAAAAAATAAAAAAAGATTTTGTCTTAATTTTATTTTATGAATAAATTTTATATTTAATTTTATATAATTCAAAATTTACTTATAAAATTAAGATGTTTTTGATTTATATAAGTTAGTAAAATAATTTTTAACTTTAAAATTGTTTAGGAAATTTTGATTCACCTTGATTTTATTGATTCACCTTCATTTTATTGATTCACTTTCATTTTATACCTATTAATCGTATTGATTCACCTTGATTTTAATTTTTTTTAATAATTATTGAATTCTTTCGGAAGTGTATATTCGAAACATTCCAAGACCAATTTGGTCTTGGAATATTTCGGATATGCATCTCCGAAAACACCCCCTCTCCCAAAAATGGGTGTTTTCAGAAATGCATCTCCGAAAACTCAAAAAAAGGGGTGTTTTCGGAAATGCATCTCCGAAAACACTTTTTTTCATGTTTTCGGAAGTGCATTTCCGAAAACACCTTTTTTTTTCAATAAAAGTACGTTTTCGGAAATGTATTTCCGAAATAAGAGGTATTTTGGTAAATTCGCCAGAGGTGACTAAGAAGGTTAGGAGGTGGGTAAAGAAATTCTCATTTTTGACATCGAAGAGTAAATTTTTGGTATCTCTTTTTTGTCGATATTGCAAATTCTTTGTTTTTTTACAAAATTCCGATATTCATTTACCGGAAATTTCAAAATTTCCAGTGAAATTTATCGGAGATTTTAAAAATTCAGGTAATTTTACAAAATTCATTACCCTGTCTGGAAAATTTTGCGAACTTCCGATAAAAAACCAATACCAGAAATTCCAAATTTCGGGTGTGTGCTAGATATTTTTTTAAAACCTAAAATTTTCATATACTGGATATTTCAAAATTCTGGTATTAATTTTAACTGCTACTACTTACTGGAAATTTGAAATATCCGGTATCGAAAATTTTAAATTTCCGGTATGTAGCATCAGACACGGTAAATAGGTAAATCCAACAAAATTTCTTATATTTATAAGAAATTTGCGGTAGGGTACCAAAAATTTCAAAAATGGCAAGATAAATTCTCATTGATTTAGAGTTAGAAACTCTTTGAAATTCGGTTGGGAGGACTTATCTTTACTGAGTGAATAGCATTGAAAAAGAGACCAAATTTGAAAAGAGACAAAATTTGATACAAGAATGGGAGGACTTATCTTTACTGAGTGAATGTTCTTAATCTTCTAATGCCCTGTTCTTGATTCATTCATTAAGGACCTGCCATAAGAAAAATCATGTTATTTTTTATGTCAAGTGAAAACCAAAGAAAACCTGCATCAGTAAAATTCAAAAATAGAGTTTCTAGAAAATAGAAAACTTATGGCCCGTTTGTTTTAGCTTTTTTTTAAAATAATTTTTATAGTGTTAAATAATTTTGTGAGAAAATTTTTAAAATTTTTTTTTTTGTAAAAACTTCAAATGAAAATTTTCTTTGAATAGCTATTCTTAAAATGTGATTTTAGGTATTTCATCTATTTATGGATATTAAAATTCTAAAAAACCACTTAATTCTGAGATTTTTTTTTTTGAATAACCAATTTTTTTAAAAAAAATTCAGAAATAACCAACATTTCAAATTAATTACACAAATAGCCATTTTTTTTGCTAAATATACACGTTGTCGCCGGGGTGGGTGGCGACAACACTTACCTTTCAAAGTAGTCGCCAGGTCCATTGGCGAAGATGCACAAAAACTGGGTGTTGTCGCCACCCGCTGGCGATAACACCTCCCTTATATATTTTTTTTCAAATTTTTTTACCTATTATTTTTTACTATTTTGTGCATTATAGTTATTGACTTTAATTTGTTAGTTAGAAAAATAATATAAATAAAAAACAAGTAATTTAAAATAAAAAAGTACAATTATATTAGTCATAATAATAAAAAAATACAATTACATTAATAAGAAGAATAAAATTTCTAATGACTTAGCGCGGACCCTTGTAAGATCTGCATGCAGGATGTCTAATAACTCGTGTAGAAGGCTCACGAGTTGGTAGTGCTCCCATATTCATACGACGCCCCCCTCTATTTGGTAGTGTGCGGACCCTTTATGTTATTATTTGATAGGTTTCTATTTCCCGAAGGCACGGGGAATAGTGTAAATTTTATGTATTTGTCTTTGCTTGAGGACATTGATGAAATCAAGACGTATAGTTGGGGTTTTGCGGTGTTGGCTTACCTCTACAGCTCCTTGTGCAAAAATGCAAAAAATGATAGTTGTACATTTTATGGATGTGCATTCTTGCTTCAAGCATGGGAATGATGGAGAATGCCAGTATTAGCCCCTCAAAACCCACACATATACATATTCCCTTACGCGTCACGGTAATTTAATCATCTTATTTCATTTAGTGTATTTATTCTATTATTAATTGTAACTATATTGATTTCTATTTTTGGATGTGTTTAGGTTTAATGCAACTGGGTTGGATTACACCAAAACGCCTGTAAACAAAATAATTTTTTACCGCCAACTCTTGGATCGACTTCGACCCCAAGATGTAATACCACTAAAACTTTCCATTATCTAACTATATTTGTAAAATAAACCATCTTCTATAATTTGTAATTAATTTTTTTTCGTTGCAGTTTATTTGGAGACCGTACTTGGAATTGGGCCATGAACCCGACCCTGCAGAGGCGGCTGTTTGGACGGGAAAATCACCTATCATACGGTTCACCATTGTGGAGATGCACCAAAGTGACCGTGTGAAGCTCCAATTCGGCATGCATCAAAATATCCCTGACCCCCCTGAGTGTTTGGAACCTTGGCATCTGCAAAAGGTCAGCCAATAGTGGTACACAAAAAATTGGAAGTCATTCGCTAAAGAGCACCGTAAAATATGGGCTCGTCGTTCCACCACTGTCCTACATTTTCCTGTGGCGCCGACCGAAATGAAACCAACGGCTGAATATGTCGATTGGTACAGAATGGTCACAAATCCTAAAATGTTTGTGTCTGACCCTTTCTATTTGGCAGACCCGCGAGCACAACAACCGTATTTCCAACAACAACAACAACCACAAATTTTCCAACAACAACAACAACAACAACAAAATTTCCAACAACAACAACAACAACCACCACCAAATTTCCAACAACAACAACCACCACCACCAAATTTCCAACAAAATCAGCAATAACAATATTACCCACAACAACAACCACCAAATTACCAACAACAACCTATTTACCAACAAGAACAACAACAATTCCAACAATACCACCAACAACAACCATTTCAAACTCAACCACAAACTCAATCCCACCACCTACACTTCCAAGATCTCAATGTGGCGGGCTCTTCCAGATCACCGCCACTTACCCCCGACATAGGCATACATGAAGAATACCCACCATACAGCTCATTCGACCAACAAACATCACAATACTCCAACCAACCATTGAACTTCAACACATCATCACAACCAATGTATTTTAACCAACCCGATTCCACCACCAACTACCAAAGACCAAACTTCGAGGTCGCACCCACTAGGAGAAATTTCGTCCCACCAAGATAAAGCTTTGAAGGCGTCGCGGGCACCCGCCTTTCCTATAGCGGGAATTCTAGAAATCAAGGACGGCTCACAGATTTTGTAGATCCGGTGTGCATTGAAGGGTCGTCGACCCAAACACAAGAGGAACCAAATAGAGGGGGCTTCGTAGGAATAGGGGAGCACTACCAACTCGTGAGCCTTCTACACGAGTTATTAGACATCCTGCGTGCGGATCATACAAGGGTCCGCGCTAAGTCATTAGAAATTTTATTCTTCTTATTAATGTAATTGTACTTTTTTTATTATTATGATTAATGTAATTGTACTTTTTTATTTTAAATTACTTGTTTTTTTATTTATATTATTTTTCTAACTAACAAATTAAAGTCAATAACTATAATGCACAAAATAGTAAAAAATAATAGGTACAAAAAATTATATAAAAAAATTTGAAAAAAAAAATATAAGGGAGGTGTTGTCGCCAGGGGGTGGCGACAACACCCAGTTTTTGTGCATCTTCGCCAATAGGCCTGGCGACTACTTTGAAAGGTAAGTGTTGTCGCCACCCCACAAGCGACAACGTGTATATTTAGCAAAAAAAAAAATGGCAATTTGTGTAATTAATTTAAAATGTTGGTTATTTCTGAAATTATTTAAAAAAAATTAGTTATTCAAAAAGAAATTCTAATTTTGAAGCTATTTCAAATAGATTTTCCTAAAAATCATTTTTGAAATATAACTTTTTGAAAAAATTGCAATTTTGACTAAGTTTTGATCTTCAATAATGTATGTTTATGTTATAAGATGTCAAAATTAGTGTTTCATTTTAGGAAAAACGAATATAAAAAAACTTGTAATATTTTGAAAAATGGTTTTGAAAAATCTATTCTCAAAAATACAAAAAAAATCATTTTTTTAAAGTTGAAACAAACGGCTCTTAATCCTCCCAATAAAATTTTTCAATCAACTCATTATTTCTCTCACCATAATTCACATTAGAAATCCTGAAAAATAAATAGGAAGTTTTCACTCTAACTGGACTCAGTCCACCTCATGAACTCAAGGCAAGAATTCAAACTTTTGTCAAAATTATCAAAAAGCAAATTTTTGGCATCGCAGAGTAAATTTTTGGTATCTCTTTTTGGACGATTTTGTAAATTCTTTGTTTTTTACAAAATTTCGATATTCATTTATCAGAAATTTCAAAATTTCCGGTGCGATTTATTGGAGATTTTAAAAATTCAGGTAATTTTACAAAATTCATTACCCCGTCCTGAAAAATTTCGCGAACTTCCGGGAGAAAACCAATACCGGAAATTCCAAATTTCCGGTGTGTGCCGGATATTTTTTTAAAACCTAAAATTTTCATATACCAGATATTTCAAAATTCTGGTATTAATTTTAACTGTTGCTACATACTGGAAATTTTAAGTTTTCGGTATGTAGCATCAAGCACGGTAAATTGGTAAATCCAACCAAATTTCTGATATTTATATGAAATTTTCGGTACGGTACCAAAAGTTTCAAAAAATTCGATATTTTACAGAGATAATTTTGTAAAAACGCCCTACTTGAGAGGTGGCATGTATAAAATGGAGGATGGCAAAATAAATTCTCATTGATTTAGAGTTAGAAACTCTTTGGAATTCGGTTGGGCCAAGTGCATTGAGCTCGGATCTCTTTCTTTCCCTGCGTACGCCCCCAATCTTACTGATGCCAGCGCCCAGGAGCCTTGGGCTTCTCTTTGTTTTTGTTTTTTAGCCATTTACCTTGTTTTTTCTTGTTTTTGTTTTGTTTTTTTTATGGATTTGATTAATAGTTTTTATTTAATTTAATTAAGTGATTTTTTATGACTAGATTTTATTAAATAATTTATATGAAATTTAATTAATTAAATTTTTTTTGAAATCAAAGCATTACTTTATATTACCAAAAAACCGTGATTACAATCCGATCCGAAGATCCAGGAATCAACAAATACCACTAGTTAATTATACACACTAACATGTATATTTAACTTCCTCATGCCACTACACCTAGTTTTAACAATAGAAATAATGTTATCAACAATATTTGAATCAATACTACAACCATTAAAAATGATATTGTTTTTATGATGCCAAATCTCGTATATAGTCTCAGCAAGCGCCATTTTCACCATCTTCCACTACAGCCCTTTCCTCTTGGTAACTTGAATCAACCATTCAATTTCATGCTCCCATCACAAAGGTACATGTTACAGCTTCAACCACCTAATAATGTCAGACCAAATTTTCTTTGTGTGGTTGCGTTCAAAAAATAAATGGTGTATGTCTTCCTCCTTGTTACAAAAGCAACACACTGCATCAGTTATGATCCCAAAACGAGACAGTCTTGCTTTCGTTGGTAGCCTACCCATCAGCGCCATCCACCGAGTGAAACAAGCTTTAGGTCGAGCGAAATTGTGTAAGAAGATACGTTTCCAGCTCTTGTGGTTATAGTCACCACATAGAGCTTTGTACATATCTCCCGTGTTATAATTTCCTGTCAAAATAGCTTTTCTCCAGTAGGCCATAATTAATTAACTTGTTTTTGTTATTAGTTAAATTTAGTTAGAATATATTATATCCTTACCTAAATTTTGTTTTTCTGATTTCTCCTAGTGTATGGTTGATATTGTTTCTATTCCTCTGCCCCCATTCAATCAAAGTGTATCCCGGTCCCCATAATTTGTAAATAACCTTTACGCATTTCTTTATCTGGCTTTACGTATTTATTGATCAAGATGAGTGTAAGAACAATCACTTTGAAAAAGGATAAAAACAAACTCGATTCACTATCAAGCCATCTTTAATCCTCGTAAGTCGGTCGCTCTTAGCATCTCCATCAACCTTGTCTCATTAAAACACTTCATAATCAATTCTCAAACCTCAATCCAATGTCGAGTTGCCTTGGTGTGAAAAAGATTGGTTGAACACCACTTGCTCCTCCAATTCCAAGTATTATATTGTTTGTTGTTTCATACTTATGACCTAATACATGTCCTCCATGCATAAGAAACCCTAATAATGAACCTTGTTTCACCTAACCATTTTCATAAATAAAACTTTTAGGATGAAAACGATTGGTTAAGCATATTATGTTCCTCCGATTTAAGCACATAAAGAGCTTGAGTCCCTTAGAGAATCACTAAACCCTGATTTGCCTGAGCCCTTTGATCAATCACCTACCTTATGAGACAAGCAATAAGCAATCATACTTTTGTATATTTTGTGTTAGCAAACAATACATGAATGATTTTATATGAAATGAATGATGAAAATGAAGTGGGATCTTAGGGTCAAAAATTGGGGTATGATATGAAGTTCTTCAACTTTGAGTCATTAGGCAACCTTCAGTGTCGGATGCTCCTATAAGAAACAAAGTTAAAAAAGAATCAATAAACTTTCAGATAGTCAATCGAGCCATAATGAATAATTTGCAATAAAAAAATGACATATATACCTTGCCCCTGCCATTTATGGAATGCGACATTGTCAACATACCCTTAAAGCACGGACCTGTCAGTAGGTCTTCGTGGGAAGGTTCCATCAGTGTGAACTGGTGGCTCTGTAGACGCACGTGTCGTGGCGTCTATATAAGCAAGAGACACCTCAATAGCCTCCACAAGAACCTGCCCAACTGCTATAGAAGCCTCCTCAACATCCACCTCCACAACGGGTACTTGCTCCTTCATAGTGGGTACCTTCACACCTGGCTCCTCCATAATAGGTACAGGCACATCTGGCTCCTCCACAGGTACCTGCTAAGCCACAGACACATGTACATGTGACCCCTCAGCAATAACAACTCTAACAGTTCGGCGTCGGGGTGCGCAGAACTACGCTTGTTCAGCAAACTGTTTCTAGTAAGAACTAGTTGGAGGATGTCTTCTAGCCCGTAGCTGGGAAGCTTCTGCCTCATCCCTCCGGGTGTGAGCTTCTGCTCTATCAGTTAGCCTCCTCGCAACGCTACCGTCTTTGCCCATGGCCATCATTGAAACAATTTAAAAAGGCAAAAAAAAATTTTGTCAAAAAATGAACTACCAGATATTCTGAAATATTTGGGATTTAAAAAAAAAATTGAACTATCGGAAATTTCAAAATTTCTGGTACAAATGCCTAAAATAATTCCTGAAATTTCTGTGAATTTATATCGGAAATTTCTCAGAATCACTGGAAAGTCTTACTATTTTGTGAAATTTCCGGTAATCGCCTCCAAATTTCTAGTATCGTTTCTGGAATTCGAAAAATTCGATATTCTCCTAAAAATTTTGTGAAATGGTGAATTTTTTTATTGAGCTATTATGGTCTCTTCATACACTATGAGGACTATGAGGGGTGTCACATATAAATATGGGGTGACAGGTTAGTTTCTCAATATGTTTACACAATCGTGGCCCGGCCCATTTACACAATGCAAGACTTTGATTTGATTTGTTTTGATTTTGCATCAAAACATTTGATAGAGAAGGCAATGAGTTCCTTACCCTATTAAAAGTGGGTTATCAGTTTCTTCTTTACTTCCACTCCACGTCCATGGCTAGAGCTATCTTTGGAGGAAAACTTACTCTTATTACCAGAAATTTATCATTGTGATTTTCTTTTAGTATTTTACGATAGAGTATTCATCTCACTACACGTTTTCATAATTAGCAAAAAATAATACTAATAAATAGAAAAATACGTACATATATACTTAGCCACATCACGCACCTTACCCATTTGCAACATTTTTTTACCAACATAGTGATGATATCATAGTTGAAAGACATCCATATACACAATTGAAATAATAATAAATTATGTCGAAAAAATAATAGTAATAGTAATAATTAAACCCCCAACAATAAATATTAAAATAAATACAGTAAAGAGAAAGCAAATCTTCCACCACATTCATTACAACTGCAAATGGAACCACGAAGCGTGTGCATTGGTCTGTTTAAATATGTTTTTCATACTTTTTATAAATAAATAAAATTAAAATTCATGTCTAGTTACAAGATATTATAATTTTTAATTTTTTATATTTTAAAACATGAAATTTAAATACAAATATTGTAATTTCGATTAAATTGTTGTCAAAATCTAATGCATAAATATTTGAAGTAAGTATTTGCAATGTTGACAGAGGGAGCTAGACCCACGAATTCCGTTGATGGGGAACATATGCTTGTGACTTGTTTATTTATAATTACAAACTGAGTGGTCCAATGCTGAAACCATTGAGAACAACTTCATTAGTAAAAAAATAATCCCAATACTCAATTGTCCAATTGCTCATACACCCTTCTCTTTTTTTTTATTTTTATTTATTTTGTATATTACATAAAATTAAGGGTGACATACGGACATACTCGCCCCGTTTAGATCTGTTTCATAAAAGTCTACAAAAAAATTAAGGGAGACAAACATAGTTGAGATTGTGGGTTTAAAACTTTATCCCGACTCGCACTTCCGCAAACACTTTATCTTTTAGGCCTAAAAAACATAAAATTGTGTTGATTCACATATCTACAAAAGCCCGAAAAAAATATGAGGAGGCAGGACAGACACATTAGAAGATCAGAGCCTACATCCTTAATCTATCGCACACTAAAATACAGGCAAGTCCAACCAATCGGACAAATTTTACCATCTACTACATAAAATTGGTGGCGTACAGTACAATAGAATTAAGATGGAGAATATGAATGAAGGCATATATCTTGATGCTGTGACGTTAATATCCTCAGAAATCCAGAAAGCATCTAACCATGCATCATAGGTTGTTATTAATCAATCTACTTTGGAATCATATCTCAGTCAGTATATATCATACACAACAGAATAAATAATATATACTCCCTCCGTCTCATAATAAGTGTCCCATTTGCAGTTTTTCCTTGTCTCAAATTAATTGTCCATTTACAATTCCAATGCATCAATCATTATTATTTTTCCACTATTATACCCCTATTTATTAACTTTCACATTATTCAACTACTATTAATAGGGGTATTCTAGTAAATGACATTAACTTTTTTACTAAAACCAATACATCCAATCATTTTCTTAAAAACCGCGCATTACTCAAATGGGACACTTATTATGAGACGGAGGGAGTAATTTTTTAATTAAGTAATAGGAATTGAACCACCAAACCAATGGAAGATCACCTAACTTGTACACACATCATGATTCCACGTTATATATTTAATAATTTTGTGAAATACAAAAAGGATTTAGATGAATTAAAAATAAATTATTTTATACGTGAGCTCCTCAAATTCATAATTTTTAGTATATAATATTTCCAAATCAAAAGCTAGTTTGTTGTTAGTGTTAAAGGAAGCATAATCATTCTGTTCTCCACTTGTCTTCCCTTGTTAGATCTCTATTTTAAATATAACAGAGACTTTATTTATTCTAGTTTATACTATATTTCTTTTTCTTTTCTTTTTTTATGTCATGATTAACATCTTTTATGTTGGCATAATGCCTACACTTTTGACAATGAAGCCATTACTTATTAAGCATCCACTACATCATCAAGAGCATAATGGCTCCATCTAAGATTAACTAATGACTGAAGTTGGTTTTATTGATTTTTTTTTAAAATATTTTCTTTTATAATTTATTTTGTTGAAAAAGAAAAAAATAGATAAAACGAAATAAGGTAAAAAGAAAATTAATAAAAAAATTATTTAATAGCTTCATTGAAACGAAATGTCTATTTATAAAATGACATAAATATTTTAGACAAAAATTAATCATAATAAACAGAATAAAAAATAATAATAGAAAAGAAGTGTCTATTTTAAAAAATTCAAATATTTTATATGAGGAGAATGGGTATTCCAATGGGGTGTCAACCAGAGGAAGTGTAAATTTAGTCGAGGAAGGACAATCATTCTTTCCCTCGCCTTTGATATCATTTGAAAAGAAAATAAAAATATTGGTGAATCTAGATTTTACACAATTCAAATATAACAAGTCAAATGAATGATCAAAGAGTTTCTTTTATCCTCAACAAAAGTCACACCTGCGAAATCCTCACAGCTTATCAAATCATAAAAAAAACGAAAGTAAAGTAGTATTCATATCTTTCTCATTGGAAGTAAGAGAGCTATAAGGGATGAAGTAAAAAATAACTCTCTGCTCAAAGTGATACAATGATCAAAACCTCTGGAATCTACCCATGCAAGTAATAGCCCCGAAACAGAGCTTGAGAAATCATATAATTTCGAGTAAGTTATTAAGGAGATGAGAATTACCAAGAAATAATGATGTTTGAACTTCTTCCAACTTTTGGTATAGACAAAGAAGACCTTGCTATCGCCATTTTGACTAATGGATACTAGCCCATGACCATGCCATTTCTTTGCTGAAGTACTGTTGACTTAAAAGAGATGAAAAAAAGAGATTTTTTGAAGTATAGCCCATTTGCCCCTTATATTCATACTAATATTTAATTACTCTTACGAAAGCCCAAGCAACTAGGTGAAGCTGAAATGGGGAAATACGTAGGTGGTCCAACACCTCTTTCTCGAAAGCAGTCAAAGGTAGTCTAACGCCCAACTTTTGGAATATACAATCGTAAAAGGGAATATAACACTCCTCAAACTCGCTGTATATCCTTTTGTCCATAGTAATGAGAGAGATTGACTAATTAGAAAAGTCCCCAGGTCAAACCATACTCATTTCTACATTATAAAATAATTCATTCTGATCAGCGACAATAGAACAGTTATGAACGGAAGCACAAGCCATATACGCCTGCGGGGAGAATCTTTCTCGAAAGGCTGGATAAAGAAACTAGTCTCACGCTCCCCCATTCTAGATATAGTAATACCCAAATTAAATTTTGCACGAGCAAGAGAGGTGGTGCAAATGGCAATTTTCCCCATCACCGAATCATCCTCTTCACCTAAAGAATTCAACCCTGACCTAGAGCTACTGTAGGGCACATTCTGAGCAGGAATAAAAGAATCAACCCTATAGAAAATTTCCAGAAGGTATGGATTCTCAACTCCAGCAAATGATGAAGAATCATCACAATCAAGTATAAGGGTCGCATCTATAGGTACATTTCATGGGTTGGCCATAACGATGCACAAAGGGAGATGAATACGTGCCTTAGGAAAAGAAGACACAACAAAAAGAACATTTCATGGGTTGGCCATAGCCTTCAGTGATTCCCTAACTCGCCATTCTGGAATGGAATATTTACCGCTATCGTTCGGAGAAAGATAAAAGAAGGTAACCCTTTGTTTCCTGGTACTTCCGTGTAAGAGTGCTTTCAGCAGCATCCTTGACAAATCCTTTTTAGTAAAGCTTGATATCATGGCTTCCCCAATCCACTTTAAAGTAACATATAACAGCACCGTGATAATGAAATAAAATAGGCTTAGTTATAATTTTGGTCCCCTATTTTACCTTATTTACGTAATTTGTCCACCTATTTTAATTTTAAACAGTTTTGGTTCCCCTCTCATACTTTTGCACTTAAATTTAACGATATTTCCATTTTTAGTCGAACGTTTCTTGTGAAATATGGCAAATCATCGTATATATACATATTGTGAAACTTTATAGATAAAAATATAAATTAAAAAACAAACATTTCTTTGATTTTTTATGAAAAACGTGAGAGGGGATAAAAACCTTATGAATTTAAAAAAGAGACTAATTTCGTGAATCGGGTAAAATTGAGAGACTAAAATTGTAATTTATTCAATAAATTAATGATATAAAAGAAATTTCTATTTAAATTTTTTAAGGTGTTTTGATATTATTTAAAAATATATATATATTTTAATAAATTTGAGTATTATTTTAGTTTGTATGATATTTAAATGGTTTTGAATAGTATTTTAGTTTTATGCTTTTTTAAATATTAATTACATTTTTTTAAAATATTATTCAAGCATATTTTTTTAAATAATATAATAACACATTTATTCAAACAAATGCTTTTAACTAAATGATAGAACACATTTTTAACACATTCAAATAATATATTGTCCATAATTAAATTAATTTTTATTTGAACATTTATTTAGTTTTAATAATTATAAAAAATTTAAAATAATTGAGGTCAAAATTTTTATTTTGTAGAATAAATCTATTTTATGATTATGTCAAAAAAAAATCTATTTTATGATTAAAATAATAAATTTAAATGAAAAAATAACGATATATATTGTTGTTCGTTTATGTATGTAAATCTAAAGATGAGTAAACTAAGTATTTAATGTATTAATAAATATATAACATGATCAATCATTAAATAAAATAATTGTAATTCAGTTGGTAATACTTTCTATCAGTTAAGTGTTTATAGTTTGAATTCTTTAAAAGTCAAAATTTTGTTTTTTAATGTTTTAGTTTTAATAAATACATAAGTTTAAAATAATTAAAAAAAAAGCCATATGGAAAATCACATCACATAAAAAAACAAAATTATATTAAAAAGACATATGACAGGTCTCATTACTAAATTTGGTGATTAAATTTGCGGAGAGATTAAAAGAATAAAATCTTTAAACGACAAAAAGGAAATCTCATGATTAACTATATACAAGTTTTTTAAATATGGCTTATATGATAAAGGAAAAATAAAGAAAAAAAAATAAGTATTAACCCTTCTTTTAATAATCAATTATTAAAATTTCAATGAGAGAATGTTGAATCGTTATTTAATTAATCAATTATCAATTGAATTAATCAATTCTTAGTAAACTATTGCTAATAAATTAGAGAATTTCTTTACCTACCTCCCTATCTTCTTGGTCACCTCTGGTGAAAAATCCAAAATATACTCACTTCGGAAATACATTTTCGAAACTCTTTTTTTCTCTCCAAAATTTGTCTTATTTCGGAAATGCACTTCCGAAAATACGAAAAAAAGGTGTTTTCGGAGATGCATTTCCGAAAACACCCTTTTTTGGGTTTTCGGAGATGCATTTCCGAAAACACCCTTTTTTGGGTTTTCGGAGATGCATTTCCGAAAACATTTTTTTTTGGGAGAGGGGTGTGTTCGGAGATGCATATCCGAAATATTCCAAGACCAAATTGGTCTTGGAATGTTTCGGATATACACTTCCGAAAGAATTTAATAATTATTAAAAAATTAAAGGTTTAATTGCAATTTTGCTCCTCCTATTATTCATTTTTTTGGATTTTGGTCCCTCTATTTTAAAATCTGGAATTTTAGTCCCTTTGTTTTAGTTTTTTGAGGATTTTGGTCCCCTATAAATTCGAAGGCAAATTTTAATGAAATAGAACTCAGATTAATGACATGTTCAACATAAATCTTAAATAAAAATATGCTTTTTTGAACAAATTATTGCTGAACTGGCACTGACACATCATCAATAAGAGCGTCATTTCATTTAAAATTGCCTTTGAATTTGCAGGGGGACCAAAATCCTCAAAAAACTAAAATATAGGGACTAAAATTCCGGATTTTAAAATAGAGGGACCAAAACCAAAAAAATGGATAATAGAGGGACCAAAATTACAATTAAGCCAAAATTAAAATCAAGGTGAATCAATACAATTAATAGGTATAAAATCAAGGTGAATCAATAAAATCAACGTGAATCAAAATTTCCTAAACAATTTTAAAGTTAAAAATTATTTTACTAACTTATATAAGTCAAAAACATTTTAATTCCATAAGTAAATTTTGAATTATATAGAATTAAATATAAAATTTATTCATTAAATAAAATTAAGACAAAATCTTTTCTTAATTTTTTTAAACTAAATAAAAAATTATAACTCATTTTTAATTATGAATCAGAATAGAAATATATAAATATATAATAATAATTATTAATTTTGTAAGTGAAATATATAAATATATAATATATAAATATATAATAATTAATATATAAATATATAAATATATAATAATTATTATAAATTAAAACACTAATTTTTTTAATTTTTATAATTATTATATAAATATATAAATATATTTATAATTAATATATAATAATTATTATATAAATATATAATAATTTTTATAAATATATAATAATTATTATAATTATTATATAAATATATAAATTAAAACACTCATTTTTTTTAATTTTTTTAAATACATAATAATTATTATAAATATATAAATAAAAAATTATAACTCATTTTGTAAGTGAAATTATTTAAGTTTTTTTTAATTAAAATTATTTTAAATTTTAAAATATGAATCAGAATAGAAATATATAATAATTATTATTCATAACTCATAAATTATATCAAAATATATAATTATTATTATTCATTACTCATAAATTATATCAAATTTATGATATATGAATTAATTAATATCCTAAAATTAATTTTTGGGATTTTTAGATTTTTTTTTTGTTTTTTCGGAGATGCATCTCCGAATTAATCAAAATCCCAATATTTGGGATTTTTTCAGAAATGCACTTCCGAAGTCTGGAAAAATTTAGAAAAAAAAATTTCGAAAATGCATTTCCGAAGCAGGGGTAAAGTGGGGTTTTCGCTGGGGGTGACCCCCATAGGGAGGTGGGTAAAGAAATTTTCATAAATTATAGTCAATTGTTTTTAAATATTATTTGTTCACGAATAGTTTGATTGTATATTGTTGATGAGTAAACAATCATGGATTGACGCATAATTTAAACGCAGTGAAAAGTTTATATCGGTCATTTAGTTATTCAAACTTCATGCTATCGGCTACCCATCGATTCTAAAAGGTATGCAGTTCATTATTGTCATTTTTTATATGATAATAAGTTGCACCCTCTATTCTTTTTAAATGTTTTTTTAGGAGAAGTCAGCACACCTACTAAGGTTGTTAGAATATGTGAATCTCTATTGATGGAGAGAAGAAAGCTTCAATGAAGAAGAATGAAAGAATGAAAGAGAAAAAGAAGAAGTTGAAAATGTATTGATTCAATTCAAATGAACAAGAGCCATGTTACAACTATATACACTTGAGTTCATAATCAACTAACAAACTATTTCCTAAAACAAAAAGTATAACAAACTCATATTTGAATTTGTAAATGAAATTTTCCTCTAATGGCAAGTAGTTGATAGCTTGATATTAAAGAGATTTCGACTTCTTCATTTGTTCTAACATCCTCCCTCAAGCTTATGCATGATGATGTTGATCATGTCAAGCTTATACACAAACGAATTAAACTTTGATGGTTGAAGTGGTTTTGTCAGGAAATCCTCCAGCTGTTCTTGTGATGAAATGGGCAACAACCTTAGCAAATCTGGTTGGACCTTTTCCATCACCAAATGACAATCTATCTCAAGATGCTTTGTCCTTTCATGGAATACTGGATTGGATGTTATATGAATAACACTTTGGTTATCGCAATACAAAACTAGTGACTTGGAGCATGAAACATGTAAATCCCTCAAAACATACAACAACCAAATCAGTTCACAAGTGGCTGTACCTAGAGCTTGATACTCAGCATCTAATGAGCTTCTAGAGATGGTTTGTTGTTTCTTGACCTTCCATGAAATTAGAGATAGACGACCCAACAAGAAACAACCACCTGAAGTCGATTTTCTTGTGTCAACACAACCTGCCCAATTCGCATCTGTATAGCCTGATATTTTAAATTGTAAAGATCTAGGGAAGAACAAGCCATATCCAGAATTCATCTTCAGGTACCTTGTTGAGGAACTGCTCAACTGTTGTGTAGCAAGTGTAATGTCTAGCCTGATATTGTTCAAGTAAATCAGTCTTCCTATCATTCTTCTATATGCAATAATGTACTCTGATGGCTCACTGGTATCCTGATGTAATTTAAATGAAGGATCTAAAGGTGTTGCAACTGGTTTCGATGCAAGAAGGTCCGAGTCATTGAATAATTCCAGGCAATATTTTCTCTATGATATGGTGATGCCATCCTTGGAATGTGCAACCTCAAGTTCAAGGAAATATTTCTGAATTCTCAAGTCCTTGATTTTGAAGTTTTCATCAAGAATGCATTTGATACGATCAAACTCCATTAAGGATGTTTCTGCTAGTATGATGTCATCCACATATACTAGAAGGATTGTGATGTGATCACCATTTTTCAAGGTGAACATGGAGTAATCAGCAGTGGACTGTGTGTAGCCAAGTTTTAGTATAAATGATGTTAGTTTTTCATACAGCTTTCAACTGGTCTGCCTCAAACCATACAAGCTCTTCACTAACTTGCAAACTTGGTTTGGTTTGGAACATGGAACACCTTGTGGTACAAGTATGTAGACATCTTCATCTAAATTATCATGCAAGAATGCATTAGTGACATCAAGTTGATGTAAATGCCAATGATTGGTAGACGTTATAGCAAGTAGAATTCTAATTGTGGATAACTTGGCAACTGGTGAAAATGTGTCAAAAAAGTCAAGTCCTTCAACTTGTTTATACCCCTTTGCAATGCCTTTATACGTTTCTAAAGATCCATAAGCTTTTTACTTAATCTTATAAACCTATCCTCTACCTATAGGTTTAACAAGGGGTGGAAGGTCCACCATTACCCAAGTACCATTTTGGATAGTGCCTCTAATTTAGACTTCATAGCCATCTGCCAATTCTCATCTTTGCAAGCTTCCTCATAAGTTTTAGGCTCAGAATCATGTGTGAAAGACATTGCTAAAGGACTTATGAGTAGAAGAAAAAGAATCACAAGAATGGAAAAAAGATATGGGATAAGTAATACCTGAAGTGGATGATGCAACCAAATTGTTTAATGAATTTCATACTTAGTCCTTAAGGTGAGAGGGTGCCTGACTATATCTAATGGGCCTGGTAGAGTTTGGTGGTGGATATACATCATCAAATGTTGGTAGATTTCACATGTGATAGATGTGTTATCAATGGAAGGAGGGTCAATTTATGGTGACTGCGGTGAATCATGATAGTCATGTGAGCTAAGTTGGTCTAAGGGCAAACCATCACTGTAAGTGTTAGTGGGTTCATGAGTCCTATTGTCACCAGTATTGTATTTCCAATTGGGTTTAAATGGGAAAATGTAATCATGATGGACAACATGTCTAGATATAAAAATCTCATTGGTGTTGGAGTCAAGAAGTACATTCCCTTTTACACCTTGCTTGAAGCCCAAGAAAATGCACTTTCTCCCTCTATGGTCAAGTTTAGTTCTATGTGCTTGTATTGTTGAGGCATATATGAGGGTGCCAAAAAAATTTAAGTTATGTATGTCAGGGTCATTGTTGTAGATAGATTGATAAGGGGATTTATTTTGCAAAACAACACTAGGAACTCGATTCATTAAAAACAACATGGTTGACAACAAAGGACCAAAGTCTTTTAGGAAAATTTGCTTGAAAAAGAAGGGCTCTAGCTATGTTCAACCATTTTGATGAAATTGATGACATTTTATCTAGTTTCAACTTTGGTTTTCATCAAAATAATCAAAGAATATATGCTGAAATCATCTACAGCAGTCAAAAAATAGGAATGACCATTATGTGACTTAATGGCTAAGGGGGTGAGATGCTGCAGTAAAACTATTATTGAATAGTAATTTCTTGTGTTTAGCATAGTGGGAGACATCACAAGTTGCCTTTTTATCAATAACAACAAAGGGAAATATAGATTGTAAAGCTTGTAATCTAGCAAAAGACAAATGACCTAATCTAAAATACCATAGGGCACTGCTAGAGATTGCATGAGAAGAAACATTATTTATTTTAGAGGTTGTTTCATGCTTTTCTTTGAGAACTATGTGGTACAATCCTTCAAACTTTTCAACTGAACCAATCATATTCAATGATTGTGGATCTTGAATGAATCAATTATTAGCATTAAAAATGACATTATAATTGAAAGTTTGACATAATTTGGGAACTGGAATGAGGTTAACAGAAAACTCGGGTATGTACGAAACTTAAAAAAATGCTAAATTCAGGAGAAACCTAAATTGTGCCAAGAAACATAGCCAAAAAAATTGGCCATTTGGTAATTTGATATTAATGGGAGTGATTGAACTAAGATGATGGAACCATGAACAACTAGAGCAAATATGACCACTAGCTCTTGAATCTATTATCCAGGAGTTAAGAGTGGAGTACTTATAAATGAAAGAGCGAGAATTACCTTGAGCATCTACAAATGTATGACCTGTAAATGAAGAGGAGAGAACTTAATTGGAAGTTGCAGAAGTTAATCCTTGATGGTTGAATGCTGAAGAAGATTCTCTAATTTATCAAATTGTGATTGAGTAGTAGGTGCATGTCCATGCTTCTCATTTTGTTGTTGAATAGAAACATCACTCTCTTCTTTATCATTAGTAGTGGAATTCTTGACTGTTGATCCTTTACCAAAATTAGGTGGAAAATCGTGTTTTCTATAGCAAACCTCAACTGTATAACCAGTTATTCCACAATGAGTGCATATTTTTTTGATTTGGATGTGTTGGATTGAAAACCAGAATTACCAAACTTGGAACCTGTTTTCTTGAAACTAACAAAATTGATCAATGCTTGAGAGTCATTAGAAGGAGTAAAACTGCCTTGCACTCACGTTGTAACACCATAGAAAAGATCTTGCTCATGGCAGGTAAAGGATCCATCAGTAAAATCTTAGATTTAACAACAACAAAAATTTCATTCAGGTCGGTAAGGAATCGGGTAACATATAGCAGATTGTTATTGCTTCTTGCATTTCTCATGGCAGCGCAAGAACACCTGGTTCTATAAACGTATTGAGGAATAGGCATGTAAATCTCCAATTCTTCCCAAAGAATATTTAGTTCAGAGAAAAAATCAGTAACAGACTTTGAGTCTTGTTTCAATGCATATATTTCTTAATGTAATTCCGAAATACGAACGAGATCACCTTGAGAGAATCGCTCTTTCAAATCATTCTACACATCTATAGAATTTTCCATGTAAACGATCAATTGAGCTATGGATACTAAAACAGAATTGATGATCCACGAAAGAATTAACATAGTGCATCGATTACAAGCACACATGGAAGGATCAAACGTATTATCACGAACTGGAATCGATCTGTCGATGAAATCAAGTTTCATCTAATAACTAAGAGCACGAGGCATGGAATCGGCCCAAGAATGATAGTTGGAACTGTTGAGTGGTGGCACAACTTTGACTATCCTTGCCTTAAATTCTTACACCTGTCTATCCTTGCCAACACCCCATTCACTTCAAAATGATCACACCTAGTATATATGGATCCAATATCCTCTACTGAGAGATCAGAGAAATATACCCCATCAAGAGTATGCCTATACTTAGCTCTCTCCATGAAGTGCTCATTGAAATACTTTGTGACCTTTGCTCGAACTTTATCCACCTTCTCTGACCAAGTGCTCCCACCTTAAGAGCTAGATGACTATTCCTCATACTCCTCTGCTTGACACATAAGTGAAAAGAACTCGTGTTAACACCCCCTATTTGATCCAAACTAACCTTAATTGCTATTAGAGAAGCGAGTCACGAATCTAAGAGACTATCCCAACTCTTGAGATGCATGCAAATTGTCGACTAACTCATATTAAGTTAGATCTTCCAACTCAACTCTATGCTCCCAAGACTCAGTCTTATTAACACATCTCTTGATCTTAAAATCTAAATTGTCGAACTCCTATCTATTCCTCACCTTAAGTCGAGCTTTGAGAGCTTTAAACGTATCCCTAAGAGAGCATGCCATCCACCCAACTCTTGAAGAAACAACCTAAGAAGCCCAAAACCACCTCCACAAAATTAGCATAACTCAACTAAAAGTTATTAAACCGAAACAGCTTAGCCCTCAGAGTCGAGAGGAATACTTAAACACTGACGAAAAGTAATCAGAGACATCTTTTAAAAGGGCCCACAAACAAATTTGACCTTACTCCTCCTCCCAACCTATCAACACACCATTTGAATGATATAACCTCAATTAACAAAATTATTTTTTTTTTTTGGTAAAATTAAATTTAACTTTATTTTATCTGTTTGGATATGTATGAAAAAAAAAAAAACAAAATTAATTCGTACCTATATATGACTCACAACAGGCACTTTAATTAGGACTAAAGAACAATGAACATGTGAATTGGGACACAACATTTATTTCTCTATTTTTCGTTAGCAACAGTATTCCTCGTCAATTTGTGTGGTGACCGATGCGTAGAGCTGTGTTAGAGTTACTACTAAAGACAAATAAATAATCCTCCACATCACATTGCATGTGTTCATGGAAGAACACTATTTTTAATCAATAATGTAGATAGGATACTTAGGTTACATGTTAAATAATTTATTTTAAATATATTCGTCTTAAATAGTCCTCCATATCAATAATGCATAGTGATAGAGAGAGTTCGAAAATAAATTTCTTTTGTAGGTGGGATTTCCGGATTGGATTGAGAAAGAGTGTATCTCGTTTTTTGTGGAATGACACTCGTTGAGAAAGAATGAATTTTGTTTTAGGAATAAAGTGTGGAACATAAATAATATGGTTTGGAGCATTAAGTTTTTGGTTTGGAGGTAGTCTTCATATGACAATATTACTCATTCCAATTGTTGTTTTTACGATTTTTACAAAGACCATTTATCTTTTATGTCGTAATTGTAATTGGTTGTAATATTGTTTTTTGCTGGCTTTATGTCGTTTGTTATATATCAAGGTTGGAGAACTCTTAATTCTCCATTCAATATATATCTCTTGCTTAAAAAAAAGCAAAAATTATGCATTCAAGTTTTCAAAAATTATATGTTTAGTAACAAGATTTTTCTTAAAGAAGACAAGTTAACAAATCTTTTAAATATGAATTAAAATAGTATGAGTTACGTTGGTGTAATCCTAACAAATCATTTCTTAAATTGATTACAATTAACATCAAACATAATAGAAAAAATAGAAGAAGAAAAAAATAAGTTTTATATTATTGCCATTCTAGTCAAACATGTAAAGCATACTTTTTAAGGAACAAAAGTTATCTAGTTTTAAGACTTTGATCATAATATTAGCAAGTTATAATCCTATGTGCACAAATGAAACAAATTGATTATTCATCCATAATAAAAAATCTTAAAAAACAAAATTTTCACATCAATGTGCTTACTCGTTTCTCATGCATTGAGTTTTTAGACATCTTGATGTTGAAATTGTTTTCTCAATATATTGCATTGCATTTTTTAGGACCAAATAATTGTATATGATCCTAATTTAAAGGAACATGGATTGTCTCCTGCTTTCATTCTGCTCTTAATCCAAGGGTTAATAGACAGTAAAACAAGAATTATCAAACAAATAGATAGACATATAATATAATCTAAGGACTAAAATTAGTGCTGAATAACATGCAGCTGGAAAAAAACTGTAGAGGATCAATATCCAATTTGAAGATATAATTAGACGTACTTTTCATGTCATCACGATCACTTGTATAATCATACCCACACCATTTAAGTAAGTCTTCTCCTTTGCATTTTCATACAAAATTCCATAGTTCATGGTATCTTTGGGGAAAAAAATTTCTAGCTAAATGACATATATCGATGGCAATCCAAAATTCAAAACAATGGAAAATGTAATATTTGATAGATGAAGAAAATAAAAATGTAGAAGTGACCAGAGACAAACTCTTCAGAGATGGAGAAAATTCTCTTTTTGTCTAACCATAAATGTTCATTTAATATTCTCACATACCCACTATTATTCACCCACCTCTCTATTTATCCTTCTATGGCATAATCAAAATGATTGGAATTTCTGACTTCTGCCAGCGTCTTACAATAGGGTGTTGACCTCCAAGTTAGTATCACAAACCATATTGCTCATTAAAGTTTTCATCTTCTTTAAAGAACTTGGATTTGAACTGCTAGAGGAGGGAATGATAGTTCCTTAAGGCTAAGAGATGCTTGGGGATGCTTTTCTACAATCCATTTTCCTCGTATGATGGTACGGGTTTGGATGTCGGTCAAGTCAGTCTTAGCAGCAAGTTGCTCTCCCGTCTCGCTCTGGCCTCAACCATCATTTTCTTTTGTTCTTTCAGTTTCAGGCTTGTCAATTTGGCTAAAAGAGGACCAGGAAAGAACTTTAGTAGGTAAATATAAGAAGTAAGTGTAATATATTAAAAGGGGAATTTAAACATTACCTAAGAAGTTAGAGTTTCGTTCTGGATCGTCAGTTATATTCATTAAATCCTTGACCTTTATAACTCAGAAAGCGTCTAAAATTGCAAAATTATGGACCTTTAAAGCATCTAATTTATCAGTCAAACCTGAACACCGGTAACGGGTTATCATCTAGTAGATTGGAAAGTGATGGTTCCCGTCCAACGCATACATTGCTAGAGGGCATCTAGCCCAATTTTTTACAAGAAGAAACTTGTCTTTGAATCCTTTATAATTGGTAGTATAAGCTTGGAGGAAACTTTTTCTTGGGATTCCTCTAATGGAAACCTATCCTCCCTTGTCGGCCCCTTTTAGATCAAAAAGGAGAAGAATAAACCTAAGATGAGGATGATATCCATTGTCTCGCAAACAATCTCAAAAGCTTTTATGAAACCCTAACCATTTCGGTGTAGCTGGGAGAGGGCAATATTTAGGATTTTGAGGAGGTCGGATTCAAAATCAGTAAAAGGGAGGAGGATTTTAAAATCCTCAATCACCCCAAATAAAAATTAAAAATACTCGTCTGATACTCCTCTTGGACGAGTAATACAAACCCTTTCACCGAGAACGCAGGGTTCAAAGACAGCGTCTTCTTCGTTACCAGTGGAAGAAATTTGTCTATTAGATCGAAGTTTGGAAATGTCTTTGACATCAATGGTGTTGTGATCGTATCTTAGAACCTCTTGATCAATAAAGGATCCAGTTGTAACAGGAATTGCTATGAATATGTACTTAACCCCTAGGTACATGGTTCGATTCCTGCGGGAGGCAAAAACAATATTTCCTGGGCAGCCGATAAGCGGACCTAGGGGGGATTATTGATTAAGCCGGTAACATGCTCGGTTGGCCGACACGGTTGATGCGTGCAGCGGATATCGGGGTGTTACATTAAAAAGGCGCCTTTTTATGTAACAGCCCGAGCCTTCGGCGTTCCCGGCACTGTCACCTCACGATCTTCTCTACCCCCCTCACTAGTAGAGTTTTTTGCCTTTCGTGGGAATCGAACCCTGTACCCTGGGGTTCAAGTACATGTTCATTCCATTCCCACTACCAATTGAGCTACTAGCTCAAGTGGTAGTGGGAATGGAATGAACATGTACTTGAACCCCAGGGTACAGGGTTCGATTCCCACGAAAGGCAAAAAACTCTACTAGTGAGGGGGGTAGAGAAGATCGTGAGGTGACAGTGCCGGGAACGCCGAAGGCTCGGGCTGTTACACCAGTCATCTCCATCACGATTTCCACTAAACCCGATGATGAAGATTCTGAATCAATTTTGCTACAAGATCAAAATATATCGTCATAAACTTCCTTAATAATCTTATTAAATTCAACTTGCCCCAAATGATCTTTACATTCTATCATAAATGAATTCCAGAGTTCTCGTGTCTCTTGGGCATTTCGGGGAACTAGTACATTTCTCAGTTCATCGCACTCACATATTATAACCATGGTAAAAGAATTAAAATATAGAAAGAAAGTAAGATAGAAGAGAGTAATACCTGAAATATGTATGTGCAAGTGACTGATAGGAGGCATAGTAATTTAAGAGTAGCTTGAAGAGGAGATAATTGGTCAAGAATAATAAGTAAGGAAATAAGATCGTTGAAGCTTTATTTCCCATCGAATTAGGGTCATAATGGTATTGGCTTCCCCATGAAAAGTCATCATGATGAGGAAAGAGAAGAAAAATTATGAGATATTCGTAATCATTATTCATAAAAACTCATTATTACATGCCATCGGGCCACAAGATGACCTCGAGAGGGGTCAGGACCGAGTTGGAGTATAAGCCCTATAAGCGGAGGGAAAATCTGGGGCTCTTTTGTCCGAACATTTCATTGCGTTAGGTTTCATGATTGGGGGCTTATGTACATCTCGAAATTCAAAGAACCGAGGTATAAAGTCGGAAAAGCCAAGATAGTCTTGACTAGCAAAATAGCCGAGATATTTCCAATGTACCAGGGGGCAGGAGCCCGACTCAGCATAAAAAGACCATATGTATGGTGGTTGGAGGCACGCATGTGATCGAATATCCGAGTTGAAAGCTCGGCATAACAATTTTAAGATAGATCCACGGTCAGATGGAGCTTACAAAAATAATGGCAAGACGTTACATAGTGCAGGGGGAGACAGTAATGATGACGACATACGTTATTTAAGTCATTTAATTACGAAATTCAAAAGACAATTTTTTATATCCTAAAGAGATTGACAAAGCATATAATAAAACTCCTCATAAGATGGGTGTTGTGAATTCAATGCCAAGAACAAAGTATAAAACAAGGAAGAATAAAGGACAAGGAAGAAGAGGAACACAAGAATTGGTTATAACTACTATTCTTTCACTTTCTCTTAAAACAAGATTACAAGTTTACAAGAATAACAAATAACCTCTCTCACCCTAAATTAGGATTTGCAGCTTGGCAATGATAAGAGACTAGTATGCTATTTATAATAAAACCTAACATACTAACTAATGGGCTTTTTCAGCAAGGCCCATTACACAAGCCAACTTAATAAACAAGCTAACTTAACAAATTAGGGTTTAAACACTAAAACCTAATTTAACATGCTAACAACTCTAGCATCTTCGACATCTGCATGCTAGACCCATCTTCGACTACAGCATGCACACTTCGACACCAGCATGTGAACAATCCTTCGACTTCATGCTTAACTCTGTCGAACTGTCGAACCAAGAAGCTACCCTTCGACAATACTAGAGTTCGATCCAATATCTCACAAATCTCCACCTTGGACCTAACTCTACAACGTCAAGGAACAAACTAGCTTTCTTCATGCAGCTTTATCAACTGCATACAGTGGAAAAACTTGCAACTCGACAATGTTTTGGTGATCATATCAGCAGCATTGTCTTCAGTCGAAACCTTCAGCACTTGGACTTCTCCACGCTCGATTACTCCTCTGACGAAATGCAGCCTCACATCAATGTGCTTAGTTCGCTCATGATAGGCTGAATTCTTCGACAGATGTATTGCACTCTGACTATCACATTTAACAGTGATACTTCGACCTTGAAGTTTCAGTTCCTTTGCAAAACCTTCAAGCCACAAGGTTTCTTTCACAGCTTCAGTTAAGGCAATATACTCCGCTTCAGTGGTTGATAGAGCAACAACCTTCTGAAGTGTTGCTTTCCAACTAATTGCTGTGCCAAACATAGTGAAAACATATCCAGAAATAGATTTTCTGGAATCCATATAACCTGCATAATCAGAGTCGACATATCCTTCTATTACTGCTTTACTATCTTCACCCAAGGCTCCACCATAAATTAGGACTCTATTCAGAGACCCATTTATGTACCTTAAAATCCACTTCAATGCTTGCCAGTGAGCCTTTCCAGGATTCGCCATGTACCTGCTTACAAGACTTACTGCGTATGCTATGTCGGGTCTAGTACAGACCATAGCATACATCAAAGAACCAACTATATTAGCATACGGAATGCTATTCATATAGGCTCTTTCGACATCAGTACTGGGACACTGATCAATACTCAGCTTGAATTGAGGGTTTGTTGGAGTCACAACTGGCTTCGAATTCGACATACCAAACTTTTCAAGAATCTTCCGTAGATATGCCTCTTGAGATATGCATAACTTCGACTTCTTTCTATCTCTTCGAATGTCAATTCCAAGAATCCTGGAAGCAGCTCCCAGATCCTTCATATCGAACTCCTTATTGAGTTCAGCCTTCACCCTCATCACATCTTCGACACTGTTGCTTGCTATGAGAATATCATCCACATAAAGCAACAAAATAACAAATGAATTACCAGGTCGAAATCTGAAGTAAACGCAGTGGTCGAACTGACTTCTAATGAAACTTATGCGTGCCATGAACTTGTCGAATCTCCTATTCCACTGTCGAGGAGATTGTTTCAGCCCATACAAAGATCTCTTTAACTTGCACACATAATTTTCCTTCCCCTTTTCGACATACCCTTCAGGTTGCCTCATCAGGATCGTTTCATCTAGATCACCATACAAGAACGCAGTCTTCACATCCATCTGTTCCAGTTCAAGATCGAACTGTGCCACCATGGCAAGCAACATTCGAATGGACCTATGCTTCACAACAGGAGAAAACACATCATTGAAGTCGACACCTTCTTTCTGAGTGAAACCCCTTGCAACTAACCTTGCCTTGTATCTTTTCGACGTCACTCCTTCAATTCCTTCCTTACTCTAGGTTCTTCGTCTAGAACCTCACTTGCAGAGATTAAGGCATAAGCTATAAGATCTGCATATCCAAGTCTCTGAGGTGGCTTGATGACTCTTCTTGACCTATCTCTCGACAATAGGTAGTCATCGTCAGTTTCCTCAACTTCAGCATCTTCTGCTTCTTCTTCGACTTCATCTGGGATATGCAATTCAGCATCAACATGCTCCACCTCAACAGGAATCTCTACCTGTTCCAGCTCTTCGTCAGATGTTTCTGTACTTCGACCAACAACATCAGTTTTCTTAAAAGCCATTTCAGCTTCATTGAAAACTACATCTCGACTGGTGATACACCTCCTGTGACTTGGCTCTAGGCACCATAGCCTATAAGCTTTGACTCCTTCAGGGTATCCCATGAACATGCATTTCAGAGCTCTAGGTTCGACCTTGTCTTGCCTAATGTGAGCATAGGCTACGCAGCCAAATACTCTCAGTTTGTCGAGATCTGGTGGATGTCCCGACCAAACTTCTTCAGGTGTCTTCATATCTAACGCTGTCGAAGGACATCTGTTTATCAGATATGTTGCTGTCGAAACAGCCTCAGCCCAGAACCCCTTTGTTAACCCCGCACTAGTCAACATGCATCTGACTCTCTCCAAAATAGTTCGATTAAACCTTTCAGCCAAACCATTTTGCTGTGGAGTACCTGCAGTAGTTCTGTGCCTTGCAATACCAAAGGCAACACAAAAACTGTCGAATGCCTCATTGCAAAATTCAAGGCCATTGTCGGTTCTCAACCTCTTGACCTTCCTGCCAGTCTGATTTTCAACCAGAGTCTTCCAACTTTTGAAACTCTCAAAAGTTTCATCCTTAGTCTTCTGGATGAATACCCATAATTTTCTGGAATAATCATCTACTATGGATAGAAAATACCTTGCTCCTGAATGTGATGCACACCTTGCAGGCCCCCAAAGATCAGCATGGATGTAATCAAGGGATCCATGTGTTCTTTGTTTGCCTTTGTTGAACTTCACTCTGCAAGATTTTCCAAGTACACAGGGTTCACAAAACTTCAGCTTTTCGACTTTGTCTCCACCAAGCAGATTTTGTTTCCCTAATTCGGCCAGACCCCTTTCACTGACATGGCCCAATCTCATGTGCCAGATTTCTGTCTTCGACAAAGGTTTCGTGGATACAACATTTGTCGAACCACTTACAACTTCAGCCTCAAGGGTATACAAGCCTTGTTTCTTCACGCCTCTCAAGACTTCCTTCGAACCCTTCATGACTCTTAGGATACTTTTCTCTCCTTGGAAAACATATCCTTTCTTGTCGAATTCACCAAGAGAAAGCAGATTTCTCTTCAAATCAGGAACATACCTGACTTCAGTCAACAACCTTATTGACTCATCATGGAGCTTGAATCTCACAGATCCAACACCTGCAATCTTGCAAGCCTTGTTGTTTCCCAGCAATACTGATCCACCATCTTGATCACATAATTCCTCGAACAAGTCTTTGTTTGGAGTCATGTGCCAAGTGCAACCTGAATCCATAATCCACTCCTTCTTAGAGTCACTGCTTGAAACCACAAGAACATCAGATGATTCGAAATCATCTTGAACAATGGCAGCGTTGCCATTATCCTTACCTCCATGATATTTCAAGCGTTCAGGGCACACCTTTCTTGTGTGACCCTCCTTCTTACAATGGTAGCATCGAATGCCAGATGCTTCGCCACTGTAAGTCTTCGACTGGCTTTTGCCTTTCTTCTTGTCGAACTTACCATCCTTTCGTAAGAGTTTTCCTTTAACGGCCAAACCTTCGCCAACAGTCGAAGGTTTATGCTCCTTTCGTTCATTCAAGTCCTTAGAGTACAAGGCTGATTGAACTTCTTCAAACGTCAGGGACTCCCTTCCATACAAGAGAGTTTCTTTGAAGTGAGCATGTGATCGAGGCAAAGAACACAATAGTAACAGCGCTTGATCTTCATCATCGATCTTCACATCAATATTTTCAAGATCAAGAATCAGCTTGTTGAACATATCCAACTGCTCAGCCAATACTTTGTCTTCAATCATCTTGAATGAATACAAAGCTTGCTTCAGGTAGAGTCGATTTACCAGCGATTTGGTCATATACAAACTTTCAAGTTTCACCCATAACCCTGATGCCGTCGTCTCCTTTGATACCTGCAGGAGAACCTTATCACCAAGGCTCAACAAAATTGCGCTGTGTGCTTTCTCGATCATATTTGTCTTCTCCGCTGCCGTCAATTCTGCATTCATGGCTGCCTCTCCCTTTAACGCTTCCAAACAACCCTGCTGAACCAGTAGGGCTTTCATCTTCAAGCGCCACAGACCGAAATCATTCACTCCGGTGAACTTTTCAATCTCATACTTTGTTGAAGGCATCTTCTCCACGCTCACCGCACCAATTTGTTGTGAATTCAATGCCATGAACAAAGTATAAAACAAGGAGGAATAAAGGACAAGGAAGAAGAGGAACACAAGAATTGGTTATAACTACTATTCTTTCACTTTCTCTTAAAACAAGATTACAAGTTTACAAGAATAACAAATAACCTCTCTCACCCTAAATTAGGATTTGCAGCTTGGCAATGATAAGAGACTAGTATGCTATTTATAATAAAACCTAACATACTAACTAATGGGCTTTTTCAGCAAGGCCCATTACACAAGCCAACTTAATAAACAAGCTAACTTAACAAATTAGGGTTTAAACACTAAAACCTAATTTAACATGCTAACAACTCTAGCATCTTCGACATCTGCATGCTAGACCCATCTTCGACTACAGCATGCACACTTCGACACCAACATGTGAACAATCCTTCGACTTCATGCTTAACTCTGTCGAACTGTCGAACCAAGAAGCTACCCTTCGACAATACTAGAGTTCGATCCAATATCTCACAATGGGTAAGATATTTGAAAAGAAAACAATTATACATTAGTAATAAGTGAATAATCAATTTACACTCAAGGGGAAAAAATTATATACCAAACTAATTGTATAACGACCAAATTAAAAATACATTTATACAAAGCACAATAACCCACCCCTATTATATTAGTGGACATGCATTTCACATAATGTAAACTAGCGTTTGGAATTTTTCAAAAACCAAAGGAGCGCTAAATGAAAATGAAGCCTTATAAATACTAAACACACACTCAAATAATTGACTTCAAAACTGATTGTAGCAATGAATATGCATCTAAATTCCACAAGCAAAGTCACTTCGACACCCTATAATGTAAATGGAGTGCATTTATAGTGGACCATATAACTGAAATATATATTCCATTTCTCAAGCATATAAAATTTAAAGTGGCACAATGATGAAGGGTGAGTGAAATGTCCAGTTTTATGAATACAAGAAAGAAAGCAATATAGAAAAGAATGGATTAGTAAATGACAAGAAAGATAGCAACAAGTTCCATCATCAAGTGTTATATTAATATTATACTACTAGCCTAGGAAGTGCACGTTCACGTTCTAGGGGAGAGCCCCATGTGATTTTGATCATCGTACGACCATTTCATTTTGTCATTTTGTTTTGCAAATTCGCATTATTGTTAGATAAGCCTTTTTTATATCTCACTCGTGTGATTGTTTATACCTCTCTTATTGACATTATTATAATCACAAATATTATACATTTTTTACCTTAGAAAAGTTACTAATGTTACTGTTTTGAGTTTTTTTTATGGCACATAAGTTTTAGTTAAAATTCACAACTTTTGACACAAAAGTTGGAGGTCACAACTAATCAAATGAAACTTTGTACTCAAGTTAGCTAAGAGAATATTGATGCCTTGATTTGGACTATAAAGTATCATTTATATGTGAGATTAGGTAGCTAACTACAGTTATATAGTCAATTTTTTTTTCTTTTTAGTTTATGCTACCAAACAGTGCTACATAGGGTTAAAAAAAAGTTAACCAAAAAAACAAATAGTGACATGGTAAGAAGCAGAAAACAAAACAAAGAAAAAAACAAAATACACAAAAGATAAAAGACTTGCTATATAAAAGCCAAACGGGAACAATCACAACCATGTCATGTATATCTAATTCACTGTCTCTCTGTCTCTCAAACAAACCCACCTTCCCCTCTCTATCCAACTCAAGACAGAATATGGATTCTACTCAAGAACTCAAACTCAACCTCAACAACCTGAAAGCACTCAAAATCCTAGGTAAAGGAGCAATGGGAACGGTTTTCTTAATTCAACAAAACAACTCCTTCATGGCACTCAAAGTAGTTGATAAAACCTCAACTCACGACGCCGAACGTCGGGCCCGTTGGGAAACCCAAGTCTTATCAAATTTAGCCCATCCATTTCTCCCTTCCCTCCTGGGCTCTTTCGAAACAGACCAATTATTAGCCTGGTCTGTTCCGTACTGCCCAGGAGGAGATCTCAACGTCCTCCGCTATCATCAAACTGATCGCGTGTTCTCCACAACCGTGATCCGTTTCTACATAGCAGAGATTCTCTGCGCTCTCGACCACCTTCATACCATGGGTATCGCTTATCGTGACCTTAAACCCGAAAACGTACTCATTCAACAATCTGGCCACGTCACGTTAACAGATTTCGATCTCTCACGTAAACTCTCTCCCAAAACGGTTAAAATCAAAACTCTCATTTCACTCGATAACAGAATCCATGAATCTCGCCGCAAATTACGGAAATGGAGAGTCCCGGAGGCTAACGGGAAGATAGCGAGAGTTACACCGGAGGTTCGACGGGAGCTCAGTTTCTCCGACGGTGAACGGTCTAATTCATTTGTCGGCACGACGGAATACGTCGCGCCGGAGGTTGTTCGCGGCGACGGACATGAGTTCGCGGTTGATTTTTGGGCGCTTGGAGTTTTGACCTACGAGATGATGTATGGGAAGACGCCGTTCAAGGGGAAGAACAAGAAGGAAACGTTTAGGAACGTGCTTTTCAAGTCGCCGGAGTTTGTTGGAAGGAAAACGGCGTTAACGGATCTCATAGAACGGTTGCTTGAGAAGGATCCTGTGAAGAGATTTGGTTACGTTGGTGGTGCTAGTGAGATAAAGGAGCATGAGTTTTTCAGAGGTGTTAAGTGGGAGATGTTGACGGAAGTTGTTCGGCCGCCGTTTATTCCGTCGAGAGATGAAAGTTATTTCACGGCGGATAGATTTGCAGAGGGGGTGAATATAAAGGAATACTTTGAAAAGATGAAGTCTCCGCCGTCGTTGCCGGTTTCGCCGTCGTCTGAGTTTCAGAATAGTGTTTCTTTTGAAGAGTTCTGACGCACGTGTGAGGGATTACACGTGTGATGAAACGGAGTTAGTTATTTTTCTTTTATGATGACTGAAAATTCTGTTTGTACAAGTACAATTACTTAGAGAATAACGGTAGATTGTAAAAAAACGTTAACCTAATAACTACTTGGAATATTATTGTCACAAAATTATGTATACACTGCTTGCAGAATACGTATATAGAATTGTACAATACTACTTTTACACGTAACACTTTTCAATGATGTTTACTTTTATTTTTGATGAAATTAGTAGTTACCTTTAAAATAAAACAAATATTTTAATTTGATATGAGTGCGTAATTACTTACCTTGTTGGATTCGGTGGTTGATGTATAAATTTTATGTTATTTTATTGAGAGATATAATTTTATTTTAATTTATATGTGAGGAAGAATTATACATTGAATAAAAAAAATAGATTAAACTCTTTATAAGTGAGAGAATTACGTAGAACTACGTATCAATTAATTTAAAATTTTGGATGAATAATTGTTATGTCTCTAACAGATGTGTGTTATTTAAAGAAAAATCTCACAAAATAGAATGTTCGTCGCTCGACCTCCGATTATTACGCTATCAGATTTTACATATTTTTTGTGTGTGTGCTCGAAATTTATGTCACCACTTGAAAATATTTCAGTCTTATTTTCAAAGTGTGTTAAGGTCTTTGATGCCCTGATATGGATGATGGATCATATGAATTCTAGTACATTGCTACAATTGAGAAAGCACTAAATTGACACTATGTACAGGGAATTATATTATGAGGAGTAGTACCAATTATTCTAATTCTAACTCTTAATTGACACTATGTTATTCGAATAAAGATTACATTATAATAAGTTTTTATGCATGATAATGAGCTACTGAAGTTATAATTCCTTAACACGTGCTCAACCTTTGTTCTATTCTTCCTCAGTAAAAAGAGGAGCTTCTTCATGATTAAAAGCGTGCGCTTTTCTTTAAGACCAGATCAAAAGCTGAGCTAATTAATTATTTCTTTTTCTTCATTTTTTTTTAAAAAAAAAATTGTAACAGCAGAAAGATTTCAGTTTGTGTATAGGGAAGAATTATCATGATTAAAAAAAATCTAAGTGTATCTTTAACTTTGCGGTGAGAAGAAATAACATTGTTTATGTTATTAACTTTAACTCTTATTTTTCTTATATGGTTCGGAGTTTGCATTGTTTTGTTGTATTGAGGGATCATTATGTTGTTCTATTAAGCGATCGTAGAATATGAGTGATGAAATTTAATCGAGTTCCCTTTCTCATGACAATGGTGATTCAGGTGAGTGTGTTTTGTTGCGTGCTCAAAATCGAGGATAACTTATGAAGCCTTCTAAGTTAATTTGTAACAGGTATGAGATTAACCACATACGCTTAAATTCAATAATCTTCCGTTCGAGCGTGAATCTTCCACATCATATCATTACAATGTTGACATACCATGTCTCTTAATTACACCATTGTAAATAAATTTGATACAACGACCCAATGCTAAAATCTCTATGCCGTCCTCCATGTGTAAATACTAGATAATAACCTAATTAAGAAAGAGTTGGGAAAAGGGTTGAATTAGATACTTATTTTTGAAAATTTGAACTAACAAAAGAGATTTTGTTAATATATAATTAAGGGCCCGTTTGTTAATATATACTAGAGATTTTGAAAACTTCTAATATTTTGAAAAACGATTTTAGAAAATCTATTTTAAAAAATACAAAGAAAAAATCCATTTTTTTAAAACTGAAACAAACTGGCCCTAATTCAGAAATAATAAAGAGTAAAGTGCTGAAAAATAAAATGCATAATGTAAAAGTTAAAAGAAGAGAGAATGACATACAATATTTATCACGTTTCCTTTTTTCCAACTTAAGGGTATATTCAGTCTCTCTATCTGATAAAGGTGTTTCCCAATATGTATCAACAAATTATGTTACAAGCCTCACATAAAAAATACTATAAAAAATCTTAATACTCACTAAAGAAAGCATACTACTTTCTTGTTTACACAACAACACACCGAACACTATGGTGGACTCAGAATCACGCTGACTTAAAGGACTTCTTCAACAATCACCAAACACTATGATAATCCTCACCAAATGCTATGGTGAATTAAGAATTACACCAATTCTTAAGAAATAAAAAACTTTATGTAAGTTGTAGATTATGTTGAAATAGTAATTCGGCTTCTATGTTCGAGTCTTTAGTTTGATGTTTTACTGTAATTGTCGGTTTATCTGTGTTTTGTTGTTATAATAAGTTTTACTATTATTAGTATTAAACTAATAGCTATATAAGTTTGTTACACATTCTTCATTCAATAATATAAAATACTCGTATATTTTTCTACTCATGTTTCCTCTTTATACTTTTATATTCAATCACTCAGTGTGTGTGTGATTCTGAGTAATTAGTTCTATTATGGAGAACTAATTTCAATAATGGTATCTAGAGCAAGGTTCTTGATCCTGAACATGTGAGAGAGAAAAAAGTGTTGGCTGAAAATCATGACCAACAACAATGGGTTTGCTATGTCACTACTAGTTCTTAACAACAAGAACTATGATAGGTGACGTATCCAAATGAAGGCAGTCTTCAGTTACCAGGAGGTTTATGAAGTTATGTAGAATGGTTATCAAATTGTTGGAGACGGTGCGCCAGAAGCCCAAAAATCTAACTTCAGGGAATCCAAGAAGAAGGATTGTAAGACATTGTTTATGATTCATCAATATGTTGGTAAAGTGAACTTTGAGAAGATTTCTGGTGGAGCAACTTCCAAGGATACCTGGGATAGCTTGGAGAAAATCTATGAAGAATCCGAGAAGATTAAGAAGGCGAAGCTCCAGACGATGGGAAGGAAATATAAAGTTTTATAGAAGGACTAGAGTGATACCATCTCTGATTACTTCACCAAGATTCGATCATTGACAAACCAAATTAAGGGATGCAGAGAGGCGGTGAAGGATCAGTTCGTGGTTGAGAAAGTGCTTCAAATATTAACTTCCAAATTCAATTATATTGTGGTCGTGATATAGGAGTCAAAGGACCTTGAGTCTCTTAAGATTGAGGAATTACAGAGTTCCTTGGAGGCATATGAACAGAGGATTAAGGAGAGGAATCCTGACAAGAATTATGTTGTCTCTTGAAAACATAATTTTAAAGCCTATTTAAGTAGTTCTACCTTTATAACTTGGATTTTAGATTTAAATATATGATATTTTCTGAGACTTTAAGTGATATATGAACTAAATAGTCATCTATCAAAGATAAATATATTTGTTTAAACTAAACTTTAATGATTTTTGCCATTTTCTTTTAACCGTTCATCATCTTCATCTTTTTATTCTTTGTTGATATTGTTGTCTTCATCAAAACTCAATCAAGTTCTTCAATCAAGTTCTTAAGAAATATCTTCTCCCACCATGAAATTGAACCATGACTATGATACTACTTGTTGGAGTTGTGTGAAAAAAACACCAAAAGCAACATGCTAGTTCTCTAAGACTACTAAAGAGAGAGATGCCATATTTTCACACAAAAATAAAGATATTAGATATGTGGGTCATCTCGCTTATATATCTTATATTTAACTTATTCATAATTGATTTGAGACTATTCGTTCACATTTGAACTCAATAGGTCCAAAATCTTAATGAACTTTATTGCAAAGGCATACACTAAAAAGATATATTGCAAACACACCTTAGCTAATATGCCTATCAAATGACCATCGTGTGATTAGGATGAGACAATTATACATAAATTTGATATAAAATTGTAAGATTTAATCACTTCAAAGTCTTCTCGTAATGAAGTTTTGTAATATCAAGCAAATAAAAATAATGAATGGTTAGATAAAGAATAATGACAAAAAAAAAATCTCAAGGAACAAATATGTCAAATAGTGTAAGAAAATTCACAACAAGTAAGAGAAATATAAATTACGAATGCTCAAAAAATTGTTTACCTAGTTTGATCAAATCAATCTACTCTAGGGGAAAGAGTAACTCTCCATTCACTATACAACCATAAGTTATTACAAAAGATTACAAATGTTTTACAAGAAAATAGTCTCTCAAAGTTCTCAAGAACAAAATCTAATTTATATTCAAGTTTTTTATGATCTCTCCAACTCTCTTTATATAAATCACACAAATCTATAGTGTTTAAAAATGTTTTTCAACCCTTTTAGATACCTCCAAAGGTTTCTCGAATTCCAAAAACTCCAAGAAACTTCTACTGTTATACCTCTCTAACTAGAACTAACACCTCTTTCTTTTGTCTTGTAATCTATAAGGTCTACTAAAATGGTTGAATAGGAATTGAGCTCAAAACACGACCCATCACGAAATAGATCCGCAAATCATCCATACTTGACCCTATATGCACAAATAGTACTACAAAATATATCTTTTTGTAATGCACTTTCACCTTGGTCATAATTTCCATCGTGGTAAAATATATTCATTTAGCCGCTTTTCTTTCCGTTTCATTTTTAAGTCACTTTTTACCATGATAAAAGTTTCCAACCATAGTGAAAGTGGCGTATGGTCATGGGTTCGAATCCTAGCACCATTAGTTTTGTTTTTTTTTTTTTTAATTTTAAAGCCACTTTTAACCACGGTTGGAATTTCCAACAGTGGTGAAAAGTAGTGTCGGGTCATGGGTTTAAATCCTAGCAACAATAATTTTATTTTTATGTATTTTTAAGCTATTTTTCACCACGGTTAGAATTTCAACTGTGGTGAAAAGTGGCGCCTTCCTATTTCCAAGATATATAATGCTCCATGTTCATTAACTTTTGTTCTAGAAGAACTTAGACAAACTTTATCTTCTACCTCCAAACTTCATCTTCCATTTACGAAACTTTATTTCTCCATTAAACCAAACTCGAAAACATTATTTCATCCATAAACGAAACTCGAAAACATCATTTCTTTCATTAAGAAGTTTCAGAACTCCATCATCTCTTCTCCAACTTGAACGAGACAAGAAAAACATGGATTCAAGTTAGCAATGTTTGTTATTGTTATTGTTGTTGTTTTCTTGTTTTTTTTTTATTGTTGTTGTTGAAATTTAATGTTTAAGAATATTATCGATTTAGTTGTTGTTGAAATTTATTTTTTAACACTTCTATTAGCTTTGTTTGTTTGTTGTTGTTGTTGATGATGTTTTTTGAGATTTAATGTTTAATGATTCTATTGATTTTATTTTGTTGTTGGCGTTGTTGGTGGTGGAGTTGTTGTTGTTGTCGTCGTTGTCATTGTTGTTCTTGTTCTTGTTTTTTTTAAAGGCCAAGTTGTTGTTCTTGTTGTTCTTGTTGTTCTTGTTCTTCTCGTTGTTGTTATAATAATTATTGTTGTTGTTGTATTAGAAATATTTAGTATTCTATACTATAATAGGCGTTCTCAATATGGTCAGCTAATGTATGTGGCAAAAATGAAAGATTGTGCTCATTGACTTTTCACCGCGGTTGAAACTATCAACTATGGTGAAAAGTGTGATGGCTTACATTTTACCATGGTTGAGAGTTTCAATCGTGGTAAAAAGTGAGCTGACAACATATCACTACAGTTGTTTATTACAACTGTGGTGATATGTAGCGCGCTTTCTAGTTTATTACCACGATCAATAGACCGTGGTTGTAAGTAACCCACTAACTACCACACACTATTTTACCACGAATCATCAACCATGATTATACGTCTTTCACAACCGTTGTGAAATGTGTAATTCGTAGTAGTGAAACCACCCAAACCAAACACGCTGTGCGAGGACCGCCGCCACTGACTAGACTTCGACCGACGTCATCCATGTATCCGCTAACATGAGTTGTGGCCGATGCCACTGACCACTTGTCAGCATCTAGACTGCCACCGGAATTGTGACATTGTCTCTGCTATCTCTGGCCGACCACCATATCGCATCCCCCGCGAATTATTCATCGTCAACTATTTTTCTTGATCATTGCTCCATAGTTCTAACGTCCTCCATCTACTTTCCAACTGCCTTTTCTGTGTTCTAATGTCTTCGATTTCTAACTGTTTTTTCTCTTCTCCCGTTATGATTTTAATACCTATTATTACAAAATCATATGAAAAATCCCTCAACCTATTTTTTCACTCATTTCTCTTAAAATGGACACCTACATAGGCTACATTAGAGAAAGCTATTCACACGTACATTTTCAAAACACCTTTTTTCCATTTTATTTAAGGGTTAAATACCTTTTATCCCCCTGTCATATACTCATATGAGTGTGTTTTAATTTATCCCCTTTAATTTTTTTTACCAGATCTCACCAAATAAAGATTCCATCCAATTTAACTTTGGATCAAGATACCAAATTCGTATTTTTAAAATTTTTTTAGTCAATTATGGATGATTTTAAATGCCACATTGACATGCTATTTATTATTATTTTAAGATTTGAAAAATTAATGGTATAAATTATATATTGCATTCTATATTTAAACTATCTTATAATATTTTATTCGTTTACTGCTATTTTTACATATGCATTATTTTGATAAATTATTTATTTGTTTACTGTTATTATTTAAAATATTTATTTGTTTACTGCTATTTCATAAATTATTTATTTGTTTACTGCTATTTCATAAATTATTTATTTTATAAGTTTATTTGAATATGAAAATATACTAATTGTTAATAATTTTTTTATATAATATTAATTTTATTTAACAAATTTATTTAAAACATAATTAATATATTAACGTTATTAAATTATTTTTTATTAGATTATATATATAAAGTGCAATTAATATATTAACTGTTATAATTATGTATTTTATATGTTGTATAGTTATATTATAATTTAAAAAATAACTATATATATATATATATATATATATATATATATATATATATATATATATATATATATATATATATATATATATATATATATATAATTAATTATATTGTTCAGTTTTAAAATAGTGCAATTATATGTTTTTGTATTAATTAGAGTCGAAGCAATTAAATTTTAATCAAAATATGTAGCTCACTTGGTGAGAGTCTCAACCTGTAAATCAAAATACGATATGGAGTAAAAAGTAAGTAACGTTTTATTTAAATACTGGTTTAATCTAGGAAGTGTTTACGTATACGTTTTTTATGGCAAGCTCATCCACAATCCTCTCTACCATGCTCGATGCTTCATTAACTCCAGCCGTCAATCTTGGTCCATCTCGAATAACATTTATTATTTCATAATTGATAATTTTGTAAGATATTCTTACATACACGTACATTTTTCTAAAGACTAAACTCATGGTGAACATTTCTTTGATGTGTCACTTCAATGAATTGTCTCTTGGTAGAATCTGGTGCTCGATCATTTAGAAAAAAGGGATGAAAAGGAGGAACAAGTTCCCCTGTATAGCTAACAGTAACCTCAACAAAGTATTCCTTGTGTCGGCTATATAGTCTTTGATAAGGTACAAAATTGATTGATCACATTACATAGTAACAAACAATTGAAAATTAAGACACAATAATTAAACAACACGCAACAAACATAAAATTTCTCATATTTATAAGAATTTTGAGGTTCAACAACAAATATAAAATAGCAAAATAAATGCATAAAAGAATACCGATATTTTTAACATGAAAAACCCCTTAATTTGGAAGTAAAAATCATGAGTCATCCAGACCAAAGAAATATCTCAGCTATAATCAATTTGAGGGTACAAGAGAGTCTTAAAGTGATTCACAAACAAGTGCTAACAACCGCAAATCGCAAAGCACAATTAACTTACATATAAGAATCAAAAAGCTGAAAAAATAACTCAAATCTGCAGCTCCAATGCGATGCCATATCTCTCAGTTCAGACCTTGTTTTCAAATTCTGAACAGTCAAAAGTTAGATATATGAGTTGCGAACATGCCCATAAAATTTCAGCTCGATCAACCGGTTAACGAATCTGAGATTGTCGATTTAGTGGGACGGGTGTAGAAAAAACGGGAATGAGTTTGTCTTATCTTTTCTCTCTTTTTGAATCCTTATTTTTCTCTATCTCTCTTAACCCTAAATTGACACTCTCCACTTGAATAAGTTAGATAAATTAACTATTGATATTTAGACTTTTCTCCCCGTAGAATGGGGAACCCAAACCCAACAACAACTTCTAAGTTCTTAGAATCTACTCTTTTAATTGAAATTATGCAAACTCATATCTAATATTTTCAATTCATTTAGCTAATTAAGTTCAACATTTTCATATTTTTATATTTCTAGTTATGCTCGTGACTAGTGATAGATACTTGTAGTGGACCATACTCTATTTATTGTCTTGTATTATGTTTCCCTCAACAAACAACAAAAACCAACAATGTTTGATAGTTACTTTCAACTATTTGTTTCCATCTCTTAGCTAGATTTGAAATCTTTTCTTGTCTTGTCTCTTTTCTAGTTCTGGCCCATAATTTGGCTCCATAAGTCTTTATTATTTTTGTACTAGTATAATGTACTCATGTAATAATTATAAGATTAACTAATTGAAGGGGTAAGTTGCCGAAAGCTATTGGTATAATTATAACTTTGAAGAATTTAGTTTTAGCTTTTTTGAAAAAGGGTTATTGCTTTTTGGTATTGGATTGGAAAGTGGTCAGAAAGCCTATTTATGTGCAGAAAGGAAAAGTTGAAGAGTTCAATTTTGTAGTGATTAATTGTATGGTAGAAAAATCTAATATTTCTAATACTTAGAGTAATAATGTCTTACTCCCCTAATTATGCTCTTTTTGTGGTCAAAATGGAAAATAAGTTATATTATCATTCATTCTTTAAATAAAAATACTCATTATTTTTTTTACCATATATGATGACACTTTGCATGATTACAAGTTTGTTAATTAGAACCATACACTCTAAAAACAATTTCTCAATGAATAATGAACCAAACGGAATGAGAAGTAGCAAACAGATTTATAAAGAGAGGAGCCACTAAACTAAATAGACTAGTCAATTGAGAGAAAAATAATTAAACAAAAGAACTAAGAAAAGAGAAGTAATATGTGTTGGTGCACAAAGAATAAAGATGATGATAAAGAGAATGAACAAAAGGAATAACGGCGCAAAGATTAATGAGAGAATAATGATGTATATTCTACTTGTGTTGTTAATAAATGATAGCTACTACAAGGCTATTTATACAAAAGAAAATTCTTGCCACATCAGCCCTAACAGCATAAACTTAGTGAACAAGTTTAAGGTACAAACAGTACAATACTACAAAATACTAAAGTACCCTTACTACTAAACAGCTAAGCTAATGGGACCCAGAAGATAACATCTTCTGGTCAACAACATCTTCTGAGTAACCATCAGAAGATCACAACATCTTTTGAGTAACCATCAGAAGATCAGCCCACATCAGAACTTCTGATGCTCATCTTCTGAATATTGAATTACTCTTCAATACCATCCCTTAATTCATATTCTTCAATCAAAGCTGACAACGCCAATTCCATCCCTCAAGAGCAGAAATTGATCCGTCTTGATCGCCTTCGTCAGAACATCTGCCATCTGCTTCTGGGTGCTGCAGTGTGCAACTTCTGATACTCCATTTAGAAATGCAGATTTCTCCTTGAAAACCCATCTGACGGTGATGGTTTTCTTATCCTTTGGAAGCTTAGTTAACTTCCAAGCCTTGTTTCCTTCTAAAGCCTCAAGTTCTTCTTTTATGGCATTCAGCCAACCTTTCTTCTCGAGTGCTTCTTCAATACCCAATAGTTCAGAATCTCCTTCTAATTCTGGAACCATATCTCCTTCTGGATTTTCTTTGGAAGTTTGACTACCACCAGAAGTTCCACCTTTGTTAACTTCTGGGTCTTGTTCAAAACCACCACCTTTAGAAGTTGGATCGCCTTCAGAAGCTCTGCCTTCAAAAGTTCCAACTTCATAATCTTTTCTTTCAGAATCATGACCACCGTCAGAAGCTGGACTACCTTCAGAAGCTCTGCCTTCAGAAGTTCCACCTTCAACGTCATGATTAACACCAGAAACATGATCATCTTTAGAAGCTTGTCCTCCAGAACCTATGTCTTCAGAGTTTTCCCTTCCAGAAGCATGACCACCACCAGATTCTTGATCATCATCAAAATCTGGATCAAAATCAGATTCACCATCTGACTCATCTTCAGAGTCTCCAGAAGATTCTTCATCTTCTCACTCTAACTCTTCTTCAGAACTTTCAAGTTCTGACTCATCTTCAGAAGCAGGATCTTCTTAAGATTCTGACTCATCTTCTGATTCTCCTTCAGACTCAGAATCACCTTCAGAATCTGACTTGTCTTCAGCTTCAGAGTCATCTTCTAACTCTGACTTATCTTCAGAAACCTCAAATTCTGACTCTTCTCCAGAATCTTCAAAGTCATCTTGTGATTCTGAATCATATAAAAATACTCCTTCAGAATACTCAGAGTTATCTTCTTCCCCTTCAGAATCAGAAAACGACAAACTCACAGGTTCCTCATCAGATTCATAAGCCATTAATAGCACAAGTTCATCATCAGAATCTCCTCTGGCTATTTTTGCTTCTTCTTTGTTTGACCAACAATCTTTAGCAAAGTGGCCAAACCTATTACAACAGTAACACTGAACCATTCTCTTGTCATACTTCTCCTTTCCCTTCTGATGTTTCTCCTCATCAGAATAGAAGACTTCTGACTTCTGCGACCTACCATGTTTTTTCAGCTTCTGGTCCTTCTTGACAAAAGAAGCCTTCAGAGCCTGCTCAACTTCCCTCTCAGAAGTTCTTTCAGTCAGACGCAACTCTTACGCCTCTAGACTACTTTGCAGCTCTTCTATTCTCATGATGTCCAGATCTTTAGAATGTTCAATACATACAACAATATAATCAAATTGAGGAGTAAGTGACCTCAATATCTTCTCTATGATTACTTGTTCAGAAAGAGTTTATCCATAAGCCTTCATCTCATTAGTGATCAAAATCACTCTAGAGATATACTCAGAGACTTTCTCATTGTTCTTCATGTTGAGATTCTCATATTGCTTTCTCAGGGATTGAAGCTTCACCTTCTTCACTGATACGTCACCACCGTAACACCTGACCAGTATATCCCACGCCTCCTTTGACGTCATAGAATCAGCAATCTTCTCAAACACATTCACATCCACACACTGATGGATGAAGAACAACGTCTTTTGATCTCTCTTCTTCGTCTCTCTCTGCGCTTCTCTTTGTTCTTCCGTTGCATCCGCTGCAACCGGAACATATCCTCCAGTGGCAAGATCTAGAACATCTTGAGCACCAAATAATACACGCATTTGAATCATCCATCTATTCCAGTTTTTACCATCAAGAACTGGAAGTTTAGTATTCAAATTGCTTCCACTCATCTTTAAACTTGTGCAGACAAAAAACAGATTTCACTCACACTCACACAGTGTTTCCCAACCCACAAACAACCAAGAAAAATATGATTCAACACAACTTTGTTTCCCAGAAACAAAATCAATCACACAGTCACACAAACTCACGTTCACTCGTGTTTCCCTGTGTTTGGAACCGGAGCTCTAGATACCAGTTGTTGGTGCACAAAGAATAAAGATGATGACAAAGAGAATGAACAAAAGGAATAACGGCGCAAAGATTAATGAGAGAATAATGATGTATATTCTACTTGTGTTGTTAATAAATGATAGCTACTACAAGGCTATTTATACAAAAGAAAATTCTTGCCATATCAGCCCTAACAGCATAAACTTAGTGAACAAGTTTAAGGTACAAACAGTACAATACTACAAAATACTAAAGCACCCTTACTACTAAACAGCTAAGCTAATGGGACCCAGAAGATAACACCTTCTGGTCAACAACATCTTCTGAGTAACCATCAGAAGATCACAACATCTTGTGAGTAACCATCAGAAGATCAGCCCACATCAGAACTTCTGATGCTCATCTTCTGAATATTGAATTACTCTTCAATAATATGCTACAAGACAAGAGCTACTAGAAAGAGGAGTAGCAGCAACAAAGATAAGTTGATATAAGAATTAAAAAAATGACATGACAATAAATTTTAAAGATATTTACTTGAACTCGCAATTGATGGTATTTATTTGGTGGTGGAATTGGGCTTTTCTTGTTTTGGGCTTAAGATCGGTCCATAATTTTTGTCCCCAAGGCTTGCTATGTCGTAGTAAATGAGAAGTCTTTCAAAAGTTGGATCGAGTGCGTCTGACTACGATTCCGTGTTGAGAAGTGGACAAGGTCCAGAGATAGAATTATTAAATGTCCATTTAATCATTGAGGCATCTGAGTGAATAGACACTAAAGGGTAAGTCTCATCTGAGTGAATAGACACTGAAGGGTAACCCCTTTCGAAGGGTAAGTCCCATCTCCTGGTACTCGCACCAATATTGGAACACCTTGGAGAAGGCTCAGACGGAAGGGTGAAGTTAAATCATCTATATATTGCTCCTTTTCAACTTCACCCTTCCGTCTGAGCCTTCTCCAAGGTGTTCCAATATTGGTGCGAGTACCAGGAGATGGCGTTGTCCCTCAAACTTTTATTCAACTCATTCTATGTATCCCATACTTCTAGGAATCCTTTCTGCATGCAAGGAATGATTTCTCTATGCTAATTGAATAAGATGTTAGGCGTTTATATGGACAATGGAAAGGTATGAAGGACCACATTATTCTGGTGACCCAGTTGAGTCTGTATGCTCACACTGCTTTCCGTAAGGTTCGTGATAGGGGTTCTATCCCTACTAGTGATTCTACCTCATTGTCCTCAAAGTGCAAGGAGAGAATAACCAATATTAGACTTGGAGCCATTTCGAACTAGATTCTCTCAATCATGTTGTCTCTAATGATAAACTGAGCCCAAAAGAGATGTCGATGAAGGAAGACCTAATAACCTTATGGGAACACCCGAGTTTCGAGGAGGGTAAGGGTCCTGGAGAAGTAGGTGCTTTTAAACACCAAAGATGGATCATTAATTCTTGGGATATCTTGGATGCTACCGGCATTGAGGTGAGGAGAGACCTTTTTGGTGAGGAAAGGAAATTTGCTTTATACTTATTTTGGTTTTCCTTGGATATTTTCTAATGGCTAACTACCTGTTCTATTTTTCATAGTATATGGCGTCCATAAGGAGTCTCAATGAGGGGAAGAAGGTCATGGAGGTTGTTGTTGCTTCTTATACCCATCCGCCTCTCTCAGTCCCACACCAGGCAGAGAAAGACCAGCCTTCTACAACCACTTTTACTTATTGGCCATCTACTACTAATGAGTCTCTACCTAAATCCCAGGTGTATCCAACCACTTCCAACCAAGGCGAGAGACGGAGCAAAAAGTCACATGAATGTCCCCCATTTGTATCTAATGACAATAATAAGCGGGGCCAAGATAAAAATCCTTGTGAAAATGAGGGATTGTGTAAAAGGTTTAAATCCTTTGGCTCCGGTGCTGTCGGGATTTCTCTATGAGTTCCTGATGTGATTGTTATCAAGTTCCTAGTTTCTCTTCCTCATATGGTTCCCCAGACCTCCTATGAGGCATATGCCTCTTTATTTGAGCAAGATGTTGCTTATATTCAAGGTCTTTATAACACTTGCTAGATGGAGTTAATGTCGCCAAAGTGGGGTATTTTCCCTCAGTAATCTACCCAAGGATAAATAATAGAGGAAGATAAAGTGTAAAACGTTTATTTGGGAGCGGACATTCCTTCAAGAAAAGGTGTCTAAACTCTAAGAGGAGTTGGAGAAGTCCCGGGAGGAAGCTAAAGGATGGTAGTAGGAGGCTGCAAAAGTTTTGGCCTTAAGAAGGAAGTGGAGATTCATGGTGCCCCGTCTGTCCTGGTGGCTAGAATTACTAAATTTTATGAGAAACTGGCCAAAAATGAAAAAGCTTGGAAAGAAGCCTAGGTTTCCGAAAAAGGTTGTCCTCCTAAGTGACTCTCGCTAGGAAGACTGTCGAAGAAGAAAAGGAGTCCCATCAGAAGCTGGAAAATGAGTGCAACGCTAATTTCAATTATTGCATCGTGAATTCCCTTGATGCTTTTTTATAGGTCCATAAAACAACTCAAAGTCCTTTGTACGAGGATATAAATTCTTCTAGAAAGGATGGGCATGCGAAAAAGGATCATTGATAGGGAGATTGTCAGTGACAACAAGGAGGTAGAGACGAATGGTGAAAAAGATGGTGATGAGGTAGAAAAGAGTGAGGAGCCTAATGGAGAGACATGATATTTTTAATCTTTGTTTAAGCAATACTTTGAGTCGTTGATGCATTTGTACTTTATTTCATATAGTTCTTTTTATATTACTTAGCAATTGATTCCCTGCTTGTGTTCCATGCCGACCAAAGACCTAATAACATGAGGCCCACTTATCTAACCTGCTCCATCAAGCCCAATGTATAAATAACTTCACATAGGGTTTCCAGGTGCACAATCTTTAATCTTCACCCGCTTTAGAGTTATCTTAAACCCTAAATTGACTTGGGAGTTGGAGTTCTAACCATGCAGGTACCCCCTCTAAACTGTCATATCAGAGACTAGAAACTTTGATTAAAGATCGACACTTATCAATAACATTGATTCAATATCAATGCTTACGACTCAAGAATCACCGTGATCGCAAGCCTCGATCCATGGTACCGCAGAATAGAATCACTCGCGAAGCTTCGTTCTATTGTAACTTTCGTGATCTCCTTCATTTTTGGTTTCACAACGGAATAAGGATGTCGTCTGTGGGAATCAACTTTTGATTCTTACAATTTCCACGAGGTCAAGTCTAATCCTTAAATCTAGAATTCAAAAGCATCTCAAGCGAAGGAGTCTAGATCCTACGGAGTTGACACCTCATATCTACGATGTTAGAGTCCATCAAACTCCAATTAGGCTACATTTGATCGATGATATAAATGTCAGACCATAGTGAAAGGATGTTCATAGATATCCACATATCCAGACGTATGACTGCCATTTTCTCACCAGTTAAGTTTGATTTAAGTTCAAGCTTAGTGTAAATTAAATACTAAAAACATGCATAGCCATTATGCAAAGTAGGATAAAAATCAGACAAACCAAATTTATGTTTCTCACAGGGGCATGGGTAACAAAAGCTGCAAGCATAATAAAGAGGATAGGGCAGAAAATTACATCAATTAGAAGTAGAGAACACAAGTTAATGGTAAGGAAGACATCAACCTGATGCAAAAGCAGTGCAATGAGACTACAAACATTGTAGAATATTGCTTCAATCCTAGGACTAAACAGATCACCAAAAGGACCAAACTAACATCTTAGAAGAAGACTATCCTATAAATGAGAAGAAATAAAAGCAGCACAATTAAAGCAATAATCAATGGAATAATATGGAATGGGGAAAAGACAAAGGGATATATACCTACTACACACCTAAGAATGGGGAGCAAAACAATCATGCCATTAAGAAAGTTAGAAGGTATAAGAAAAAGAACATCTTGAATGATGACAAACAAAATGTGGATAATCAATGGAATCAAAATAACATAAACCAAAATAGGGCAATTACTTGGTATAGTGAACAAGGATCGACCAATTGTTCGAAGGATAAAATGAATCTTATGAGCAAAGATGATAATACCAACCAATAACATGAAGAAAGCTCGTGTAAATATGTTCAATCTGGATATGAACTATGGTAGAACGAAAGGAAATTATTAGAGCAAGGAAAAAAAACAAAGGTAAGATATTTCATCAAGGCATAAATTTGGAGATAAGCGACAAGTTGAATAACATGCAGCACCAAATAAAAGATGATTATAAAAATAATAACATGCAACACAAAATAATACCGAATAATCAAAATACCTTGGACAAGATAAAGATTTCCGCTAATACTGACGTAAATCTAGCGATTAGAGAGGAGTGGAACATGGGTGCGTGGATAAAAAATAAGCATGAGGAAACCATTGCTAGGATGACCTAGAATCAAAGGGGTTTTAACAACCCCATAGAAGCAGAGTGAAAACCCGTCTTGAATATGGTCAATCTTGCGAAGAAGATGAAAATTAGGGATATAAAGATACACACTGAATGCAAAAGTGTAGTTGACACGATTGCTAAAAAGAGGATAAGATGTAATATGACTATGGAGAACAATATTATCAATAGTGATATTAATACAAGTATAAAGAAGAACGAGGATTTTGAATCAGAGCGAAAAGTACAAGGAAGGGAAGGAGAACGATAAAGCATGTGAAGCGAAGCAGTTGGATGAGGATAGAGCTCATCTAGGGATTTTGGTCGAAAATACGTACAAAGTACTAAGAACCATGAACAATTGGGCCCTTAGCTACATCAGTAGAGACAATAATCAAAGAACCCATTACTTGGTCAAAAAAGTCATAATTGAGAAAAATATGGTTTGTATTAATTCTGGACCAAAGTCCAATAGGATTTTGTGTCCTAATTAATTGAATGAGATGTTTTGTTTCAAAAAAAGGTCTTCAATATGTCATATTCATTGCGTATGAGATGTTGTCACTAGTTTACTCACACAATAGTCTATACATAATGTTGTTTTTTATTTGACATATTTGACTACCGATACTTGTAGAATAACATCCTTATATTTAATTAAATGTCACAATATACTTAATGTTTCATTTAACTGTTCAACTTTTTTATGAACTTTATTACTTTGAAACAAATATAATAAAGAAAACAATTTCAAAAAGTATTTTTAAATACAGTCATAAAACTATCTTTAGGTTTTAAACCATCATGTGTGACTAAAGAATTAATTTAAATTAATGTTTATTAAATATCTTAGAAATAAAAATCATATCAATAATAATCCACTAACTATAATTTTTTAGATAAATTTTATTCGATTCTCTTAAAAAGTTATTCAAACATACAATTCATACATGAAATGAATATTTATCATTAATCAATTAGTTATATTGAATCTTTTTAATATATTCTAAATAGAAATGAGAATACTTATAATATCCTAATTTCATCCAGACATGGTCCCTGGCGTTAAATGCCTCTAACGGAGTATGACGTGGTAGTCCACGTGGATTAAATTTTTTATTTTTTTAACTGTTTTTTACGGTGCTATTGGCATGACATGTGTAATCATTTTTTTACTGTGTAATTATTTTTAGTTTACCATTTGAAATATGATTTACCAGAAACCCTAAATTTCACATTCATTCCCAAGTTGTTTCTTCACTCTCAGCCGCCGTTCATACCTTCTTCTCCATTAAAGAAGAAGATGTTTGACGTTCGAGCTACATTGAAAGTTGTGGACCCAACAACCTTTTGTGTGAGAAGATTTTGCATTTTGAAAGTTGTGGTCCCAACAACATTTTCTTGTACGAAGATTTCAAATTTTGAATTTTGTGGTCCCAACAAACACTAACACAGGTTAGTCTCACACGTGTCTTATTTTTTTGTATTTCTAATTGTTTATGTTCTCCAATTTCGTATCTCTCTTTATTTTTGCTTTGTTTTTCTATGTCCCATTTAGTTCTAGGATTCTATATTGTGTTTTGTCGTGTTGACTATAAACATCTAGTGTTTTGATACGTGAGTGGTCCATTTCTGTGAATGTAATGTCAAATTTCCCTCTTTCCTATTTGTAATGTACAGGAGATGGAGCTATTTAAGGTGGTATTTTACACAAATGGTTATTTTTTAAAAGACCCGAAGTTAAGGTATGAGAGTGGGGAAATATATGTTTAAACAAGGTTCTGTAAGTTCTTATAAGGCAATGAGAAGGCATTATGGGATAGTATTAAGTTCTTATACAAATGGTTATTTTTTAATGATGAAGAAATACTAAACGTCGAACCAATTAGTATTAATACTAATCCTACAAAACCACATGTTCCTGACAAACAACCTGTTCCTATCAAACCAATGGCAACTGGTGTCAGAACATGCATTGATGTAAGCCAAAAAATGCATAAGTCTACTGCATTTAAGAAATTAGAAGTTGTCAAACCATCTACTTACAAGCCAAGTATGTTTGTTGTTTTAACTTAATTATTTTTACTAATATTATGCTGTCAAAACATGTGAAAAGTATGATACCAATAAGGAAAAAAGGGTCAAGCATGTTGAAATTCCAAAAAGAAAGAGTGATAGACTTATAACACTGAAAACATGGGACATTGTGAGACCTGGGAAGCATGCAGAGGATCCACTTGTGATTCTTGAATAAGAAGATGAATAAGAAGACATAACTGGTGGAAATGCTCAGGGAAAGAATACTTGGAATGACATTCAGAAGAGCTTGACTCAATGAATTTTTGTTATGAAATACGTAGTTTTTCTGAAACATCAATCTTATGTAATTACAACCTTGTGTTTGTGATGAACTCTTGTGTACTCTTTTGTTTGGAACAATCTTATGTAATGTCAAACCTATGTATGTGATGATTTACTATGTGCTCATTTAATTGTGCTTACAAATTAAGTTATGTGGTTTACAAATTATGTCAAATTGTGCAAACTATATTTTAACTGTCATAAGTGACTCACACCGTTATAAATGTTTTGTGTATTGTGATCAATATTATGTTCAGGTTATGTTATGTTGTTTGCAATTGTGAAAATTATGCCAACTAAGTCATAACAGTTTGGTAATATGCATATGCCAATTGTTCTTGAAAGTTATGGACTTTCATATGTACTTGGTACAGTCAAATGATGAACATTTCAGGTTAACCAAATTGTGCTTGCAAATTACAATTATGTGGTTTGAAAACTAGTATTGTGCATATGCCAATTGTGTTGGCAAATTATGGACTGTTATAAGTAGCTCGTACTGTCATATTATCAACATATCAAATTTAGTCAATTGTGCTTGCAAGTTATATTATGTGGTTTGTGAATTGGTACTATGCATGTGTCAGTTGTGCTTGTAAATTATTGATTGTCAAGTTCAAATTGTGTGTGCAAATTGGACTGTCATATGCAAAATAAGCCAAACTAGTCATAACTGTCAAATTAACATTTTAACATCTTGCATATGTAGTTTGAACATAACAACACAGTAAATCAAACTTTCAAATATTCAACAATTACATTTCAAAATAAATTAAACATTTAACATAAAAGATATTGCAAAACACAACATTTTCAAATTCCAAAAATATTCTCTACTTTCAGTTTATTTTCTAAATTCTCGTTCTTTTTCCTTGAATATTCATACAATTCTTTCAAATAGCCCATATAGCCCATAAATTCCAGCTCTGAGTTCATAATGCTCCCATATTCATTTTCAGATTTTGCTCTAATTTCTTCATCACATATGAACAAATCACACGTATCAACACACCTCCAAACGAGACATCTACAAAATAACCTGCCTTTATTAGGCCTCTTCTTGCATTGGTGTGAAACCATACAACCCTGACACCCACACAACTTTCTAGCTCGATATTTTACACAAGAAGAAGACATGGAAACACCTTTGATTGAGTTTGCCTTCAAAAAATGCTTTGAAAATATTTAGAAGTAAGACGAAGCGATGTAAAGTGAAGCAAATCTGACGATGGAGAAAATGAAGGAAACATGAGGAAGATGAAGGAAACGTCACTGGGGAAAAATAGGTCAGGGTGGGGGAAAATGACACAGGTTTCATGTTGTTAGGATATTGTATTCAATTTTTTTCCATGTCATTCAATTTTAAAAAAGACAAAATTTAATCTACATGGACTGCCACGTAATACTGTGTTAGAGACATTTAACGTTATGGGCCAATTCTGTGGATGGAAAAATTTGGAGGGACCATTCTTTGAAGAAATGTTTTAGAGGAACTAAAGATGAAAATGACAATATTTATAAGGACCAAAAATATATTTAACCCAAAAAAATACTATCTCACATTTTTCTTTTAACAAAAAACACAAATTATCGATCATGATTATTATAAAAAAAATTACACGATAAATATTTGTCATGTCATTGATAATTATATAATAAAATAAGCAAACATTTTATCTTGATGTCAAAAATAAATATTGTTCTGAGCCGGTCAAAGGCCAAAATAGTAAAGTATCAGTTCTCCTCAATTTCACTCAACTTGATCCAAGATATAAAATCAGTTCTCACGCAGAAGCAAGGTGCATGCTCTAATCTCAACTTTTCACCATAATCATCTTTAATCTTAAATTGACTCAAGTGTTGGAGTATTAATTTTGCAAATCCACCCCGCGCCGCCATGACGGAGATCAACACAACTGTTTCAATATCATTAGTTCTCCAACTACATCTATTTCTGATTCTTGATCGAAACAAATATACATATAAGTCATTATTTTATACATGATATATGAAAAAAATATTTGAAATATAAAATTAAATCTGCATTAAATTTATGAAATTATGACAATCTATAATATAAGAAAACTCTATCTTTTTGAAGAGTTCCTCTCATGCTGCCAAGTGGCTTATTCTGAGAGTAGGAAATGTTGCTTATTGATGCGCCATGTGGACTGTTCATTTATGAAGTTATGTTCTTTCATCTTCCACTATGGATGTGTTACATAATTAGCATTTGTGTGGTTCTGTCCATGCATCTTCTATTCTGCATAATTATGTGTTACATAATTAACATAATGAGGACTTTATATTCTTTTGTCCATTCAGCTTCTGCATCAGTTATGTAATGAAGAGTTTGTAACTCCTACATTATACATAATGATTGTGTTATTTATAGCATTTGTGGCTTCCACTTTTCTATAGTATCAACGATACATTTTGAGATGATTTTTGTTGACGTATCGGTAATGAAGTGATTTCTTTGGTTGGTTTTTACTATACTGATTTTGGTTTGTTGTCTGTCTAATATTATTTTTTGTGTTGCACAGGGTGGTAACATACATGTTGTAACTCATCAGGTATGTTTGTTTGTTATTGTTTTGATTTTGATGAGGTTTTTTCTTATATTCTATTATTTTGGTCTTATGTTGTTTAGATACGATGGTGGAATGAGATCAAGCAACTTCAGAACAAACCAACTGACATCTTGGTTTGATTTTCTACATTTATGTACTTTGCTAGGGTTTTCATTAAAACTCATCTGATCAAGGGAAAAACTGTCATCAGGGTTTTCAAATCATTATTTTTAGTTGATTTCTGCCATTTTTGTAAGTACAATTATAGAGTACGTAAGAATTAATACAAATGTAAATACAATTTTTGTAATCAGAGTGCAATTAATTTTTGTAATAGGATGAAAAGAAAATAGATAAATTATACTGTGATAAGTGTAATGATTGTATGTGGTTCATTGACGTGGTTTGTTTGTTACTGTTTTGGTTTTAATGAGTTTTAATTTTCATTTTTTTATATTGTTTTGTTCTTATTGTTGAACGGTTCCGTTGGTTTTCTACCTTAGAAATGATTCCATACTTTTGAACGGTTCTTCCAATTCTTCTGGAATTATAAGTTTCCAACTTTACTGTTGGACGGTTCTTCGGTTCTTCTGGAATTATAAGTCCCGTCTGTTGAACTTTACTGTTGAACATTTCTTCCCGTTCGTCTGGAATTGCGGTGATTTTGGGTCTCAGTTTTTGTTGATATATTTTTTTAATAGAATTTAAATAAGAAAAAAGAATAAGAGTAAAACAAGAATAAATAAAATTTAATCCATTATATCTCATTATATCTAATGAATTTTGATTTGTTTTATTATTTTTATATATGTTACCGATCAAAAAGAGAACATAATCACGATTTGATCATTAATAACCTATATATTTAGTTAATTTCAAAATATTTTTTTATAAAATTTTTAACCCAAATAAATTATACTGTACTTTAAATAGATAAAATAAAAAATATTCTCTATAAAATCCAAATAAAAAAAAAGCAAAGTGAAAATAAGAAAAATATAAAGAAGATAGACATAAAATATAAGTTTTGTTTGAATTGTTGAGTTGAGAATTCTATTTGTAAAATTATTATTATTGCTACATTAAAGTCTAAAATGGATAAACATTTATAAACTTGATTTTTCAAAAATATTTAAAATAAATAAAGTAAATATATATTACAATAACTTAAAGGTAAAAAATTACAATACCATAATAATGATCAAAATAAGAGAAAAATAGAATGTGATGTTTATTATTGATTTAAATATGAAAAAACATGTTACTATTGAAATCTATGTCATTGAAATAATGATTTAATAAATATGTACTAATTATCTTGGACGGACCAATGAAGGGAACAAATTTTAATTTATTATATGTATTATTTAATATTTATAAGATTTATTTTTATACTTAGTAATTATATATTTTGAATATAATTATCCATATAGGTCTATTAATTTGTCTATATTTAACATTTTGTTAATGTAATAGTGTTATTAGACAGCAAAATCGACCAAACAGTAATATAATATGCATTTGATTTGTTTCCTTTCTTATTCTTTTTACTTTTAAATGATAATAAATTTGTTATTTTTTTATATTTTCTAATATCTACTGTATATTTCATTTTTCTATTTTAAAAATATTAAATGTTACATTCAATTAAAAATAAATTATAAAATATTATATAAAAATGATTTTATATAAAAAATACAATATAGACAATGTTATTTTTATAAACGGGAACAATTGTTTTTATAAAAATAGTGATCCAGATATTATTTATATATATAAAAAAAAACTTATAGGCACATGTTTTGTTATTCAGCTAACATTTCAACTTCTATGTAATGCTAATTTATATATAATCTAATTATTTTAAAAATAACTATATTAGTTATAAAATAAAAGATAACCATATTAGTTATAAAAAAATTAGTTACAATCATTTAAATTAATTATCATCAATATTACTCTAATTTTTAATTTATATTTTTTAATATTTATTTATATTATATTATTTAAACTATATACATATGATGTAAAAAATTTAATGCGACGATTTTAAAATATATAGGAATTTGCTACACATAAATTTAATACGGGTTAGAGTTTACAATTGTTTTTAATGTTAACATATATAATATTCATTCTGACATAAAATATATGATATTTGTATTTGTGAATGAAATGTATGAGAGTAAGAGTTGTATTTAGTTTATGAGAATGTGGGTAAGTCAATTGTGTGTGTGTTTTTTTTTTGTTATAAAATAATTGTGTGTTTTATCTATTACTTAAAATTGTTTTTTTAATTTGACTCAACAAAAATTGTTTTTTTAATTAAAATTAATTAAAAAAATTTAGTACAAAATTAATAATATATTAAATGCATGTTTTTATCTTTTATTTAATTAATTAATAAAACACAAATGTGTGTACTGGTGGAGTGTTTACGGAAAAAGTTTTGATTGAAATGAATTTAAGATGAAATCTTTTATATTTTGTATCTTGAATAATTTTAAAGGTTGGAGACTTTAATATATATATATATATATATATATATATATATATATATATATATATATATATATATATATATATATATATATATATATATATATATATATATATATATATATATATATATAAATCAAGTAGAAGAGAATAAAGGGAAGAAAAAGAATATAGAAAGACATCAATATCTACATTACATGCGTTCTATTTTTTTAATACATATCAATTTAATACTCCTTTATTTTCTTTTATGGAGGGTTAATTAAATAGTCAATACATAACATATAAAAGTAATTTATATTCTTGGAGAATTGATTTTAATAGAGAATTGATTTCTATTAAAAGAAATATTTATAATCTCTAAAAAAATTAGGCATGTTGGAAGGGAGGGAAAGAGAGATATCGTGGAGTCAAAATATTGTTTTAATTATTTATAAAGCAATAAAAACTTATTTCTCAACATATTAAAGGTTTGTATTATTTTCAAGATTGAACTTTATTTTTTTAAAATATTTTCTAATTTAAAGTATTCTCATATTATATTATTCATATAACCTTTTTTTCACCTAAATAATTTAATTAAAATCAAAATTATTTATATTTTCACCCTTGACCTATTTATAACACTGGTGTATATCACAAATTTTATAGAATCGATGTATCCAGTTAATATTCAAAAAAATATTGAATATTAACTAGAGCACGGAGTTATTGATTAAAATATTGAATATTAACGGGAGCACGAAGTTACTGATCAAAATTTTGAATATTATCGGAAACATTAAGTTACTGAACCAAATTTTGAATATTAACGGGAACAAATTTTGAACATTAACGGGAACACGAAGTTACTAATCAAAATAATAAATATTAACGGGAATACGGGGTTATTGACAAAATATTGAATATTAGCGAGAACACGAAGTTACTGATAATTTTTTTGAATATCAACATAATCATTAACTTACTGATACATTTTTTCAATATTAACGGAAACACAGAGTTACTGATTAAAATAATGAATATTAACGGGAACATGACGTTACTGATAAAAATATTGAATATTAACGGAAACAAATTTGGAATACGTTGAAAGTAAATGTGACTAAGTTTACTGCATTGGACAATCGACATTGTGTATTCTTTATTGATCTTCCCAATTTTTATTGCATATTAATAAAATAACACTTCATTATTCTATTCTTTATCAATTTTATTTTTAATTTTATTATGTATCTTTGTTGAACGAAATGTATCATAATAATAATTACATCAATTTCTTTTTTTATAAAAAAATATAATATTGAACAAAATAAGCAAGAATATGAAGTTACTAATCAAAATATTGAATATTAACGGGAACATGAAGTTACTGAATAAATATTAGAGTTTGACCTATAACCACATTTCTTAACAATAAAATATTGAATATTAACGAGAACATGAATTACTGATCAAAATATTGAATATTAACGGGAACATGAAGTTACTGATCGAAATATTGAACATTAACGGGAACATGAAGTTACTGATCGAAATATTGAATATTGTAACAAGTGAGCATACCACACTGGTCCCCGTGCGAATGCACGGATATCCCATTAATATTTAAAATATTGAATATTAACGGGAGCACAGAGTTATTGATTAAAATATTGAATATTAACGGAAGATAAAGTTACTTATCAAAATTTTTAATATAATCGGAAACATTAAGTTACTGATCCAAAATTTGAATATTAACGGGAACACAAAGTTACTGATCAAAATAATAAATATTAACGGGAACACGAAGTTATTGACAAAATATTGAATATTAACGAGAACACGAAGTTAGTGATATTTTTTTTAATATAAACGGAACATGAAGTTACTGATAATTTTTTTTCAATATTAACGAGAACAAATTTGGAATATTAATGGGAACACAAAGTAATTGATCAAAATAATGAATATTAAGAGAACACGGAGTTACTGATAAAAATAAAGAATATTAACGGGAACATGAAGTTACTGATAAAAATATTGAATATTAACGGGAACAAGTTCGGAATATTAACGGGAATACGAAGTTACTGATCAAAAAAATGAATATTAGCGGGAACATGAAGATACTGATAAAAATATTGAATATTAACGGGAACATGAAGTTACTGGATAAAATATTAAATATTAACGAGAACATGAATTACTGATAAACATATTAAATATTTACGGGAACATTAAGTTACTGATCGAAATATTGAATATTAACGGGAAAATAATTTTTATGGATGAAAATATCCCAAACTTTGCCCCAACCTATTAAAAAGAAATTTCTATATTTCACACATCTGGTTTTATGACATTTACCTCTAGAATAATATATATATTGAACGAAATAACACGGCCACAACGGGTACCCGTGCGGACGCACGGGTATCACGCTAGTTTAGTATAAATATTCAAAACCAAATCAGACGATAATTATTTTATGTGTCTTGCTAACCAGTGCCCTCAGGGCACTCTTTAAGCATACTAAATAAAGAAAATATTCTTTATAAAAATTAATATTTCAATTTCCAATACACTTTTAATGCATTGAATACACGCATTTTAATAAAAACTTACCACTTTAATCACTTAAAAAGTTTCCCAAAAGTACTGGTTAGCATTTTCCTTATTTTATTCAATTATGTTGAAGTGTCTATTTGTTACATAAAAACTTATCATCTACTATATTTGTTATTTAATTTTAATTATGTTAGTTAAAATTTAAATTATATTATTTTAACTAATTTAATTTAATTTCTTCCAAAAAAAATGAATTAAATTTATTAGTCATTCTACATTTTAATTCTACATTTTAATAAGATTTAATCTAATAATAACATGTATTATACGGTATTTATCTAAGTTATTTTTAGACAAGTAAATTAATTACTAAAAAATAATCACACTGTTCCCACAGTATAGTAGAAGTTGGAGTAGCCAATTAGCCTTTTTTTTTTTTTGGGTCGAAACAACTTAACCCGTTAAAGATTTTTAATCAACCCAATTTAAATGTTTTCTGTTGGGCTTTACTACAATTTCTTAAAATTTTTACGGAAATTCTTATTAACCCATATATCTTCTTAAAAATTAAGAGATACATCTCTAAACGCATCAAATTTATAATTGACTTAATTGCAATTTTGGTCCCCCTATTATTATTTTTTTTGGGTTTTGGTCCCCCTATTTTAAAATCGAAATTTTAGTCCCTTTATTTTAGTTTTTTGAGGATTTTGACCCCCTTGCAAATCTGAAGACAATTTTTAATGAAATGAAATTCAAATTGATGACATGTTCAACATAAATCTTAAATAAAATTAGTTTATATGAACCATTCATTATTGAAACGACACTAACACATCATCAATGTGAGCGTCATTTCATTTAAAATTGCCTTCAAATTTCCAGGGGGGCCAAAATCCTCAAAAAACTAAAATACAGGGACTAAAATTCCAGATTTTAAAATAGAGGAACCAAAACACAAAAAAACGAATAATAGAGAGACCAAAATTGCAATTAAGCCTTTATAATTTTTGATGTTTTCGGGGATACTTATCCGAAATAACTCAATTTCTTGTGTTAAAAATTTTCAGATATGCATATCCGAAATAACTCAATATTTGTTAAAGAATTAAAATCAATGTGAATCAATACAATTAATAGTATACTTAATTATATTAATCAAAATATATAATTAAATAACTAATCATTAGTTGGTTCAGTGGTGATTGGCGCTGGACTTGATAGGAAGGACCACGGTTCGATCCTCCGCAACCCTGATCGGGATGAGATTGGACCCACTTGATACCAAAACTGACTCAACCCCCTTATGCCAGAACTCACCTATTAAATATTTAAATCAACACTTATTTTCATATAATATTTTAGTAGAAAACACCATAACAGAACTAACCCAACCCCCTTATGCCATAACTAACCTATTAAATATTTAAATCAACACTTATTTTCATATAAGGTTTTAGTAGAAAATGTTTAGGAATCAAGCAATGAAGTGAAGATATTCAAGCATCCAATAACGTAGAAAATGTTGGAAAATTCTTTGCCCACCTCCCAACCTTCTAGGTCACCTCTGGTGAAAAACCACATATACCCCTGACTTCGGAAATGCATTTCCGAAATGCAAGAAAAAGGTGTTTTCGGAGATGCATCTCCGAAAGCGCCTTTTTTTTTTTAAATTTGACTTATTTCGGAAATGCATTTCCGAAAACACCATTTCGGAACTTCATTTCCGAAATATTGCGCGTTTTGCAGATTAAGCAAAACAGCCCCCTCCCCCATTCATTTACCCTAATTCAACATCAAACATAACCCCAGAGAAATTTTGTGCAAACACTTCCAAGGCTACATCAAAGGATCCAATAAGCTTCCTATACTACATTCAAAAGCCCTCCAATCTCATCAATCGGTAAGCATTTTGAGTTTTAGATCTATGATTAAAATTCATATTAGGGTGTTTACAAATAGCAAAAAATGTATTAGGTTAGGTTGGTACTGATATTTAGGTTGTTTAGAATGTGTAAACATAGTTTTGAACTTTGTTTTGGGGGTCTGCCCTGGAAGTTGCAGAAAACTTCCTCGCAGGGGTGTTTCGGAAGTTCATTTCCGAAAACACCTCCATTCCCAGTTTCGGAAATGAACTTCCGAATTGTATCAGAAGTGCAATTTTTTTAGTTCTTTATGTTGTCTCGCATATTAATCGATTTCAATTGTTTTCAGGAACATGTCAGACAACCAAGCACGCATCAGACAGGGTAGAGATACCCAGACTGCGTCGGCTAGACGCGAGTGGGCGGCGGCGCAACTGGCGTCGACACAGGGACGGGGGCAGGGCCGGGGACGACGTGTGCGAGTTCCCGTGGAGATGGACGAGGGTACCTCTACATCTGGATCGAGGAGTCGTCTGGTGTCATACCCCAAAATTTGCCCTCCTATATTCAATCAAAAGTTCCTCTATGCATCTTCAATGGCTCAAAGTTCAAGGGACTGTTCAAAACAACACTCTCCTAATCGAGGGTCTCTCAAAGCTAGGGTTTGCACTTTATCAAAGGATTTTGAATTTCTAAGGCCTCAAATGGATCTCAAGATGTCTCATATGTCTCAATGTATCTCCATGACAATTATTAAGCTTTAATCCCAAGGATTTCCCACTCAATGGCTCAGATGACCAATAATCGACTGTGTTGACCTGAAAGTCAACTATAGTCAAAATACAGTCAAACTTCAAGATTTTTGGTCAACATCAAGTATGTGAGGTCATATCCATCATTTGATCAAAGGTTGATCATGATCCATTAATAAAAACTCAGAGATGAACAAATGCAAAGGTTCAAATTAGGGTTTTTCATAGGAAAAGTCAACTCAACTTTGACTGGCCATAACTTCTACATGGAGTATCAGAAATTCCTCACTCAAAGCCTATGTTGAAGGAAATTGAATCCTCTACAATTTTGTCTCTCACATGCCACAAATGCTTCATCCAATAGATATGGTCAAAGAGATTATAGGTCCTCCAGAAAAGTCAACAAAAACACCTTTTGGGTCAAAGCTCATAATTTGAGCATGGAAGTTTCAATGAAGATGAAACCAAAAAGGCCATTTAGAGGACTTTTTGAGCTTTCCAAAAAGTCCTAGAATATGGTTATATGGCAAATATTGAGGGAGATACGAGACGTACAAGTTGGCTAAATTTCAAAGAAGATATAAAACCCTAAGTGAAGAATTTTGAATTTCTTGATTAATGGGCCTAAGATTTCCACTTCATACATGGTCATGACTTTGTAGGAGACCTCTAAATCCATATCCATCCTTTTATAATTTTATTTACTATTTATTTGAATTTTTGTTCATTTAAATATCAAATAAACTTATAAAAAATACCAAAATGAATGGATTAATTTATGTGGATCTTGTTTTAATCACCTAAGGGCCCAAACAATACCTTAAGAAAGACCAAATTTCGTTCATGCATGGGGGGAGGTGTTTTAGCCAAAATTAGAAGAAAAATCTCATGAATACTTATGCAAAATTCCAAGGGATTTGAAAGAAGAGGACCAAGCCCATATCAAACCCTAAAGACACTCATATATATTCTAAGATAATAGGGGAAGCTGGGGGGGACGAAATTTGGGGGAGGGAAGCAGCCAAAGAACTAGGGTTTGCATGATCAAAAATTCCAAACTAAATTGCACCATCGAATTTCAAGTTTCAGCCCTCCATAGTAAATTCTAAGCGTTCAATCGTTCTCCTGAAGTCTCCAGGATCTGATCCCAATCTTCATTGAGGCCCATAGCGCGCAAAGGAAGTGTATACAGGGACACGTTTCTCACTCTCTTTTTCAAGTTTCCTTTTCAACGTTTCATGCATTATGAGTTTATTTTGATTGTTTATTCATGATCACTATGATGTTTGAAACGTTTCTGGGCCATTAAATATAAGAACTAGCGCAGGAATTACAGTGCACCATTGTTAGGGCATTGAGTTCGGGAAGCATCGAAACCCTAGATACAGGGCGTTTCAGTCCAAAGTGACGGTTCCATTGAAATCGCAGCCCTTCATGGTGGGTCTGGGGTATTCGTTTTTGTGTTTTGGTCGATTTGGCAGGAATTCGTAATGCCCCTTGCCGGAGAAGATGACCGGTTTTATTCCGGTACGGCGGCCTTGGTTTGCAGGTGTTTTGGGGTTTCTCTTCGCATGCGTGGCATCTCCTTAGTGGATAGTCAACAAAATCATCTTCTCTCTCAGCCAACGATTGGTGGTAGCAAAGCCAAGTGGGCCCGGTTTGACCTCGTTTTTTTTATTTTTCAATTTAACGAGCATGTATAATATTTATTAGTGTGGGTGTATATCATTATCAAGTAACACGCGCAACATAGTTGGTAGTAGGCAAATGAATGAATCTCAGGGGCCTGGGTTTGATCCCCAGGTTCTAACATATATTTTTATGAATAAACATCTTTCTTGATCCAGTGCATAGTATCAGCAGGAGACATACGATGCACTTCTAATCTGGGCCATTAGATCTCCTCCAACTCAGATCTGACGCACACAAGGATGGAGGTGCATCATGAACATACAAGAGCCACCACACAAGATCCTGTCCAGGTTTCTTTTATTTTTATATATTATTTATATATTTAGATAATTGTTTAATTATATTTATATATTAATATGTACATAATTTATTTTAAATAGGATTAGAATATAAAGTTAGGATAATACATTATTATATTTTCCCGATTATTTTGATTACTCGATTATTCGAGTTAATTAATTTAATTAACTTTAATTAACAAAATCACAAAAATCCTAGAGAGGTCAAGGTATTAGGGTTTGCCCGATCCCATTGCCCATTTGTCAAACCATCAAACCTTCAATTAATTCTCTCCTCGACCCGACTAAATCTATTAGTCGCATTAGACGAGAGATAAAAATACACAAATTAAAATACATTTTAATTTGCTGCCCGCGACGATCAATCTATCGATCTGAGTAATCAGCAATGCCCCGTAATCCGTTAGCTATACTGACCAAATTTATTGGCCACCGCATCTAACGGTGCCATATCAAATCAGGGTTGTACGCCCAAACACTTAAAACACATCAAACCACAAACTACGGATTTTCATCCTTTCCAATTAGGCAACTCAAAATGCCTTTCAAATTACGAACTCAAAACTACGATAGGCTATTCAAAAAGCCTCAAACACCTCCACATCAAATTCAAAGGCGTACAATCATGTGCCCGAACTACGTTGACTCTGATTCTCCATAAGGAGATACGTAGGCACTTGGATAACCAAGGCGAGTCCCCCACCCTAAAATCTCAATTTTCCCCTATTCACCTCCTTAGCTATAAAACCTAAATATTTTAGCCATAAACTATCACCTTAGATTCAAAGCCATAGGAAAGGGTTGAGGGTGCCTAACACCTTCCCTCAACTTGATTATAATAACTTACCTCAATCTCTTAACTGCGTAGGGTTTCCTATTCGCCCTTCAGAATAGGTGATGACTCTAAAACCTTTAATTTTTAGGGCAGGTTGCTACAGCTGGCGACTCTGCTGGGGAAATACACTATAGGTGAATTATTATGCTCCTAAGGCTTGAGATGGTTTAGGTTTAGGTTTGTGGCAAACGGTTTAGGTTTTTGGCGAAATTTTCAGGGTTTGGCTAATTCGCCATTTTTAGGGTTTACTTATTTTTATAAATATTTAAATTTTTATTTATTATTTATTTTTATATTATTTCATCTATTTACATCAATTTCAAATAAACATCTATTTATCTAAATATTTGTTGTTTTTGCTGCATTTTCGAATTATAGCCAGCCGGATTTTGAGGTTAATTTTTAAATATTTAAATTTAATTTTATTTATTTATTTACTCACTTATAAGTTCATTTATTTACAGTAATTTAGTTAAATATTTGTTTATGTGAATATTTATTATTTTATCGCATTTCGGGATATATAAATTGTTGTTAAACCTAAGCGTGGGAATTATAATAATGACCAGAGGGGAATTACATCGCCTACGAGTCTTATTATAATTCCACTCAGAGTGGGTTGAATATCCGGAAAGGTCTGATACGAGGCTCGACCTTGTTGAGGGCTGGACTTGGTATTTGGCTGATCTCTCTAGGAACCTACCCCTAAAACTCGAACCTCATAGATAAATGAGTTATTCCAAAATCCAAAGAGACAAAAAGTCTCGGCGGCTACGAACGATCCCATGAGACCTTCTAGAACATACAAATGGGAAGGGTAGGCACCCTAAGCCGCTACGTTGAACCTATGAACCTAGGGCTTATGTGCTTACGTGCTTATTATATATGCAATTTATACTGCAAATGTCTTGCTTCTAATTCTGCAGGTATTCCTACGCACTCCCTGGCCTGCAGGGACTCTAATTTCGAGACCATGTCCTTCCCACGAAGGGCATCTTCGTTTACGCACGTTGATCGGCCTCTCGATGGCCATGAGACTTAGTGACTGTCATGAACGGTCACTCCGCGCCTGTATCTACGCACTCCCTAGCCTATAGGGACCTTCCTTATATAGCCTTGTATTCTTACAACTACGTGTCCTTCCCACGAAGGACATCTTCGTTTACGCACGTCGATTGGCCTCTCGATGGCCATGCGATCCAGTGACTATTTTGAACAGTCACCATGTGCTTACATTTACGCACTCCCTAGCCTGTAGGGATTCCATTTCTAGAATCACATCCTTCCCATGAAGGACACCTTTATTAGCGCACATTGATTGGCCTCTCGATGGCCATGCGATTCAGTGACTGTCTTGAACGGTCACCCCGTCCTTACTCCTACGTACTCCCTAGCCTATAGGAATTTTCTTTTACATCCATGTGTTTTCACAATGACGCGTCCTTCCCCGAAGGACAACTTCATTAGCATGCGTTCGATTGGCCTCTCAATGGCTATGAGATCTAGTGACTGTCCTGAACGGTCACTCCATGCTTGTTTCCGTGCACCCTCTAACTTGTAGGGTTTTGGGATTTTCATCTGTACATCTTTTATCCCTAGCCCGTAGGGCTTTCACTTCATCCGATATCGTCCTTAGATAAGTTGTGTTCCACACAGAGAACCTTCCCACCGAGGACAACTTCATTGGTACACGTTGATTGGCCTCTCGATGGCCATGAGACTTGGTGACTGTCTTGAACGGTCACCAGCCGCTACCTTCTGCATACTCCCTAATCTAAGGGATTTCCATTGGCGTGTCATAACATCTATTTGCAAGGATTTCACGAGGGTTTAATGTCGTCTCTAAGGCTATCCCTAGGATTATACGTCATGCGTCTGCATTGCATACATGGAGTTATAATACAAGGAGTCTCTCGCATACGCATGCATTTGCATTTTCATGCATTCATACATTCGCATATCTATCTTCGCCCACATCCATACTTACCGTGCTAGCCGGTTTCCCGAAATTCCCGAAGAAGATCAAAGAGGATCATAAACTACGGAGAAAGGAGGATAAAACATCGAGAATGATTTTAGTCTTACTAAAGAAAAAAGGATGTCTTTCACCACGCCAGCCGCATATCCATGCCTTTCCGTAACGGGTTTGTAAATACAATAAAGGTTGTCATCGAGCAAGGATTAGTTCAACAAAGAAGTTCCCTCATAGATACACTCAAGATGTATCTAGTCATAAAGGGGTTCATCTTAGAACACATCAAACTTACAAGGATGCTCTACGATAGCCTAGGGGCAAGGGTCAGTCCAACTGGGGCAATACCCTGAACAAAGATGCATGACTACGATGGAGGGAATGCGACATATGTCAACCCCACACCAAGGAAAAAAAGGGTCTTAGGTAATACTATCCTTAGGAAAAGCAAAAGAGGTTCAGTCAAAGGAAACTCATGAAGTTCCGATACGACGAAAACCCAGCGCTAGCAATTCATTCCCGACAGGTTTGACGTGCCCAAGGAAAATCCGAGGTTGCCCTCACTTCTACAAGTCTAAAGAGCTAAGGAGTAAAACAAGATCAATGGACCTACAAAGGAGATTGTCCCTAGGATCAATAGGTGTTTACCACGCTCAGAATTTCAACCCCTACGATCGCTAAGTGTCGTTCAGGATAAAAGTTGTACCTTTGGACTAGCAATTCTAATGGGATGACCATGCATGTTTTGGAGTCAATTCATTCGCTTCATTCGTTCACTACTACGACTCTTTATTCGCTTCCATTTAATTTTCAATTTCAAATCTAAGAGTATTAACAAACTTGAGGGAGAATGACGACTACAAATAACTAAGTCCAGCTAAACATATGCTTTCAAGGTAAGACCGAGCTGAGGATGTACAGGCATTGTTTCAATCCCTAAACAGTGGAGACATAAGGATGTTAATCCCTCGTCACCCCCTCGAGCCAGGAGTTGGAGTTTTGTTTCTACTTTTCAAATAAACCTTGATTTTAACCAAGGGGCAGGGTAGATTTCAGTTAATTCAATGGTGTATTTTGGTTGTCGAGAGAATCAGTCAATTCAAGCTGAAATTCTGGACTCAGACACGCGATGTCTTACAGGATGTCACGACATCACTATCTGAATGTTTTTAAACAAATGAACAAAGTGTAAACAGAAAACAACACAGGAAAATTGTTAACCCAGTTCGGTGCAAACACACCTACATCTGGGGGCTACCAAGCCAGGGAGGAAGTCCACTATAAGTAATATCAATTCAAGGTAATACAACTCAATATTACGCCTTTCACTTAATATCTACCCAATGCAACTTCAATCTAAACAACTTAGACCAGAGATCCTACTCACTCCCCCTCAATCACAGCAGTGATGAAAAATTAACAGACGAATAACAAAAGAAGACACTCTTCAAAAACACAACTTGATCTTGCTTAAAAGCTTTGATCAAGTACAATAGTACTCTTGCTTAAAAGCTTTGAGTACTTTTTACAACTCAAAACAAAAACGCCTAGACCAAGACATTCATCATGATGATTGTTTGGCTTACAAGAAGGCTAGTACACAAAACAAAAAACACAACAAACTTCTGGACGGCAAACCCTGAAAACCAAAAAACCAACCTCCAGCAGCTTCTTCAATTGTTATAAATAACCTTGCAACAGCTGGGCCTTGGATCCAATATTATTTTTAAACCTAATTAAGACCATTTCCATAAAGCAAAGATCCTATGAATAACCATCGCATAAAGCTGTTCTGAAACAAATCAATATCCAAAGTTTCCAAAAGAGGCGCGCAAAGTCTTAACAGATCAAATAACCATAACGAGATCATAATAAAACACAGCAGCTTCGGATGTCATGACATCGGCCTTGACATCAGGTAAAAGCCTGCACAAGAAAAACTTCAAAACAATGCATGTCATGACACCAGGTTTGACATGATAAAGACACTATTTGTTTTACCAAAAAATACAGCCAATCAATAACATCTACAAACTCCCCCTTTGGCGAATTTTTGGCTAAAACAATAATAGATGATACCATCAGAGATTAGAGTACGCACAGCAGCCAATAGAAACAAGGATCCAGAGAAATAATAAATTCTGTCAGCCAACAACATCCTGCTTGATTAATCATAGTACATCCAAGGAACCAAAAGTAACAGAATATCCCTTGTCAGGACAAGAGGATCCAGAGAAACATTTACAGCAACAACCAGCAACAACCAAGTCATCATCTATCACTTTCACTTCTCCCCCTTTCTAGCCACAAAAGGAGCCAAACAACAGATGAAGATTTACACTTCAGAACCAGCAGTATCTTCAGTATCCTCCTTACTCATTTCCACATCACTGGAGCTACTAGTCCGGGCATCAGCATCCTTACCCTCCTCAGCCATCACTACCAACAGTATGATCATCACCACCATCAGCAGAGTATACTTGACATTCAAGTGAGCAATAGTGCTGGTCGCACACCCAATTAATTGCTATAATCCTTCACAAAGACAAATGCCCAGTTTGCTTCTTAGATTTTCAAATTGATTTGCATCCAAGGCTTTTGTGAAAATATCAGCTAGTTGAAGGTTTGTAGCAACATGTTCCAAGACAATTGTTTTATCTTCAACAAGATCTCTAATGTAATGATGTCTAATATCAATGTGCTTGGTCCTGCTATGCTGAATGGGATTCTTTGAAATGTTAATGGCACTTAAATTGTCACAATATAATGTCATGACATCTTGTGTGACATTGTATTCTGTTAACATCTGTTTCATCCAAACAAGCTGAGAGCAACTACTTCCTGCTGCAATGTATTCTGCCTCTGCAGTGGACAGGGACACACAATTTTGTTTCTTGCTGAACCATGAAATAAGATTATTACCCAAGAAGAAACATCCTCCTGAAGTACTTTTTCTGTCATCAGCACTTCCTGCCCAGTCTGCATCACAATATCCAGTGAGAATGGGTTCACACCCATGAGAGTAGAGCATTCCATATTCACAAGTACCATTCACATATTTCAGGATCCTCTTGACTTGATTTATATGGCTGGTTTTGGGTTCTGCTTGATACCTAGCACATACCCCAACAGCAAAGGCAATATCAGGTCTACTGGCTGTAAGATACAACAGACTTCCTATCATGCTTCTGTATAGACTTTGATCAACACTGGTTCCCTTTTCATCTTTGGACAGCTTCAAATGGGTAGGTGCTGGTGTCCTTTTGTGAGAAGCATTTTCCATTCCAAACTTTTTGACAATGTTTCTAGCATACTTGCTCTGAGAGAGAAAGATTGAGTCTTCCATCTGTTTGACTTGCAGCCCAAGAAAATAGGTTAATTCTCCAACTAGACTCATTTCAAATTCAGATTGCATCTGATCAACAAAATGTCTAGTCATCTTGTCTGACATCCCACCAAATACAATATCATCCACATAGATTTGAGCTATCAGAATCTTCCCTCCTTCATCTTTAACAAAAAGAGTTTTATCTATCCCTCCTTTCCTGTATCCATTGCTAGTAAGAAACTCAGTTAGTCTCTCATACCAAGCTCTAGGAGCTTGTTTCAGACCGTAAAGAGCTTTTCTTAATTTGTATACATGATCAGGGTGGTTTGGATCTGCAAAACCTTTAGGTTGTTCTACATAGACTTCCTCATTCAAATATCCATTCAAGAAAGCACTCTTCACATCCATCTGGTATAGTTTGAATTTCAGAATACATGCAATCCCTAACAATAGCCTAATTGACTCAAGTCTGGCAACAGGGGCAAAGGTTTCATCAAAGTCAATTCCTTCAACTTGGGTGTATCCTTGAGCAACTAGCCTTGCTTTGTTTCTGATAACAGTTCCCAGTTCATCTGACTTGTTCTTGTAAACCCATTTAGTTCCAATGACATTAGTACCTTTAGGTCTTGGTACCAGCTCCCATACTTCATTTCTTTCAAACTGGCCTAGTTCTTCCTGCATGGCATTAATCCAGAACTCATCTGTTAATGCTTCCTTGACATTTTTAGGTTCAATTTTTGACACAAAACAAGAGTTTGAGACAACTTCTCTTGACCTTGTAATAACTCCACTGTTGAGATCTCCTATAATAAGATCTTTAGGATGATCTTTCTGAATTCTTATAGAAGGACTCTTGTTAGGGGGTTCAGTCTCAGCTTCTGTGATAGTGGGACTGCAATCATCTTCTCTTGTAGAACCTTCTGCTGTAAAATCCCAGAATGTTCCGACATCTTCTGTGACATCTGCTTGATTGTGAACATCATCAACCACAACATTTATGGATTCCATTATTATTTTGGTTCTTGAGTTGAATACTCTATAAGCTCTACTGTTTGTAGAGTAGCCCAGAAAGATTCCTTCATCACTCTTGGGATCCATCTTCCTCCTGTGATCTCTATCAGCAAGAATGTAACACTTACTACCAAACACATGGAAGTATTTGACAGTGGGTTTTCTTCCCTTCCAGATCTCATATAGGGTGGTAGAGGTTCCTTTTCTTAAGGTAACTCTATTATGGACATAGCAAGCAGTATTCATGGCTTCAGCCCAGAAGTAGATAGGAAGATTCTTAGCATGGATCATGGCTCTTGCTGATTCTTGAATAGTTCTATTCTTTCTTTCAACAACCCCATTTTGCTGTGGAGTAATAGAGGAAGAGAATTCATGATGTATTCCTTCAGAGGAGCAGAATTCAGCAAACTTTTGATTCTCAAATTCCTTTCCATGATCACTTCTAATTCTCACAACACCATTTTCTTTTTCTCTTTGAATTCTTTGACATAGGTCCTTGAAAACATCAAACACATCTGATTTTTCTCTGATGAAATTTACCCAAGTGTACCTGGAGTAGTCATCCACAACCACATAAGCATATTTCTTTCCTCCAAGACTTTCTATTTGCATTGGTCCCATCAAGTCCATATGTAGAAGTTCAAGAACTTTGGAAGTAGTCAGATGTTTAACCTTTGGATGTGACATCCTGGTTTGTTTTCCTACCTGACATTCACCACATATTTTTCCTTCATCAATTTGTAGCTTAGGAATTCCTCTTACAGCTTCCAGAGAAATAATTCTTTTCATACCTCTTAGATGAAGGTGACCAAGTTTTTGGTGCCACAACTTTGCTTCTTCTTCTTTAGAACAAACAGTAGAATAGTTGGATTCATGAGACACCCACAGGTAGCAGTTATCTTTGGATCTGACACCCCTCATTACAACTTCCTTTTCTTCATTAATAACCACACACTCAGCTTTGGTGAAGTTGACTTGGTATCCTTGGTCACAGAGTTGACTGATGCTTATGAGATTGGCAGTCAGGCCTTTGACCAACAAAACACCTTCTAAATTTGGCACTCCTGAACAATCTAATTTTCCAACACCTTTGATTTCTCCTTTAGCTCCATCACCAAAGGTTACATAACTAGTAGAATGACTCTTGATATCAACAAGCAGATTTTTGATTCCAGTCATGTGTCTGGAACATCCACTATCAAAATACCAGTCTTCTTTGGCTGAAACTCTAAGAGATGTATGGGCTATTAAAGCCATACTTTTAGGTTTCCATTGTTGCTTCTGGATGGGCATGATCTGCTTAGGTTTGTAAGAAGGAGTTTGATCTGGATATCCATATAGTCTGAAGCAAAAAGGCTTAATGTGTCCAAATCTTCCACAGTAATGACATCTCCATCTTTGAAACTTTCTCTTCATTCTACCTTTCTCGTGATGTTGAGTCACATGTTTTGACATCGGCTTCAACATCTCAGCTTCAGGTTTAGTTCTGCTACTATCTTGGACATATTTCTTTGCACCAACAAATCCTATACCAGACATATCTCTTGAACTCTTTCCAACCTGCAAGATCTCCTCCAACATATCCGTGCCACTGTTCAACATTTTTACTGATTTTGACATCTGATCAAGTTTGGATTGTAGCAGGATAATTTCACCATTCAGTTCAGATATAGTTTCATTAAGCTCTTTGTTATTAGCTTCCAACTGGGCTATGTATTTCTTCTGCTTTTCACCTTGTTGACATACTTCAGCACTTCTGATACACAGCTTTCTGTAGGAAATTGCCAGTTCTTCAAAGGTTAGCTCATCTTCACTAGCATCTTCATCAGAATTGCAAACTCCAGTAAGGGCTGTGACATGTTTGGCTGATTCTTCTTCAAAATCACTCTCAGAATCTTCATCAGACCAGGAGACTGACAATCCTTTCTTTTGTTTCTTGAGATAAGTAGGGCATTCACCTCTAATATGTCCATACCCTTCACATCCATGACATTGGATCCCTTTGTTGTGGTTGTACTTTTCTTCTGGTTTAACTCCTCTGCCAGAGTCATAAGATCTATTGATGTCAGATGAGATGTTCTGGACATTAGGTCTTGACTTCTGATGCATCCTTCTCATAATTTTGTTGAATTGTTTACCAAGCATAGCTATAGATTCAGATACATTCTCTTCTCTACTTTCCTTAACTTCTTCTTGAGAGTTGGACACAAAAGCTATGCTTTTGTTCTTCTTTTCAGAATTTTCATTGATTCCCATCTCAAAGGTTTGAAGGGATCCAATTAACTCCTCTACCTTCATTTTGCTGATATCCTGTGCCTCTTCTATAGCTGTAACTTTCATATCAAATCTCTTAGGTAGGGATCTAAGGATTTTCCTCACCAACTTTTCATCAGACATTTTTTCTCCCAAAGCTCCTGAGGTATTAGCAATATCGAGTAAATTCATATGAAAATCCTTAATACTTTCATCATCCCTCATCCTTAGATTTTCAAATTTTGTAGTTAGCAGTTGAAGTCTTGACATCTTCACTTTGGAGGTGCCCTCATGAGTAGTCTTTAGGATATCCCAGACATCTTTGGCTAGTTCACACTGGTGAACCAGTCTCAATATATTTTTGTCAATTCCATTGAATAACGCATTTAGGGCTTTAGAGTTGCCAAGCGCCAAAGCCTCTTCATCTTTGTCCCAATCTTCCTCTGGTTTAAGAGTTTTGTTGCCATCTTTATCAGTAATAACAGGATGTTCCCATCCTTTGTTCACAGCTCTCCATGCATTGCTGTTCACGGATTTCAGAAAAGCCACCATGAGAGGTTTCCAATAATCATAATTAGAGCCATCCAGAATGGGTGGTCTCATTATAAATCCACCACCTTCTTTGTCCATCGAACCAGAAAATACTTTCCCTAGATCTCACCCAGTAAAAACAGGCAGGGTGCCTGCTCTGATGCCAATTGAAATTCTGGACTCAGACACGCGATGTCTTACAGGATGTCACGACATCACTATCTGAATGTTTTTAAACAAATGAACAAAGTGTAAACAGAAAACAACACAGGAAAATTGTTAACCCAGTTCGGTGCAAACACACCTACATCTGGGGGCTACCAAGCCAGGGAGGAAGTCCACTATAAGTAATATCAATTCAAGGTAATACAACTCAATATTACGCCTTTCACTTAATATCTACCCAATGCAACTTCAATCTAAACAACTTAGACCAGAGATCCTACTCACTCCCCCTCAATCACAGCAGTGATGAAAAATTAACAGACGAATAACAAAAGAAGACACTCTTCAAAAACACAACTTGATCTTGCTTAAAAGCTTTGATCAAGTACAATAGTACTCTTGCTTAAAAGCTTTGAGTACTTTTTACAACTCAAAACAAAAACGCCTAGACCAAGACATTCATCATGATGATTGTTTGGCTTACAAGAAGGCTAGTACACAAAACAAAAAACACAACAAACTTCTGGACGGCAAACCCTGAAAACCAAAAAACCAACCTCCAGCAGCTTCTTCAATTGTTATAAATAACCTTGCAACAGCTGGGCCTTGGATCCAATATTAGTTTTAAACCTAATTAAGACCATTTCCATAAAGCAAAGATCCTATGAATAACCATCGCATAAAGCTGTTCTGAAACAAATCAATATCCAAAGTTTCCAAAAGAGGCGCGCAAAGTCTTAACAGATCAAATAACCATAACGAGATCATAATAAAACACAGCAGCTTCGGATGTCATGACATCGGCCTTGACATCAGGTAAAAGCCTGCACAAGAAAAACTTCAAAACAATGCATGTCATGACACCAGGTTTGACATGATAAAGACACTATTTGTTTTACCAAAAAATACAGCCAATCAATAACATCTACACAAGCAAAGGTTCAAGCATAAGGATCAAGCAAAGCAAAGGTTCAAGCATATCTTCTTCCTCGCGTTCATCCAAGATTGAGGAAGCAATGGAGATAACATTCACAACATCTTCTTCCTCAATATATCATTTGAGATCGAGGACGTATCAAAGTTGAAGCTTGCTAATCAAGTCAACATGGCAGTCACAACATTCGATATCCAAGGAGCATTCAAAAGAAAAAGGAGAAAAACGCCCGCTAAGTCAAAATGAAAAATTTCATGAAAGAAAAACAAAAACGACTTCGGCAAAAATTAGGGCATCCCGATGGATCAAATTCAAAGGAATTGACTCATGCAAAAATAAGGGATAAAAAAAACACAAAGGCGAAATGCAAAGGATAATCTTGTGACTGCTAAATCATCAAAGCTTCACATCAATGCTTGGATCTCTACAATATTTTCAATCAACGCTTGGGTATTTACTAAAGGTTTCTGCTCAACATCATAACTGATTTTCTTACAAACAAAACACATTCATTGGATTAGGCGAATTTCTAGGATTTGGAGAACATCAAGGAGAAAGGGGTGGGTTAAATAAATTTTGAGCCTTATATCCATTGTTTCTTAAAACCGTGAACCAGGCCAAATTACAACATTCAAAAGTCCTAATTAAGGCAAGGTTAACTATGAAAGCATATTAAGCAGGATTTGTTATACTGACTCCTACGTTTGTTAAAACTACTTCTAATCACTACGCTTCTTCAAGCATTCACTTCTAATCATCCTGTCCTAATTCATAACGGACTTTGATTTCAAAACTTGCATACGCATCGCATTGGATTTACTTCTCAAATGGTACAACGTCATCTGCGAGTATACACTTAGCATCGAGGAGATCTCGAAATGGGTTAATCAAAGGTGATCCTTTCTAATAAAGACTCTGGAATGGGGGAACCACATCTAGGGGGTTCTCCTAAACAGGGGCAAACTTTCAAGGATTACAGGGGCATACAATTAAAAATCCTATTCATTAGGGGGCATTCTTCCTAAGGTTCAATCGACTTGGGGCACACCTCGAAGCAATCACAATCAGGGGCATGTCAAACATGGGAAGAATGCAAATTCAAAGAATAAAACACTGTGGATAGCCCTCTATATCCTGGAGATCAAGGGCATACCCTTCAATTCAAACGTCGAAGCATATGACAAGGTTATTTCTCGGGGCACTTCCTTCATGGCTTATAGATCATAGGCGTCTTTTTCCACTAAACACTGGGGCATTGGATATCAAATCCATAAAGAAAACCTCAAAGGTGTGGGGAACTTCAAAAGGTTAAAGGTGTGGAGAACCTCCAAAGGTTAAAGGCGTGGAGTATTTCGAAAAACCAAAATGGGGCAAGACGCACAACAAAAGGAAAGGCGTCTTCATACTATACAACCTCGTATCAATCTTTCTCCTAACTACAAAGTTCAAAAAACAGGTATTGGGAAGTCGAGCTAGCATCACACCCCACCGCCTCCAACAACCTTTCAACATCAGCGAACTATACACGCTTTGGTTATCAACAACCTATCATTGGAGCATCATGCAAGTACATATAAATCATGCATTACATACATTGGCTGATACATTACACCACACCTTTTTAGGTAGTCTTCTTTAAGACAAATCCTACGGTCCTTTCTAGGAACCTCTTCAGGTAGTCTTTTTAAGACATTAATGTTCTAAAAACCTTTTCAGGTAGCCTTTTCTAAGACAATCATCGTCATTTCCAAGAACCTCTTTAGGTAGTCTTTTTCAAGATATTCTACGAACCTTTTCAGGTAGCCTTTTCTAAGACAGTCATCGTCATCCTCAAGAACCTTTTAGGGTAGTCTTCTTTAAGACAGTCCTTTTCTAAGAACTTTTATAAGTAGTCTTCTCTAAGACAATCATCGTTATTTCCAAGAACCTTTTTTAGGTAGTCTTCTTCAGGACATTCTTTTTCTAAGTACCTTTTTAGGTAGCCTTCTTTAAAACAATTTGGCATCCTTTTCAGGAACCTCTTCAGGTGGTCTTCTTTAAGACATTCTACGAACCTTTCTGGGTGGTCTTTTCTAAGACATTCACTGTCCTCTCCAATAACCTCTTTAGGTAGTCTTTGTAAAACATCTTCAGCCTTTCCAGGTGGTCCTCTTCAAGATAAATTTCTATCCATTCTAAGAACCTTTCCAGGTAGTCTTCTTTAAGACAAATTTCTATCCATTCTAAGAACCTCTTCAGGTAGTCTTCTTCAAGACAAATCTTCATATCCATTCCAGAAACCTTTTCAGGTAGTCTTATAGAAGACATCACTTCGTTCCACTCGCTACATCAATCAACATATACATAAGCATAAGCAATACCCGCATACATAAACATTACCAAGCCAACATAAGCATAGCCGCGGTGTAGGTGAAAATATGGAGTAAACAAGTTCAACGGGTTCAATAAGGAGATAAAACCTTGGGATTGACATCAGCATCAACATACATACATACGCATTAGCATATGCATATCATCTAGTGCATTCAAATACTACAAAAGCCCAGTCTCCAACCCTCGTGTTGTGATTGGTATATTTTCCGACCCACGTGTCGTGAGGTTTCCAACCATCGTGTTATGATAGGTGTATTTTCCGACCCTCGAGTCATGAATATTTGGCATGCTACTTTCTCCGACCCTCGAGTCGTGAGTCTCCAAACAGGTACGCTTGTCAGAACCATGGCAGGTAATTCCTAATGGTGCAGGTGAACTCGTCCGAACCAGGGCAAGTGATCCTAATGATGCAGGTGAAGTTGTCCGAACCAGGGCAAATAATCCTAATGGTGCAGGTGAACTCGTCCGAACCAGGGCAAGTGATCCTAATGGTGCAGGTGAAGTTGTCCGAACCAGGGCAAATAATCCTAATGGTGCAGGTGAAGTTGTCCGAACCAGGGCAAATAATCCTAATGGTGCAGGCGAACTCGTCCGAACCAAGGCAAGTGATCCTAATGGTGCAGGGGAAGTTGTCCGAACCAGGGCAAATAATCCTAATGGTGCAGGTGAACTCGTCCGAACCAGGGCAAGTGATCCTAATGGTGCAGGTGAAGTTGTCCGAACCAGGGCAAATAATCCTAATGGTGCAGGTAAGCTTGTCCGAACAAGGGCAAGTGACTCCTAATGGTGCAGGCGAGCTTGTCAGAACTATGACAAGTAATCCCTAATGGTGTAGGTGAAATTTGTCCGAACCAGGACAAATAATCCTAATGGTGTAGGTGAAATTTGTCCGAACCAGGGCAAATGACCCAAATGGTGTAGGAGAAATTTGTCCGAACCAGGGCGAATGATCCAAATGGTGTAGGTGAAATTTGTCCGAACAAGGGATGATCCAAATGGTGCAGGCGAGCTTGTCAGAAGTATGACAAGTAATCCTATTGGTGCAGGAGCCTTTCCAGGCAGTATTCTTTAAGACGCATTTCATCCTTTCTAGGAGCTTTTCCAGGCAAACAGGGTTTTACAAAGAATTGTACAACAAGGATCTACAAAAGGGTTTCTCAATTGGGTTTTGTTAGAACAAGATTTGTTCTGATCAATTATCTTAGTTTTGATGATAACAATAATATGAATTTTGCTTAAGATAATATGGTACTCTAATCCAGTGCAATTTCCTTTTCAGGGAATATATAAAGAGTACGCATAATTCAGCGCTCAGAAGCTTTGTCTCAAAGGGTTCAGCATGCAACATCAGAACATGGTCTGGCAAGACATCAGAAGATGGTCGAAGCAGAATCAGAACATGGGTCTATGGAAGCATCAGAAGAACAAGAGAACAGAAGCACTGAAGTTCTGATGGTATCACGCTCAGAAGCACTTCAAGGTCAGAAGATCAGAAGATGCTATGCACCAAGCTGTTTGACTCTGATGATATTCAAACGTTGTATTCACAAACATCAGATCAGAAGGAAGTACAAGTGGCAAGCTACGCTGACTGACAAAAGGAACGTTAAAAGCTATTCTAGGCTACGTCAGTAGACACAGCGTGAACAAGGCTCGAGGTAGTTGACAAAAGCGTATAACATTAAATGCGATGCTGTACGGAACACGCAAAGCATTAAATGCACTCAACGGTCATCTTCTCCAACGCCTATAAATATGAAGTTCTGATGAGAAGCAAGGTTAATGATTTTAACGATTCTGCACCAAAACAACTCATATCAAACTTGCTGAAACGCTGTTCAAATCTAAACTCAGAATCTTCATCTTCATCAAAGCTCACTACATTGCTGTTGTAATATATTAGTGAGATTAAGCTTAAACGATTAAGAGAAATATCACAGTTGTGATTATCGCTTTTAAGAAGCATTTGTAATACTCTTAGAATTACATTAAGTTGTAAGGAACTAGAGTGATCGTGTGGATCAGAATACTCTAGGAAAGTCTTAGGAGTGAACTAAGCAGATTGTAACTAGAGTGATCGTGTGGATCAGTAGACTCTAGAAAAGTCTTAGAGGGTATCTAAGCAGTGTTCCTGGAGTGATCAGTGTGTGATCAGAAGACTCTGGAAGACTTAGTTGCTGACTAAGTGGAAAACCATTGTAATCCGTGCGATTAGTGGATTAAATCCTCAGTTGAGGTAAATCATCTCTGCGGGGGTGGACTGGAGTAGTTTAGTTAACAACGAACCAGGATAAAAATAACTGTGCAATTTATTTTTATCTGTCAAGTTTTTAAAGCTACACTTATTCAAACCCCCCCCCTTTCTAAGTGTTTTTCTATCCTTCAATTGACATCAGAGCGCCGGTTCTAAGGTGCAAGCACTTAACCGTGTTTAGAAAAGATTCAGGAAGAGAAAAACGCTTCAGTAAAAGATGGTTGATGAAAGTGAAAAGTCTACACCTACACCTGCATCTACATCTGGCTCTGCTGAGCAATACAACGGTAACAATGGTTATACTAGACCGCCGGTATTTGATGGTGAAAACTTTGAATACTGGAAAGTTACTTTCTTGGTCTAGATGGTGATCTATGGGATCTTCTGATGGATGGTTACAAACATCCAGTAAATGCCAGTGGCGTAAAACTGTCAAGGCAAGAAATGAATGATGATCAGAAGAAGCTTTTCAGGAATCATCATAAATGCAGAACTGTTTTGCTGAATGCTATCTCTCATGCTGAGTATGAGAAGATATCTAACAGGGAAACGGCCTATGACATATATGAGTCCTTGAAAATGACTCATGAAGGAAATGCTCAAGTCAAGGAGACTAAAGCTCTAGCTTTAATCCAGAAGTATGAAGCCTTCAAGATGGAGGATGATGAAGAAATTGAAAAGATGTTTTCAAGATTTCAAACTCTTACTGCTGGATTGAGAGTTCTTGACAAGGGATACACCAAGGCTGATCATGTAAAGAAGATCATCAGAAGCTTACCCAGAAGATGGGGTCCTATGGTGACTGCATTCAAGATTGCAAAGAATCTGAATGAAGTTTCTCTGGAAGAGCTTATCAGTGCCTTGAGGAGTCATGAAATAGAGCTGGATGCAAATGAGTCTCAAAAGAAAGGTAAGTCTATTGCATTAAAATCAAATATCAAGAAATGCACTAACGCTTTTCAGGCTAGAGAAGAAGATCCTGAAGAATCAGAATCTGAAGAAGAAGATGAACTGTCTTTGATCTCCAGAAGGCTAAATCAACTCTGGAAGACCAAGCAAAGGAAGTTCAGAGGCTTCAGAAGTTCAAAGAAATTTGAACGTGGAGAATCTTCTGATGACAGAAGACTTGACAAGAAGAAGGTCATGTGCTATGAATGCAATGAGCCTGGACACTACAAGAATGAATGTCCAAATCTTCAGAAGGAAAATCCCAAGAAGAAGTTTCATAAGAAGAAAGGTCTTATGGCAACCTGGGATGAGTCAGAAGATGATTCAGACTCTGAAGACGAGCAGGCTAACTGTGCGCTGATGGCGACAGAAGATGACGGATCAGAATCTACATCAGAATCAGATTCTGAAGAGGTATTTTCTGAACTTACTAGAGATGAGTTAGTTTCCGGTCTAACTGAACTTCTGGAACTCAAGTCTCAAATCAGTCTCAAATACAAAAAGCTGAAAAAGCTATTTGAATTTGAAACAAAGAAGCTTGAGTTGGAAAATTCTGAATTAAAAGAAAAACTTTTAAAATTATCCAATAATGTTGGATCTCCTTCTGATTCAGAAAAATCCACTCCTAGTCTAAACCATATCCTGAAAGAATATGATTTAAGTTTCAGGAAGTTCTTATCTAGAAGTATTGGCAGAAGTCAGCTAGCTTCTATGATATATGCTGTGTCTGGAAACAAAAGAGTTGGCATTGGTTTTGAGGGTGAAACCCCATACAAACTTGAACCTGTTGATGAAATGAAACTCACATACAAGCCATTGTATGATCAGTTCAAGTATGGCCACTCCCATGATATTAGGCACACATCACATGCTCAAAGTTTTCACATAACACACACCAAAAAGCATGTGACACAACCTAGGAAATATCATGAAACTCACATTAAAAATTATCATGCTGTTCCTCCTATTGCTTACAATGTTAAACCCAAGTTCAATCAGAACTTGAGAAAATCTAACAAGAAAGGACCCAAAAAGATGTGGGTACCTAAGGATAAGATTATTCCTATTGCAGATATCCTTGACTGCAAAAAGGACAAAGCACAACATGTCATGGTACCTGGACTCTGGATGCTCACGACACATGACAGGAAGAAGGTCTATGTTCCAAGACCTGGTGCTTAAGTCTGGAGGAGAAGTCAAGTTCGGAGGAGATCAGAAGGGCAAGATAATTGGCTCTGGAACTATAAAGTCTGGTAACTCTCCTTCCATTTCTAATGTACTTCTTGTAGAAGGATTAACACATAACCTCTTATCTATCAGTCAATTGAGTGACAATGGTTATGATATAATCTTTAATCAAGAGTCTTGCAAGGCTGTAAATCAGAGGGATGGCTCAATCCTATTTACAGGCAAGAGGAAGAACAACATTTATAAGACAGATCTGCAAGATCTTATGAGTCAGAAGGTGACTTGTCTTATGTCTGTTTCTGAAGAGCAGTGAGTCTGGCACAGAAGATTAAGTCATGCTAGTTTGAGAAAGATATCTCAGATTAACAAACTGAATCTTGTCAGAGGACTCCCTAATCTGAAATTCAAATCAGATGCTCTTTGTGAAGCATGTCAGAAGGGCAAGTTCTCCAAACCTGCATTCAAGTCCAAGAATGTTGTTTCTACCTCAAGGCCATTAGAACTCTTGCACATTGATCTGTTTGGCCCAGTCAAAACAGCATCTGTCAGAGGGAAGAAATATGGATTAGTCATCGTAGATGATTATAGCCGCTGGACATGGGTAAAATTCTTGAAACACAAGGATGAGACTCATTCAGTGTTCTTTGATTTCTGCATTCAGATTCAATCTGAAAAAGAGTGTAAAATCATAAAGGTCAGAAGTGATCATGGTGGTGAATTTGAGAACAGATCCTTTGAAGAATTCTTCAAAGAAAATGGTATTGCCCGTGATTTCTCTTGTCCTAGAACTCCACAGCAAAATGGAGTTGTAGAACGAAAGAATAGGACTCTGCAAGAAATGGCCAGAACCATGATCAATGAAACCAATATGGCTAAGCATTTCTGGGCAGAAGCAATAAACACTGCATGCTATATTCAGAATAGAATCTCTATCAGACCTATTCTAAATAAGACTCCTTATGAATTGTGGAAGAATAGAAAGCCCAACATTTCATATTTCCATCCTTTTGGATGTGTATGCTTTATTCTAAACACTAAAGATCATCTTGGTAAGTTTGATTCCAAAGCACAGAAATGTTTCCTTCTTGGATATTCTGAACGCTCAAAAGGCTACAGAGTATACAATACTGAAACATTGATTGTAGAAGAATCAATCAATATCAGGTTTGATGATAAGCTTGGTTCTGAAAAACCAAAGCAGTTTGATAATTTTGCAGATTGTGATATTGATATATCAGAAGTTGTTGAGCCAAGAAGCAACGCATCAGAAGCAGAGCTTCTCAGAAGCAAAGAATCGGAAGATCAAGTATCAGCTTCTCTGGAGAATCTAAGCATTTCTGAAGAACCAACTGTCAGAAGATCATCCAGACTCATCTCTGGTCATTCAGAAGATGTCATTCTTGGAAAGAAGGATGATCCAATCAGAACAAGAGCATTCCTTAAGAACAATGCAGACTGTCAATTAGGTCTTGTATCTTTGATCGAGCCAACTTCTGTTGATCATGCTCTAGAAGATCCAGACTGGATAATTGCTATGCAAGAAGAATTGAATCAGTTTACAAGGAATGATGTTTGGGATCTTGTTCCTAGACCAGATGGATTCAATATAATCGGTACAAAATGGGTCTTCAGAAACAAGCTCAGTGAGAAAGGTGAAGTGGTAAGAAACAAAGCCAGACTGGTGGCTCAGGGTTACAGTCAGCAAGAAGGGATTGACTATACAGAAACCTTTGCACCGGTGGCCAGGTTAGAATCTATTCGTCTATTAATTTCTTTTGCCACTCAACATAACATCACTCTCTATCAAATGGATGTTAAGAGTGCCTTCTTAAACGGTTATATAGATGAAGAAGTTTATGTCCATCAACCTCCTGGTTTTGAAGACTCTATGTCTCCTAATCATGTTTTTAAACTAAAGAAATCATTGTATGGATTGAAACAGGCTCCCAGAGCTTGGTATGAACGCTTAAGTTCTTTCCTTCTGGATAATGGTTTCACTAGAGGAAAAGTGGACACTACTCTCTTTTGTAAAACCTTTAAAAGGGATATTTTAATTTGTCAAATATATGTAGATGATATTATTTTTGGAACATCTAATGCTACACTTGGAAAGGAGTTTGCTGAGTCTATGCAGGCTGAGTTTGAAATGAGCATGATGGGAGAACTCAAGTATTTCCTTGGAATACAAATAAATCAAACATCAGAAGGAACGTATGTTCACCAAACCAAGTATGTGAAGGAACTTCTGAAGAAGTTTAATCTTCTGGACTGCAAAGAAGCCAAAACTCCTATGCATCCAACATGCATCCTAGGTAAGGATGAGGTAAGTAAGAAGGTAGATCAGAAGTTATACAGAGGTATGATTGGATCTCTTCTATATCTGACTGCTTCTAGACCTGACATTCTGTTCAGTGTTTGTTTGTGTGCTAGATTCCAATCAGATCCTAGAGAATCTCATTTAACTGCTGTTAAGAGAATTCTAAGGTATCTGAAAGGTACTACTAATGTTGGCTTAGTTTACAGAAAATCTAAAGAATACAACTTAGTAGGATTCTGCGATGCTGATTATGCTGGAGACAGAATTGAAAGAAAAAGTACTTCAGGAAGTTGCCAATTTCTTGGAAGTCATTTGATCTCCTGGTACAGCAAGAAGCAAGCAACTATTGCTCTATCAACAACAGAAGCAGAATATGTCGCTGCTGCTGGTTGTAGTACACAGATGCTCTGGATGAAGAGTCAGCTAGAAGATTATCAGATATTTGAGAGTAACATTCCTATATTCTGTGATAATACTTCTGCTATATGTTTATCTAAGAATCCTATTCTTCATTCAAAAGCTAAACATATTGAGATTAAACATCATTTCATAAGGGACTATGTTCAGAAGGGTGTTATATCTTTAAACTTTGTTGATACAGACCATCAATGGGCTGATATCTTTACAAAACCCCTGGCTGAAGATAGGTTTAAGTTCATTCTGAAAAACATCAGTATGGATTTATGCCCAGAATGAGAAGATGAGAAGTTCTCATGTATGAGTATCTTCTGAAATGAATGTGGATTTCTTTTTTAATCAGAAGTTCTGATTGAAATCTTTTAGAAATTATGATTCGGTTATTACTAACGTTTCATTGTCTAAGTTGATTCAGAACCTCTTTTAAAGCAAAACAGCTGTAACGTTTTATCTCGGGATGGTAAACCTGTCGTTACTGTTCATGGATAAGCGCGCGTGCAGTTGAAGGGACGCCGACCATAGGTAACTGTGCTAGTCACCTCATTCGTCTTTATTATCTCTCCTCATGTCACGTAACATTAAATGCTATTCAACATTCGTTTCATTTTATTTTTTTTAAATACTCTTCAAACGCTCCTCTTTCCCTATCTCTTTGCATTCATCATCAAGTTTTTCTCTCTCTCTTTCATTTTCGTCTCTTGCTCAAACAAATCTTTTAAAAATCCTAGCTCAAACCTAGCGTTCACCCTAAGCCTGTTGAAGATCTATGACTCAAAGGCGACAGATCTCTGCATATCTCGGGATGGCTCTCCTAATACCTCTCAAGTCAGACCTCTTCTTTGATGTTGTTATCAACTTTCACCCAAAGACAGAAGACTTTCTTGAGTTATGGGAGGAGGTTAAGAATGATATTCTTAACTTCTATGTTGAGGGAAAGCCCCGTTTGCAACATTAGCTCTCTGTCTGTGAACTGTCCCTCACTTCCTCTTTGGTCACTTGGATCTCTCCTACAGTGGAGGTTCCAGTCTGGAAGACAAGAGTCCACAGGGATTCTTGATGGGTTGACACCGAGCGTGTCCTGCTAGGGTGCTGTTTTTAATTTTTGTAGTCATTTCCTCTTGGGATGACTTTTTATGTATTTGCTAGGAATGTTTCTCATCTTGTTAAACATAGGAACCTTTTGTAATATCTTTTGATTATCAATGAAAAGTTTCTTTGTTCTTACATTCCAGTAATTTTATTTGTCGTTTTATTGCATCTGAATCTTTTGAAATATTCTTTTTGATGTTATGACAAAAAGGGCGAGAAGATAAATGATAAATGATTTGATTAATCTATCAGTTGCTGGGTAAAGCTCCCACACATTCACTAACAAGAACTGCAAGTTCTATATGGTTTAAGTGTTTTGCAGGTATAAAGAAGTGAAGAGAATCTTCAAAGCAAACACAAGAAGCAAAACCATGGAAACTGAAGCAAGCTGAGTGCTATCAAGCTTCAGAAATCAGAAGCAAGAAAGAAGAATGAATCAGAAGCACTGATAATAGAATTCGATCCATATTTGTCTATTTGATTTGACAAAATTCTATTTGCTCTGATATATTAGTTGCTCTGATACATTATTTCAGCCTATATGGCTCTGATACATAGAATGTGTTCTAATATACATTTTATGTTCTGACTCGTTCATGCTGACTTTTGTCGTTTAGTTTTTGTTCTGTAACATTTCAGGATGTAGAGATGCTCAGATAATGCTCTGGTACATTCAACAATGTTCTGATACAAATCTAGCATGAAGTGATGTTGGTAGAAATTCAAAGCTCTGAAGCTATCCGAGGGAAGCAGAAATCAGAAGCTGCGAATGTTCTAAAGATCCAGAAAACTCAAGCTCTGAAGCTATCCGTGGGAAGCAGAAATCAGAAGCTGTGAATGTTCAGAAGATCAAAGAAATTCAAGTTCTGAAGCTGTCCTAGAGGGAAGCAGAAATCAGAAGCTGTGAATGTTCAGAAGATCAAAGAAATTCAAGTTCTGAAGCTGTCCTAGATGGAAGCAGGAATCAGAAGCTGTGAGTGTTCTAGGGATCTAAGGAAATTCTAGTTCTGAAGCTGTCCAATGGAAGCAGAAGTCAGAAGCTAGGAATTCTCTAAAGACAGAAGCTTATATGATCGTCTCTACCGAAATAAACAGGGAAGTCTTTTATTAAAGTTCTTCGAGTATTTATTTCAGGGGGAGATTATTTATCTCAGGGGGAGAATGTTAATCTCAGGGGGAGACATATTCATATGCTTATGCTATAGCTGTGTAATTTGTCTTTTGCCGTCTGTTCTTTCTGATCGCAAATTCATATCATTTATATATGTTTTTGTCATCATCAAAAAGGGGGAGATTGTTAGAACAAGATTTGTTCTGATCAATTATCTTAGTTTTGATGATAACAATAATATGAATTTTGCTTAAGATAATATGGTACTCTAATCCAGTGCAATTTCCTTTTCAGGGAATATATAAAGAGTACGCATAATTCAGCGCTCAGAAGCTTTGTCTCAAAGGGTTCAGCATGCAACATCAGAACATGGTCTGGCAAGACATCAGAAGATGGTCGAAGCAGAATTAGAATATGGGTCTATGGAAGCATCAGAAGAACAAGAGAACAGAAGCACTGAAGTTCTGATGGTATCACGCTCAGAAGCACTTCAAGGTCAGAAGATCAGAAGATGCTATGCACCAAGCTGTTTGACTCTGATGATATTCAAACGTTGTATTCACAAACATCAGATCAGAAGGAAGTACAAGTGGCAAGCTACGCTGACTGACAAAAGGAACGTTAAAAGCTATTCTAGGCTACGTCAGTAGACACAGCGTGAACAAGGCTCGAGGTAGTTGACAAAAGCGTATAACATTAAATGCGATGCTGTACGGAACACGCAAAGCATTAAATGCACTCAACGGTCATCTTCTCCAACGCCTATAAATATGAAGTTCTGATGAGAAGCAAGGTTAATGATTTTAACGATTCTGCACCAAAACAACTCATATCAAACTTGCTGAAACGCTGTTCAAATCTAAACTCAGAATCTTCATCTTCATCAAAGCTCACTACATTGCTGTTGTAATATATTAGTGAGATTAAGCTTAAACGATTAAGAGAAATATCACAGTTGTGATTATCGCTTTTAAGAAGCATTTGCAATACTCTTAGAATTACATTAAGTTGTAAGGAACTAGAGTGATCGTGTGGATCAGAATACTCTAGGAAAGTCTTAGGAGTGAACTAAGCAGATTGTAACTAGAGTGATCGTGTGGATCAGTAGACTCTAGAAAAGTCTTAGAGGGTATCTAAGCAGTGTTCCTGGAGTGATCAGTGTGTGATCAGAAGACTCTGGAAGACTTAGTTGCTGACTAAGTGGAAAACCATTGTAATCCGTGCGATTAGTGGATTAAATCCTCAGTTGAGGTAAATCATCTCTGCGGGGGTGGACTGGAGTAGTTTAGTTAACAACGAACCAGGATAAAAATAACTGTGCAATTTATTTTTATCTGTCAAGTTTTTAAAGCTACACTTATTCAAACCCCCCCCTTTCTAAGTGTTTTTCTATCCTTCAGGTTTCTTATCACGTTAGTCCCTCGGCAGTGATATCTTTCAAAACATCATCAACAACAATCAAAGGTGTTATCTTTCTTTTCAGAGTTACTAACATACTTTAATTAACAATCATGCATCATTCAACTAACACACCTCATTCATACATATTGCATATACATACACCGCTCTCATTTATTTTGAGAAGCTCACTGCATCATGCATCGCATGCATCATAAACATTGCATAAAGTCAAGGTTGCCTTTTTAGGCCACGCTACGATCTAAATGCGTAGCTCCTTCAAAAAAAGAGCGTCTGCTTCAGAGTAAAAGAAAAAAAGAGAAGAGAGAGAAAGAATGGTATTCACCTTAGATGGCATCTTTAAAGCCCATCTCCCACTTAACTTCTTCCCAACAAATGCAAATTTCGGGGCATTCTCAGTGTCCAATCATCTTCTACCTTTAGATCACGATACGCAGACGTGCCTATCTAATTCTTCAGGTTTAAGAAGATTGAACAGGGGCAGCTGTCATACCCCAAAATTTGCCCTCCTATATTCAATCAAAGGTTCCTCTATGCATCTTCAATGGCTCAAAGTTTAAGGGACTGTTCAAAACAACACTCTCCTAATCGAGGGTCTCTCAAAGCTAGGGTTTGCACTTTATCAAAGGATTTTGAATTTCTAAGGCCTCAAATGGATCTCAAGATGTCTCATATGTCTCAATGTATCTCCATGACAATTATTAAGCTTTAATCCCAAGGATTTTCCACTCAATGGCTCAGATGACCAATAATCGACTGTGTTGACCTGAAAGTCAACTATAGTCAAAATACAGTCAAACTTCAAGATTTTTGGTCAACATCAAGTATGTGAGGTCATATCCATCATTTGATCAAAGGTTGATCATGATCCATTAATAAAAACTCAGAGATGAACAACTGCAAAGGTTCAAATTAGGGTTTTTCATAGGAAAAGTCAAGTCAACTTTGACTGGCCATAACTTCTACATGGAGTATCAGAAATTCCTCACTCAAAGCCTATGTTGAAAGAAATTGAATCCTCTACAATTTTGTCTCTCACATGCCAAGGCCACAAATGCTTCATCCAATAGATATGGTCAAAGAGATTATAGGTCCTCTAGAAAAGTCAACAAAAACACCTTTTGGGTCAAAGCTCATAATTTAAGCATGGAAGTTTCAATGAAGATGAAACCAAAAAGGCCATTTAGAGGACTCTTTGGGCTTTCCAAAAAGTCCTAGAATATGGTTATATGGCAAATATTGAGGGAGATACGAGACGTACAAGTTGGCTAAATTTCAAAGAAGATATAAAACCCTAAGTGAAGAATTTTGAATTTCTTGATTAATGGGCCTAAGATTTCCACTTCATACATGGTCATGACTTTGTAGGAGACCTCTAAATCCATATCCATCCTTTTATAATTTTATTTACTATTTATTTGAATTTTTGTTCATTTAAATATCAAATAAACTTATAAAAAATACCAAAATGAATGGATTAATTTATGTGGATCTTGTTTTAATCACCTAAGGGCCCAAACAATACCTTAAGAAAGACCAAATTTCGTTCATGCATGGGGGGAGGTGTTTTAGCCAAAATTAGAAGAAAAATCTCATGAATACTTATGCAAAATTCCAAGGGATTTGAAAGAAGAGGACCAAGCCCATATCAAACCCTAAAGACACTCATATATATTCTAAGATAATAGGGGAAGCTGGGGGGACGAAATTTGGGGGAGGGAAGCAGCCAAAGAACTAGGGTTTGCATGATCAAAAATTCCAAACTAAATTGCACCATCGAATTTCAAGTTTCAGCCCTCCATAGTAAATTCTAAGCGTTCAATCGTTCTCCTGAAGTCTCCAGGATCTGATCCCAATCTTCATTGAGGCCCATAGCGCGCAAAGGAAGTGTATACAGGGACACGTTTCTCACTCTCTTTTTCAAGTTTCCTTTTCAACGTTTCATGCATTATGAGTTTATTTTGATTGTTTATTCATGATCACTATGATGTTTGAAACGTTTCTGGGCCATTAAATATAAGAACTAGCGCAGGAATTACAGTGCACCATTGTTAGGGCATTGAGGTCGGGAAGCATCGAAACCCTAGATACAGGGCGTTTCAGTCCAAAGTGACGGTTCCATTGAAATCGCAGCCCTTCATTTGGTGGGTCTGGGGTATTCGTTTTTGTGTTTTGGTCGATTTGGCAGGAATTCGTAATGCCCCTTGCCGGAGAAGATGACCGGTTTTATTCCGGTACGGCGGCCTTGGTTTGCAGGTGTTTTGGGGTTTCTCTTCGCATGCGTGGCATCTCCTTAGTGGATAGTCAACAAAATCATCTTCTCTCTCAGCCAACGATTAGTGGTAGCAAAGCCAAGTGGGCCCGGTTTGACCTCGTTTTTTTTTTATTTTTCAATTTAACGAGCATGTATAATATTTATTAGTGTGGGTGTATATCATTATCAAGTAACACGCGCAACATAGTTGGTAGTAGGCAAATGAATGAATCTCAGGGGCCTGGGTTTGATCCCCAGGTTCTAACATATATTTTTATGAATAAACATCTTTCTTGATCCAGTGCATAGTATCAGCAGGAGACATACGACGCACTTCTAATCTGGGCCATTAGATCTCCTCCAACTCAGATCTGACGCACACAAGGATAGAGGTGCATCATGAACATATACAAGAGCCACCACACAAGATCCTGTCCAGGTTTCTTTTATTTTTATATATTATTTATATATTTAGATAATTGTTTAATTATATTTATATATTAATATGTACATAATTTATTTTAAATAGGATTAGAATATAAAGTTAGGATAATACATTATTATATTTTCCCGATTATTTTGATTACTCGATTATTCGAGTTAATTAATTTAATTAACAAAATCAAAAAAATCCTAGAGAGGTCAAGGTATTAGGGTTTGCCTGATCCCATTGCCCATTTGTCAAACCATCAAACCTTCAATTAGTTCTCTCCTCGACCCGACTAAATCTATTAGTCGCATTAGACGAGAGATAAAAATACACAAATTAAAATACATTTTAATTTGCTGCCCGCGACGATCAATCTATCGATTTGAGTAATCAACAATGCCCCGTAATCCGTTAGCTATACTGACCAAATCTATTGGTCACCGCATCTAACGGTGCCATATCAAATCAGGGTTGTACGCCCAAACACTTAAAACACATCAAACCACAAACTACGGATTTTCATCCTTTCTAATTAGGCAACTCAAAATGCCTTTCAAATTACGAACTCAAAACTACGATAGGCCATTCAAAAAGCCTCAAACACCTCCACATCAAATTCAAAGGCGTACAATCATGTGCCCGAACTACGTTGACTCTGATTCTCCATAAGGAGATACGTAGGCACTTGGATAACCAAGGCGAGTCCCCCACCCTAAAATCTCAATTTTCCCCCTATTCACCTCCTTAGCTATAAAACCTAAATATTTTAGCCATAAACTGTCACCTTAGATTCAAAGCCATAGGAAAGGGTTGAGGGTGCCTAACACCTTCCCTCAACTTGATTATAATAACTTACCCCGATCTCTTAACTGCGTAGGGTTTCCTATTCGCCCTTCAGAATAGGTGGCAACTCTAAAACTTTTAATTTTTAGGGCAGGTTGCTACATCTGGCTCGGGTATCTTCTTCCCGCCAGCGAGAGGAGGAGGAGGAGGTGGCAGTGTCATACCACGAGGCGGAGGAGGTACCGGATGTTGACCATCCACTCGGGGAGGAGGATGAGCAGGAGGAGGGCTACCCGGGTGGGCCTAGTGACACTTCCTTGCTGCTTACCTACCGCGAGCACGTCGCTCGGCATATCTGGAAGGGAGAGGTATTTTTTATAATTTGCCCGACTACATTATTTAACCGTTTATAATTTAGACGTTTATTCAATATTTTCTTAACGGTCTATTTAACATACTTTTTTATTTGTTTTTTTGTAGCAGGAGAGAGAGCCGTTGAAAATGGTGAACCACGCCCGGAAGGTTTTCAGTCTGTTTAAACCGACTGCCGAGTGGTTTAACGACGCGGTGAGAGCTTCAGGGCTTAGTGGGCTCTGCATGACGGGGTATTCCACCATCAGCCACGGCATGCAGGGGGCCTTTGTGGAGCGGTGGCACAAGGAGACTTCTTCTTTCCACTTACCGGTTGGGGAGATGACGATCACCTTGCATGATATGCAGTGTCTTCTCCACCTGCCGATCAGGGGGGGCGCTGTTGACCCACTCCCGGATCCAGAGGGTCGAAGCCAGTCAGTGGATGACGCTCTATTTGGGTATGGAGCCCGAAGTTGCTGACTATGAGTGCATCACGACATCTGGGCCTCATATCCGGTTCACCACACTGAGCCGCTATTTCGAGCACCACCTGGTGGCGGCGGCCGAAGCCGAGGATGCGGGTGACGACCTATTTACACATTATCACCGTGGCTGCGCTCTCCGGTGCTGGTACATGCATGTGGTAGGCGCTGCGATCTTTGTGGACAAGAGTGCGGGGTACATCGACGTGACCTACCTCCGCTACTTCATGGACTTGACCACCGTTCACCAGTGGAACTGGGGGGCAGCTACTCTGGCATACCTATACCAGAAGATGAATGAGGCCTCCAACTGGAGGACGAGGCAGTTGACCGGATCCTGCACACTACTCACGATACGTTTCATTTTAATTGTTTCGTATTTATTTATGTTTCGTATTTGTGTTTCGTATTTACTTATGTTTCATATTTATTTATGTTTCGTATTTACTTACGGTACGTTACATTATCGTGTTTGTGTTTCAGAGCTGGATCTTCTCTTACTTCTCCCGGATCCACGGCTTTCACATTGATCCTGAGTACGTTGACGCCATGCCAAGGGCCGCCAGATACGTTCTCCAGAGGGGGAACAATGCGGTGGGACCATACCGTGGGTACCTGGACCGCACGATGCACGGTGACGTCACCTGGAGGCCATTCAGCGACTACACTCAGGTTGTCCCCTTTGACGGCATATCTTTATATTCTGGCTGGTTGGCATGCGGGACCAGCATCATGGTCCGGTATCTCCCTGAGCGGTGCATGCGGCAGTTCGGATTTGTGCAGATGATACCCAGGTCACCTTTTGAGGCTGCTCCCGACACAATGACCCGAGTGCAGCTCACTGCCATATTTGAGGATTGAGAGCATCATGTGGTACCGGAGGAGTATCGTCGCATTCGGGTCACCCAGACTGGCACAGTGTGGAGGGATACGTCACATGATTCTATCGGGTGTCACATCCTCTGTTGACACCCGACGCTCCCGGTGCTCCTAGGCCAGCACACGAGGAGATCTTGGAGAAACAGTAGGCCGAGGATGACCACGCCATTGATCTCCTGCCGATCTGCCAGCGGATAGAGATGCTTGGACGAGACGCGTTGGATCGAGGTGTCGTTCATCAGGGCGGTCCAAAGGAAGTCGCCGTGATGGAGATGATCGTCACTGATGCGGGCCGTGCGGCGGCATATAGGCGGCAGAGGAGGTCCCAGGGAGAGAGTGTTAGGCATACCCAGTAGTGGTCGGGTTTATTTTTTTTTGTTTTCGGATTGTATCTTTCGCACACTATTATTATTTGAATTTGGATCGGATCGACTTGTATATATTACTATTTTTATCATATTAGTATTTTCTGTGTATATGTCGCTTATTTTATTTGTCGTCTTCCTTTAATTAAAAATACGAGAGAGTTTCCAAAAACATAAAAAAAAACACAGTTTCTGCATAATTCGGTAGTGCATTTCCGAAACCCCCTAAAATCTGAAAAAAGGTGTTTTCGGAAGTGCATCTCCGAAAACACCCCCCATTTGGTGTTTTCGGAGATGCACTTCCGAAGTCTGAAAATTTTTTAAAAAAAAACTTCGGAAATGCATTTCCGAAGCAGGGGTAAAGTGGGGTTTTCGCTGGGGGTGACCCCATAGGGAGGTGGATAAAGAAATTTTCAAAATATTTAGGAATCAAGCAATAAAGATATTCAAGCTATATTGGAAGAAAAAAAAATTATGCCGGAAACCCCTGAAAAGATATAGAGGTGGAAATTTTTTTTAAAGATTTAATCAACCCAATAGACAAAGAATATTCAAATATCTCTCTTGGGCTTCACACAGTTTCTTAAAACTTCTATTTGAACCTCTAAAAAGAGAGGAGGTTAATTAATTCCCTTTATACAATTCATTTATTGAAAATTAAATTTCTAGTTACAAGAATTATTTTTCTAGAATGTACTCTGGATCTCGGTTGTATAAATAAGTAATAGAAAAATATTCATATTATGTATAAGTTGAGAATCTTTTAGATGTAATTGGAGATTTTTTAGATGTAATCGGAGATTTATTAGCTTTAGGTTGATATTGACTAAGGTAGTTATTATTTAATTGTTATTCTATCCGTCTCACAATAGGTGTTTTTTTTTTATTTATCTTAAATTATTTGTCCATTTAAAATACTAATATGATATTTATTATTTATTTTCACTAACTTACCCTTATTTATTATATTTTAATATATTTAAGTACTCTCAGGGCCGGTCCAATATATATTGAGGCTTAAGGCGGATTTTAAGTAAAATTTAATATAAAATATTTAAATTTAGTTTTTAATCTTTTAAAACTTAAAATTATTTATTAAATTATTCTAATTGATTTTATTTAATATGTTTTTTTCAATAAATATTAAAATAAATTCATTCAATATTTACTTATACAAGTTTAAAATTAAAATGTATTAATTTTGATATAACTATTATTATTATTATTATTATTATTATTATTATTATTATTATTATTATTATTATTAATTAGGGGTAATGACATAAAATGGTAAAATAAAAATGATTGGAATTTTTTACAGTAAAAAATATATTTATATTATACAAAAATAAATAGTATATATATATATATATATATATATATATATATATATATATATATATATATATATATATATATATATATATATTAAATTTATTGTGGTCGCTTAATGCATATTGCTGGATGTATATTATTGTTGTTAATAATAATAGTTGATTTAAATAATAAAAATAATATGTGTACACTTTGAGTTCTTCCATTACTATTCTTTGCAGGATTTTTGTTGATTCTCTCTCCAAATTAAATGCAAATATTAAATTATGATATATATTTTCTCTTATAGCCAATAAAAAGTGTAAAGTAATCCTAATATAACATAACCCAGTACTAATCCTAATGCACAGAAGGAAAAAAATAGAGGCCCAAGGCTGTGGCCTAGGTTGCCTACCCCTTGAGCCGACCCTGAGTACTCTATTACCTATTATTAATAAGGTTATTTCAGTAAAGGTATTCATTTTATCATTGAAATCAACATAATTAATCATTTTCTTAAAAGTGTGAAAATCTCAAAGAGAACACCTATTGTGAGACGGAGGAAGTAGTTAGTTATATTATTTACTTGATCCAAATATATAAGTGCATTCTAAATAGTTTGCAGACTGAGAGTGGAACAGTACTTGAAACTAAGGAGGAGATTGTAGAAGAGATCCTCAATTTCTACAAGAGTCTAATGGGAATTGCTGATACTAACCTGGATGGTATTGACATTTCTGTGATGAGGAATGGCCCTCAATTGAGTAATGATCAAAGAGATGCCTTAACTGGTCCAGTGAATGAGAAAGAGCTTGAAGCAGCTATGAGAAGTATTGGTGACCTCAAGGCCCCTGGCCCTGATGGTTATGATGCTTGCTTCTTTAAGGCTTCATGGAATGTTGTTGAGTTTGATGTGATCAGGGCTGTTCAAGACTTCTTCATCAATGGCAGGATGTACAAGGCTGTAAACTGTACTCTTGTATCTCTAATTCCCAAGAGTAAGGATGAAAAAAAGATTAGAGAATACAGACCAATATCATGCTGCAGTACTCTTTACAAAATTGTATCAAAAATTCTGGCTAAGAGGATGGCAAAGGTTTTGCATAGCATAGTGGATCAGTATCAAGCTGCTTTTGTACCTGGTCAAAATATCCATTATCACATCTTGTTGACTTATGAGCTGCTAAAGGGCTACAAAAGGAAGGGTGGTACTCCTAGGGTGATGATGCAAGTGGACATACAGAAAGCATATGACACAGTTGATTGGAAAGCCATGGAATATGTGCTTAAAGAAGTTGGGTTTCCTATGTAGTTTGTGAACTGGATTATGAAGGCTGTCACTATAGTATCCTATAGATTTAATATAAATGGGGATCATAGTGAGATTATGGTGGCAAAGAGAGGGCTTAAACAAGGAGATCCAATATCTCCCCTTCTCTTTGTCATAGTTATGGAATATCTGAACAGAGGGCTGAAGAAAATGACAGAGAACCCAGATTTCAAATACCATGCTAAGTGTAAGAAAGTTAATCTAACTAATTTTTGTTTTGTAGATGACTTACTCCTCTTCACAAGAGGTGATACTGGCTCATTTGATTTGATGATGCAGGCTTTTGGAAAATTTTCTAATGCGACTGGCCTTAAGGTTAATCCCTCCAAGTGCAAGATTTTCTTTGGTGGGGTGGATACACTAAAGAGGATATCCTGCATAGAACCAGATTTGAAGAAGGGAAGTTCCCCTTTAGATATCTTGGGATACCTATGACAGGTAGCAGACTAGCTATAAAGGAATATGACAAGCTGTTTGAAAGTATTATGAGTAGAGTAAATCACTGGAGCTCCCAACTGCTGAGCTATGCTGGTCGTCTTCAATTACTGAGAAGTACAATTTTCTCTATTATGAATTACTAGATGCAGGCGCTCCCTTTCCCTAAAGCTGTAATTCACAGAATTGATGCTATTTGCAGGAGTTTCTTGTGGACTGGTCAGAAGGAGAATAGTAGGAAAATCCCTATTGCTGGGAAGGAAGTATGTTGTCCTAAGAAGTATGGTGGTATGAGCTTGATAGACTTGCAAACCTGGAATACTACTATGCTAGCTAAGCTTCTCTGAAACTTATGTGGAAAGAGAGACACCCTTTGGGTGAAACGGGTTCATGCATATTATATAAAGAACAAGTTGTTGATGGAAGTGACTGTGAAGGACAGTTTCTCTTGGATTATGAAGGCTGTCATGCTGCAGCGAGATAAGGTGAACAATATGGCTATCTGGAATAGTGAAAATTTCAAAATGAAGGTGGTATACCAAGCCCTGCATCAGAACCATAATAAGGTGCCTTGGAAAGACTTGATGTTTGGTAACTTAGCTAGACCGAGGGCGATTTTTCAACTGTGGATTGCTTGTCACTCTAGACTACCAACGAAGAGTAGATTGATGAGATGGGACATGATTGATCACAACACTTGTAACTTTTGTAGTGTTGAGGAAACATAGAAATATTTTTAATTTGAGTGTCAAGTGGTGAAGGATGCTTGGAGGAAAGTCCTGAGATGGATAAATGTGGAGCATGATCCTCTTGAGTGGAACAAGGAACTGACTTGGCTGATTGATAATTGTAGGGAAAAGTAAGAAATATAATATGCTTAAGTTGGCGGCCAAGGAATGTATATATGAGGTGTGGCGGTATAGAAATGAGAAGAGTTTTGGTAAAAGTACACAAGACAGTAATATAGAAGACAGAGTAATAGAAATGATAGTGTATAGGGGATGGCAAAAGAGTAAGATGAGGAATTACCTGGCAAATTTGATGATGCAGTAGCTAGGTTATGATTGTGCTTAGTTTTTTTGGTCTTTGTTGAATTTGGTGGGCTGGATCCTAGCGATCGCCGTGTATAGTTTGTTTTTGAATTAATCAAAGTATTTTATTGATTCATATATATATATATATATATATATATATATATATATATAAGTGCATTATAATCAACAATTTCATTGTATCATAATATTTAATTCATATAAACTCGTGTAAAAATAATTTACTTAGCCAACTAATCTTAACTAATAAATTATCAAAGGTATTTTATGTTTACCTTTAAAATCATGTCTATGAATAATTATGATGTGTTCAAAATTTTACTTAAAGGAGAGAAAGAGAACATCTATTTCTCTTAATATGAAAACTATTTTGGAATTTTTCTTATGTGTAGATAAGAATGGCAAAAAAATCTCGACTTATCTGTTTTTTTATGGGTACTAATAGAGATGGTAATGGGCAGAGCTTAGGCAGAGTACTATAGTACCCGTTCTCATATTAGCAGTTTGAAAAAATTCTCATCGCCGAACACATATCAGCGTAGACATCAACTTTATACACGTATCCATACCCTACCGGTACATAAGTACCCATGCCCATTTCTGTTTACCCGCATTTCTAATAAACAATAAATCAATTATAATTTATCATGTTATTTTAAATCTTCTCAAAAACATTAAAAACATTTCAAGGAAGTTGTTGTTGAGTTAATAAACAAACAAGCATCTCCTTAATATAAATTTAAGGTTGTCATGATGACAATCCTAGCCTCAAACCTATCTCTATGCTTACGTGTGTCAGCTTAATAGCAAATCCTGCTCAACCCTAATTTCATTTTCTTTTTGTTATTTCTCTTTTCTTTGTCCATCTATTTTACGAATATCTATGTTTAAAAAATAACTTACCCATTTAAATTTAAATATTAGAATAAATTAAATATAATAATCTATTTTACTATTCAAAAAATAAAAAATAATATAATAATAATAATAAAAAAATTAGGTAAAAGAAATTTTCGTATAAAAAATTCTTCTAAATTACTTAAATTACATAAATATTTTTTTAATATAAGTTTCATGAGACTAAATTATTAAAAATATTATTTAAAAAAATTTATTATAGTAATACTAAATAAAATAACTATGAATTGAAACTAATGAATAAATTAAAATCCCTAAAAAATATAAAAATGTATAATAAAGATAGTAAATGGTTAAATAACTAGAGTAAATATAATATTCTAATAACCTATTTAGCTATTAAAAAAATATAAATAATATAATAATAAAAATAATAATGTCATTGTTGGAATAGATATAAAATTACTCGAATCTCTTGAAAAATATGAAAAAAATTAAAGAAATGTTAAAGAATTAAAGTAAATATAATATCCTAATCATATTAATTTAAAAAATTCATTAAAGAAATAATATATAAATACTACTCATAAATATTTAAACTATATTTTGTTTTGCTATTATGCAATTCTTATTATTTAATTATGACAGAAATAATTTAGAAAAAATAAATGTAATTAATAAAATAAATATATTAATAAATATTGCAATTGCATCTTTTTATCTTCTGAACTCCTATTATTTAATTATGGCAATACACTCATTTATATTGATATAAATTATAATTATTAATTTAATTGGTTATTATTTTTTTTGTTATTTATTATTGTTCTATTCATATTCATGTGTGTGTGTGTGTGATATTTAGTTATCATTGTTTGTTGGGTTAAATATGTTTTTGGTCCCTATAAATATTTTATTTTTGGCTTTTGGTCCCTATAAAAAAATATTGACTTTTAGTTTTAGTCCCTCTACAGGGACTAAAACTGAGTGCAAAAGTAATTTTATAGGGACTAAAAGTTAATATTTTTTTATAGGGACTAAAAGCCATTTTGAGTAATTTTATAGTGACTAAAAACATATTTAACCCTTTTTTTTTTAGAAAAACCATTGGTGGTGCTTGATGGTGATCTTCCTATTTTGTAAATTTTTTTTTTTCACTTTTCATATGTATTTGCCATTAATTTTGTGGTATAATAGAAACTCGAGTTATTTTATTTCAAATATTTAAACTTTCGTTTATATTGATATAACTTTTGTTAGTCTCGTATTCTAACTATTTTTATAGTTTTTTATTGGATGATGTGAATATGACTTTTTTCCATGTGAATCAGAAGATGATGATAAAATTGTATTACATTATTGTTGTTTGGGTAGTCTAATATTCATTCAGGTAAGTACATGTCTATAGCCATATATTTGCATAATTGAAAACTCCTCTTTTTATTGATATATTTTTTTGTTAGTTCCTTACACATAAAAAGTGCAATTAGCCAGGTGAATTTCACCTCGCAAAAGAAAAAATCACCCTGCAACACAATAATTGCGGGGTTGACCAAATACCTCGCAAAAACGTTAGTCACAACTTGTTGTAAGGGGAAAACACTTCACAAATTAGCCAGGTGACTATCACTTTGCAATTTTTCCAGGTGAATTTCACCTTGCAACATCTGTTCCAGAGTTGAGCAGAATAGAGCACGCGTGTCAGAGCAGAGCAGAGCAGGATGTTCAAAGCAAAATAGACAGAAGGTTGCGTGGTGAATTTCACCTGACAAATTTTAAATAGACAGAAAGTTACTGAGTGAATTTCACCTGGCAAAGTTTTTAATATATATATATATATATATATCATATTTATAATAATATATTTTTGTTTTACAAAAATAATAAATTAAAATCTATTATATTATTTACTTATCTATGAAAAAAACGAAGAATTTTTTTTTTACCTAATTCTAAAAATTTCTTATACAGGTTTTTATCAATTTTACTTATTCTGCATATATTCTAACATACATATATTCTAACATTTTAACATATTTATACACAAAATCATACGAATTTCTTCAAAAAAAAATTCTAAAATATTATACACAAATCTAACCATCACTATTTACATGTTACAAACTTCACTAAAAAAATGCATACTTTAAACTAGTTCATACAACCCAATATAAAATAATAAACAATTTAATTCATATGTGTACCTTAAATAATGGATTTGATGAAAAAACTAAAAAGAACTTTGAAAACAACAAGTAGTTTGAGTCTTGAAAGTGTTGATTTGTGTTAAAAATGAAAGCTTTGAGAGATTTTGAGGGTTTTGAAGTGTGAAACCGTAGCTGGGAGAAAGAGAGATTGAAAGAGTGAAATTTGTTGAATCTGAAATGTGAGAAAAGAAACTGAAGTGGTGGTATTTAAAGCAAATTTACCAGGTGAAAAATACCCCACAACTTTTAGAGTCGTTGAGACTTGCTAGGTGATTTTCACCTCGCAATGTTTGTGTCAGTCAAAGGTACACTTGCCACACTGTACCATCAGTAAATGTGAGACATAATTTTCTCCAATTTTTTTTAAAACATAGTTGCGGAGTGTTTTTCACTTAACAACTTTTGCGGGGTGTTTTTCACATAGCAACTTTCTTTTCAAAAATTTCAAACTGTGCCATCAATAAATGTGAGACATAATTTCCCCACAATTTTTTTAAAACATAATTGCGGGGTGTTTTTCACCTAGCAATTTTCTTTTAAAAAATTTCATTTTTCCCATAGTCTGTTGCGAGAGAGAAAAATATTTATTTATTTACAAGGTGAAATACACCTCGCAAGTACATTAATTTGCGAGATGACTAACACTGGCAAATTCACCTTACTAATATGCTGTTTTCTTGTAGTGTTATTCTACCTTTCGTTCTTATTTGTTATTTTTGTATCGAATACCATAAATATAACAAAATTGTTTAATTGAATCATCATTTCTTCAAATTTAATGATAAATAGTAATAAATTTAAAAAATAAAATATTTTACTTAATTGAAATTTCTTAATAATTAGTTGCCTTTATTTTCTTATTTATTGATCATGTATCCCCTTTTTTGCATAATATAATTCCACAACACTATTATTTTATAAATTTAATTATTAAAATTTTTAATTTGATTATTGACCTTTAAAATTGTTTAAAGAAGAAAAGAATACTTATAGAGCACTATTTTTCTATAAATTTTAGAGTATTATATAGTATTTCATTTAAAAAAAGGGTCTTACAATATATTTTATCATATATATTAACCACGAACCTCATATTTTAACAGAAAAACAACAAATATTAGTTATTCAAGGTCTCATATTTTCAATTATTAATTAGTTTATTTTATAAACTTAAATTAGAATTTTTAAATTGATTATAATAAATTTATTGACATCTGATTATTACAATTTACATCATTATATAATCGTTGAATTGAACTATCATTACTTCAAAATTAATAATAATAAGAAATTTATTTTTAAAATTTTTATAGTAATAATAAATGAATGAATATCAATGAATGAAATTAATGAATAATTTAAAACCTATGAAAATGATAAAAAAAATTAATAGTTAGAAGAATAGTGAAAGGTTACAAAATTAAAGTAAATATAATATCAAAGTTAATAATTTGAAAACATAATTGATGGAATAAATATATAAATATAACTAATAAATTTTTAATTGTTTTTTATTCTGTAACTCTTATCATTTAATTATATTTATTCAGTCACTTATTGTCTTGATACAAATTTTAATTAACAATTAAATCAAACAATTATTTATTTTTTTTATTATTATTATATTCATAATCGTGTGTATATAAATGTGTAATATTGAATTAACATCATTGAATATATATATTTTTCTAGATTTTATAGTCATAATAATAAATATAATAACAATATTTTAAAGTTTAAAATATTATATACAATGACAATAATATATTATAGGTCAACCGCACGGGTCAACAATGTAGTTTATATTAAAATGAATATAAATTTAATAGTGATGTATTGAATAAAATTGATAAATTAACATGTGTACATAATAATACACACACACATACATACATATATATATATATATATATATATATATATATATATATATATATATATATATATATATATATATATATATATATATATATATATATATATATATATATATATATATATATATATATATATATATATATATATAGTTTGGGTATGAGGCGGTGTGGGTACTAAGGTACCCGTATCCATGCCCATACCCGCTTATTTTAGTGCGTAATTATATAAGCTCATGTTCATATTTATTTTTGTTGGTTTTTATCCTACGCTTTGTGGATATTTTCTAGAGTACTCGTTGGGGATGGATAAAGTTGTCATCCCTAGATACGAATACAAATTTGATGTATTTATATCTGCGAGTATTTATATCCCGTTATCAATTAATAAAATTACTTTAATAATAAGTATAATTATTTGATAGAAAAATTATTATTATTATTATTATTATTATTATTATTATTATTATTATTATATTTATACCCCATTATCAATTAATCATATTACTTTAATAAGTGTAATATGAAACTATTATTATTATTATTATAAGAAATTATTATTATTTTGTTGAATAAGTATAATTATTTGATAGAAAAAAATAAAATGAATGTGATTAATTTTTTTATTAAATTTTAATTATTTTTGTCTTTAAAAGGTATAAAAAAAATTAGTTAATCATATTTTTTTATTAAAAAAAGTTAAATAATTGTATCTATAAACATCCGTAAATATTTGTGGAGCCACATAAGCATGAGACAAATATATTTATTAAATAGAGCGGATAGTGGAAACTAATACCAATGCCTATGGATATTAATATTCGTCTCCGTATAGACGAATATCGGTAGATCTAAAGGCTATAGTTTTTACATGCCTACTAGATAAAATCTAGTATAAACTAGGGAAGATATAAAACTTTTATTTCCAAATACAAGTATTTTTATTAAAGTTATGGCCCAAGCAATTCATACTTACACTAGAGTTGTTTCATGCTCCTTAAAAATAGATGTCATAGGATCTAAAGTATCGTTTGAAAGTTTTGATGGGGTGAGAAAATGTCAAAGCAAAAGATTTATCATAGGAAATTTCTTTATAGACTCATATATGTTTTTAGAGATCTTTGACGAAATTCTTTTTTTTATCTCAGAATTCGGAGATGCATCTCCAAACGCATCAAATTCATAATTTTTGGCATCTTCGCATCTTCGAAGATGTCAAAAATTATGAATTTGGTACTTTCGTAGATAGGTGTTGGGATTTTTCGGATATGCATATCCGAAATAACCCAATATTTATTAAAAATTAAAATCAAGATGAATCAATACAATTAATAGTATAATTAATTGTATTAATCAAAATATATAATTAAATATATACTATTATAATCAAGATATAATAATAATATCAACTTATTAAATATTTAAATCAACACATTATTTTCATATAAAATTAATTAAAGAAAAAAAAACTAATATAAATTAAAAATTATATTGTTAATAGAAAAATATTTTTAACATGATCATTTCATTAATTAATGTTGTAATCATTTAAAAATAATTATTTTTATAATTTAAAGAAAATTGTGACAATAAATTGTTACAAAATTAAACTTTTATTTAATCATTTTTTATTTGTATTTAAATTATTATTTATTAATAATAACTCACTTTAGTTATATTATAAATAAATATCTTCTTAAAATAAAATCAAAAGAAATTTGAGATATTGGTTAATTCGGATATGCATATCCGAATTAATCAATATCCCAAATTTTTAAAATTTTTGGGGTTTTTTCGGCTATGCATATCCGAGAAAACCTCTGACATTTTAAATCCAACGTTTAAATAAAAAATGTTTGAAGAAGGGTGCGTTCAAATATGCATATCCGAAACATCTTAAAATATGAAAAGGGTATCTTCGAATATGCAAATTCGAAAGATATTTTGAAATTTTCAAAGGTGTTTTTCACCTTATATAAATAATGAAAAATTCCTTTCATTGTAATAAGAAAAAGATCGATATTAATTTGTGCGGCTTCTCAATGAGGTTTTTTTTAAAAAATATAGAGATTACATACGAAATCCACACTCTTTGATTGACAGATGCCTTTAAGCAAAGTAATACGGTTTAAATAGTATTTCATTGAAACTAATATTCAGTGTTTTAAAAATCGGACCGGTGAGGGTACTGAGTCACTGGTTTATCGGTCGAACCACTGGGTCACTGGTCGAACCGCACGACCAAACCGGATTAAACCGGATAACTCGGTTGAATAGACCTGTCATTATATAGGTACAAAACCGGTCGAACCGGATGATTCAGTCTCTAAAAAAATATAACTAGCTTTTAAATTTTTAAAAAATATCATATCATAAATTCACAATTTCATAACTTAAATTCAAAATTTAAACAAAGGTATCACACATAACAAAATAGTAAAAAATTACAAAGTCTAATTGCAAATAAAGTCTAATTACAACATAATCTAATTGAATAGTTTATAACAAAATAACTCCAATGTGTACCAAATTTAATTCAAAATAGGATCCTCCTAAAAAGAAAATCAAATAAAATTCAATATGTTTATGCTATTTAACAAAATTTATTAGCAAAGATAACAAATAGACAATAAAGTTTTTAATTTGTCACTAACGAAAAAAACTATGTGAGAATGCTATTTAAGTAATACACTACTAAATATATTTAAAAAAAAGTTAAAAAAAAAAGTTAAAAAAAAGGTTTAAAAGAAATGTTAAAAAAAAAGTTTAAAAAAAAATTTAAAAAAAAAGTTAAAAAAAAAGTTAAAAAATAAAAAAATAAAAAAAGCAATTAAACCGCCGGTTTTCCGGTTTTCACCGGTTCCCACCGGTTTGATGACATACCCGGTCTGACTATTGAACCAAACCGGTTATCAGGCCGGTTCCCGGTTCGACCGGTCCGACCGACCGGTCCGGTCCGGTTTTTAAAACACTGCTAATATTAGATCTAACCTTATTGTCCAAATCATTTTACTCTATATACCTATTGTCATCACCTTATCCAAGAAATGATGTTATCACTTGAAAGCCATTAATTATGACACTAATATAAGGTTGAATATGCTTAGGAAAGTGTATCAAGAACTATAGTTGGTTCAGTGGTAATTGACGCTAGACTTGACCAAATTATACCAATGATGATGATAAACCAAAAAAAAAAAAGTATTTAAGAACTTTGAGAGTTGGTTCTAAGAGGGTTGAGATGGTTGTTTACATGGACTTAAGGGAGTGTCAAGATGGGTGTTTACATGTTATAAGTGTGCAACCATGTGATTCTTTGTGGATTGCTGCCAACCCAATTCTCTCAAACTCTTCATCATATATCTCCCAACACCTTGAGTCTTGAACTGTCTGAAGATGAGAAAAATCCAACATTGTTTGTAGCAGCTTCTACACAGCTCTATTGAAATATTCTTAGAGTAAAGAACCTCTTTTTTTTTTTTTTTTTTTTAAATTGTCAATCCCAACTACAATTATATAAAATACAACCCAAAAAATTTCACAAAATATTAATCACAAAAGGACATCCTCGTACAAATATGACACCCTAAAATGAGATGTTAATTAAAAAACAATAGAAATTGCAAGAGATTGAATTAAAGCTATGATGCTTTTCAACTTTAACATTATGTTAACATATATGTTCTCCCAATATTTATACTAGTCACCTTTCTAGTGTTCTAATATCCGTTTCAGTTTCCAATGACCAGATTCAACTTTAATATAAAAAATAAAATATCACATAATTAAAATTTGATTAATAATAGTATATGCTTATATTATCAAGCTTGAAAATTGAATCACATATCTAATGGTTGTAGTGTATCCCAAATGGATCACTCAATTGTTCTATACTCCAAAAATTCTTTGAATGTGAGGTGTCACTAAATCTCTATCAATTAGTAACAAAAAAATGCTACAATTAACAGATGATTTCTCAAATAGTTGCAATCGTTACTAACACTCCACCATGTGAGAGGACCTTATAATGTATTTTCACAATGAGATCACCAAGTCTTTCCTTCAAGGCCTACTTTTTGCAATTTGTGTCAACATTTCTGCCAATGTGAAACTGAAAATCAAATTAAAAAGTATGTGGAAATACAACTTCAATAACAAAAATATGTATAGATGGATCATGACAATTCATGATGTTGTATAGACTATCTTATTTTAATATGTAAAACTGACTATCTTACATTTTTATGTAAATGAAAAAAGAAAAGAAAATTAAGTGTAGTATAAAGAACAATTTTTTTTAGATTGATGTTACAACTAGTTGTCTGCTCAGAGCACTTTTGAGTGGAATAAAATAATGAATTTACATAAATTTTGTTTGAATAGATGGAATTGGATGAAGTGGAACAGAATAAAATATAATAGAATGATACTATATTGTTTGAATAATTTAAAAACGGATGGAGCATAGCATAATAGAGTGATATGAATTTCATTCCATTCCATTATGTACGACCATATTCCTTTCTCTTCTATTTGGATGAAATAAATAACTCTGTTTCATTCTACTCCAATTCAGACTATTTCGCTATGTTCATTTTATAATATTCAAACATAGTTAAAGTCTTTAAAGGCCCTATAAAAACAAAAAAATGCAAATACTACCATCCTATTTGAGTTTTAACTCAAAAAATATTCAAACATAGTTAGAGTCTTTAAAGGTCCTATAAAAACAAAAAATGCAAATACTACCATCCTATTTGAGTTTCAACCCTTTGAGTTAATCCTTCAATAAAATCATGACACTTTTTGCCATCCATTATGAGCTTTCTAAATCAATTTCCTGTGAAGAAATTGAGCTGTCTCATTCACTCTATTATACATTCCCATGTGTTTAGAAATTAAAAAAAAATAATAATGTTGTTTTGCAACCTACTAACTAAGTACTACCTAGTAGTGACAGAGTTGCCAAAAGAAACCATAGTCCATAATCCGACCAATATAGATTACTACTGTCTAACTGATTACCAGTTAAACAATCATGTGAGAGGCTTTCTTAAGACAAAAACAAACATGTGCAAGGTCCTCCAATGCAATGCAACAGCTAAGGATTTTGTCGTTTTAATGCCATGTGAAGTGTTTTTCATCTACGATATTATCCACTTATTTTGTTGATCTATTAGACATTGACATGCTAATTTATTTACTCTTTCGTTTAAGTATATCTTCATGTGCATATAGTGTTTTCCACGTGTTTTTCTAGAGAGAAGTACGAGCCTCTCTCTCTAAGAAAACTTATCGTGTTCCTATCCCCCAAATCTAGGGTTTGTGGCGGCTAACCCCAGATCGCTTTCTGGTTTTTCTACCACTGTGGGTGGTCTCTTTTGGTTCTATATCTCTCTCGTCTTGTGTACGAGTTGGTGCTTTTCTCAATCATGGACAAGTGGAAGAACATACCGCTTACAAAGGAAGAGGAGGAAGGGATTACTGCAGCGGCGGAGGAGGTCAGTGGTGAGGAGGTTTTTCAGAGGACTCTAGCGGGCAGACTTTGGACAACAACTGGCTTTAACTCCAGAGCTTTCACAACAACAATCATTGGAGCTTGGAAACTGAAGAACGGGGTGGAAGTGCAAGAGTTAAACAAAAATCTTTTTCTCTTCAGGTTTGCAACAAAAAGGGAAATGGAGTGGGTTCTCCGAAGCGGCCCATGGAGCTTTGATAGGCATCTCCTAGTGTTGGATAGAGTCTCCGGTGAAGAACAACCTTCGAATCTTAACATGCATTTTGGGACTTTCTGGACTCGAGTCTATGACCTTCCACTGATGCTACGATCTGAGACAATGGCGCGGAAGCTTGGGCAGATCTTAGGTACTTTTGAGGAAATAGACATGAAAGAGGGTAACAGAAGTGGGAGATTTCTCAGGATTCGGGTTACAATTGATTTGAACAATCCACTCAAGAGGGGGACAGTGGTTCGATTTAAGGACAAAACACACAGGGTGCATTTCAAATACGAGAGGCTCCCTACTTTCTGCTTCATCTGCGGAAGGATTGGCCATCAACTCAAAGACTGTGAAGCCTTGGGAGATTTGAGTGAAGAGGGCTTTGAAGATCTCGACGAACAAGAGCTGTCCTATGGAATGTGGTTGAGAGCGTCCCCACTGCCAAAAGTCTTTGAAGACCAGAAGTCCAAGGAAGGAAGTTCAGGAACGTGTAGTAGAAGCTTGTTCCAAGTTTCTTCAAGCCAAAGCAGATGCAACACGAACGGGAAGGAGAAAGAAAAAGATGATGAGGAGATTGAAGTGACACAGATGAGGAATCCACTAAGCAAAGAAAAGGAGAAGAAAGGAGTTAACGAAGGGGAGAAGGAAAAGGATAACCAAGCGATAGAGAATGTTGCAGAATCTTTGGGAGCAGTTATAATTTCGGAATCAGACAAGCTCAACCCCCAACAACCAACAGCAGCAATAGCCAAAAAGAAGAAGTGGAGTAGGAAGAAACCAGAAAAGAAGATAGTGGGGGGAAGTGAAAGTAGAGAAGCAACAGATCGAGGAAAAAGACAACTTGTAGAAGTGCCAATCAAGGAAGTCTCAACTGAAGAGATTGGCCAATTAAGCAAGAAAAGGAGGCAGCCGGAGGGAGGAGAAACAATTAACATCTTTGTACCAGAGGTGGTGTTGGAAACCCAACACCGCCTACCCCAATGAAACTCATAAGCTGGAACTGCAGGGGGTTGGGGAATCCCCGTGCAGTTCGAGCCTTGTTAAGGCTCATCCGCATTGAAAATCCCGACGGTGTGTTCTTGATGGAAACTAGGTTGAAGACTCAAGAGGCACAAAGAATAAAGATGAAGACAGGTTTTGATTGCTTCCACTCTATCAGTTGTAGAGGAAATGGTAGGGATCGAGCTGGGGGACTGATGTTCCTTTGGAATGACAGTATGCAGGTTTCTTTGACATCCTACTCTTTAAACCATATATGTGGGACTGTTAAAGATGGTGATACAAATCAATTTTGGGGTATTGTGGGGATCTATGGTTTTCCTGAGGAACACAACAAAAGGAATACCTGGAAACTACTTCAAGACGTAGCGCAGGATATGGGAGATTGCTGGATCTGTTTCGGTGACTTTAACGATATTTTACAGGAAGGTGAAAAAGCTGGGGGCAACAACAGGACTGTTAGCCAACTAAGTTGGGGTCGACAAGCTATTGATCAATGCGGATTGCAAGACTTGGGCTATGAAGGGTTCCCATTCACATGGTCAAATGGTAGAGCTGAAGGGGAAAATATTAAGTGTCGATTGGACAGAGCCTTGGCCACAAACCTCTTCGTTCAGCGTTTTTCTCCTATTAAGGTTCTTCATCTCCCTAGATATGGTTCAGACCATGCGGCCATTAGAATTGATTTGGAAGTAATACAGGAAAGTGCCAAGCGCAACAAGTTTTTGTTCCGGTTTGAAGAAGCATGGTCACACGATGGAAGATGCGAGAGGGCAGTGCGACAGTGCTGGAACAACGTTAGTGGAGGCATAATAGACAAGATCAAGGAGCTGCAGAGCTTAGGGGATACTTTCAAGGAGTACAGATCTAGTGCGATTAGAAAGGAAATTATAAGAATTAAGGACAAATTAAAGAAAGAAGATAACTGGTCTAGTAGTCTGGAGGATATCAGAAAGTATAAGGCTCTTGACAAGCAACGCAACAATCTGCTCCAAACTGAAGAAGTAATCTGGAGACAACGAAGCAGGGCGGTTTGGATGAAGGCTGGAGATAAAAACACGAAGTTCTTTCATGGTAAAGCGGCGCAGCGACGAAAGTGCAATCAAATCCTCAAACTGAAAGATGAAAATGGCGTGTGGAGACGAGGGAGCAATAATTGTGAAAATTTGTTCTTACAGTATTTTGGGGAGTTGTTTGCCACATCCAATCCCCAAAATATTGATGATATATGTGAGGTTGTAAAACAGAAACTATCCCCAGAACATACAAACCTCTGTGCAGCTGAGTATGATGGAAACGAAGTGGAACTTGCGCTTCAGCAAATGCACCCCTTAAAGGCCCCAGGCCCCGACGGTCTTCCGGCACTTTTCTACCAAAAGTTCTGGCCAATTGTTGGAAGTGATATCAAGGCTTTGGTTCTGGATATCCTTAACAGAAACAGGGACCCTTCTGAAGTAAACAAAACCTTCATCGCACTCATACCCAAAGTCAAAAATCCCAGCTCACCAAAAGACTTCAGACCAATCAGCTTATGTAATGTCCTCATGAAGTTAGTAACAAAGACAATAGCAAACAGAATTAAGAAAGTCCTCCCCGAGACGATTGATGCCGAACAAAGCGCTTTTGTTAATGGAAGACTCATAACCGACAATGCCCTCATCGCTCTTGAATGCTTCCACTGGATGAAAAAGAAAACAAAAGGGAAGAAAGGCGTTATGGCTCTGAAGTTAGACATGTCAAAAGCATACGATCGAATGGAGTGGGGATTCGTGATTGGCGTTCTGCAAGCTATGGGTTTTCCGGAGGTGATGGTGAACCTAATTGCTCGCTGTATCAAGACCGTTAGTTACCAGGCCCTCATAAATGGTCAACCGAGCAATGTTTTCTTTCCGGAAAGGGGGCTCCGTCAAGGAGACCCCCTCTCCCCTTACTTGTTTGTTCTGTGTGCAGATGTTCTTTCGGGCCTTTTGAAGAAGGAAGGAGAAGCAAAGAAGATCCATGGCATCCAGGTGGCGAGGAAAGCTCCAATCATTACGCATCTTCTTTTCGCCGATGACAGCCTCCTTTTCTCTCGAGCCTCAAAACAGGAAGCTGACACCATAATGGAGATCTTGAAAAAGTATCAAATAGCTTCAGGGCAGATGGTCAACCTTGAGAAGTCGGAAGTCTCATTTAGTCGAAATGTGGCGGAGAATGATATAGAAACAATCCGGAATAGGATGGGAGTAAAGACTGTTGAGGCACACTCAAGATACTTGGGCCTTCCCGCAATTTTTGGAAGATCAAAAAAGACCATTTTCTCTCAGGTTATTGACAGGGTGTGGAAGAAAGTAAAAGGGTGGAAGGAAAAGGTTCTATCTAGAGCTGGAAAGGAAGTCCTCATAAAAGCGGTAGCTCAAGCGATACCGACATATGTGATGAGCTGTTTCAGACTCCCGGATTGCTGCTGCAAGGAAATCGAAGCTATTATGGCAAGATTCTGGTGGGGTTCATCCAAGGAGGAGGGCAAGATTCACTGGTTAAGATGGTCTAAGATGGCAAAGTCAAAAGGTGAAGGAGGAATGGGTTTTCGAGGGATCAACGATTTCAATTTGAGCCTTCTAGGTAAGCATTACTGGAGACTGTCTACAGGAGGAGATTCTTTGTTAGGAAGAGTCTTTAAGAGTAGATACTACCCACGAACACCCATTAAAGAGGCCAAGATTGGTTATGCTCCGAGCTATACATGGCGAAGCATATTAGAATCCAGGGATATCGTTGAGTACGGTTCAGGATGGAGGATTGGAAACGGCAGAAAGGTTCGTATTTGGAAAGACAATTGGATCCCCACAGGTTATGGCATCAAAACTGCTGGCCCTGTAAAGGAAATTCACGAGGAGGCATTGGTTTGTGATCTCATTGAACCTGATACAGGATGCTGGAACCAGAGGCTCCTAAGTACATGTTTTTGTCCTTTGACTCAATCTCAAATCATGAACATCCCTTTGTCCTGGAGTCAACCTGATGATAAGTATGTATGGCACTATGAGAAGGATGGAGTTTATACTGTCAAATCAGCATACCACCTCCTTAGAAGAAGAAGAGAGAATCTGGTACCTGGCCCGTCAAGGAGAGTTAACGATAAGCTTTGGAAATCTCTATGGAGTGCTCCGATTCACACCAGAGTGAAAAATTTCCTTTGGAGAGTGACAAAGAACATCCTTCCCGTCAGAGCAAACCTTGTTCAGAAAGGAATTCAGACCTCACCGGAGTGCCCTCTATGCCACGACAGTCCAGAAACAATTGAGCACTTATTCCTGCAATGCGAAGCGTCCAAACAGGTTTGGTTCTGCTCCCCTCTTGGCCTCCGCGAAATTCCATCTACTGATTTTAACTACTGGTTGGAAATGTGGCTGAATGTCAAAGACAAACTTGCATCCCAATTGATTTGTGTCACTGCCTGGAAAATCTGGGGCGCTAGAAATAAGGCCCTCTTTGAAGATCATGGTTTTAATCCGCATACTGTGGCAGAAGAGGCCAAAGATTGGACAGATGAATTTAATGCTGTTAATCAGGGACAGCAGAGGAGGAGGAACGGAATGCCGCCTGTCGTTGACACGGGGGGCCTTGGCAATGTTAACATCATTCATGTTGATGCTGGCTGCTTTACGGATGGATCTATCGCAATGGGATGTGTCATTCAAAGCCATGATGGGGTTATTAATCTCTCTACTAGCAACAAGATGCAAATTTCTGTAGGTCCTGTGGTGGCAGAGACGCTGGCTATCCGGTGGGCTTTGAAGATTGCGGAGCAACTAAACCTCAAGCGGGTGTTATTGCATTCGGACGCCTTGACGGTTATTGACAGCCTCAATGGAATTTCTGTAGTAGCTGATATTGAGCCTCTTGTGGCTGACTGTATTGATTTAGCTGTTAAATGTCAAGTCTTATCTTTTGTTTTTATTAGCAGGGACCATAACCAAGCTGCTCACAACCTTGTTGCCTTGGGCCACAGGTTTGGTGCAAGACTTTGGAATGGTTTTGTACCCTCTGTATCTGATGCCATTGCTGTTTCAGACTCTGTGGCTTAATTAATGAATGAGTCTTGTTATCAAAAAAAAAAAATCTTCATGTGCATGAATGTGGAGTTGTGTTAATTTATATGATCTCGTACTCATGGTCAAGACAAATATCATGTATTCAAGTAATTATTATTCTCCATCCCTAGTTTTTAGAGTTTGTTTGGATTTATGAAATTGAGTTAAATGAAATGATATAAAATTTTATACGTTAGATTATTTTTGAATGTGTTAAAGTACTCCCTCCGTCCCAAATCCCAAATTATAAGAGAAATTCACTTTTTAAATTCATTAAATAATTAATGCATCTGGTTTGTATATAGACCAGATACACTAATTATTCAATTAATTAAAAATGATAATTTCTCTTATAATTTGGGACAGAAGAGTATGTCTTAAACATAGAGTTTTGAAGAGAAAAAAAAATTTGTTTTGAGATTGTCAAAAATTAAAAAGTCAAAGAGCAATAGAAAAGTCGACGAAAGACTTCAGAGCCGCGGATGGCGGTATGAATGGTGGCAGCAGGCGCCACAAGCTGTGGTGGACCGGTGGAAATTCAATAGAGGTCTGGGCATCCAACGCTAATGCAGCGGCGAACGACGGTGGATTCGTCAAACATCAAGTCTGGTTCGAATGTATTGGATTTTGGTTCCTAATCTTTAATCCTACACCGGTTAATGATGCGATAGCATACTTTTTTTCATCAATGCTGGCCTGGCCTGGCCCAGTCGAGGCTCGTCCATGCCCAATCCCAATGGACAAACCTCTCATCTTGAGGCAATTATATAACAAAAATTTGAAGTTCTTGAAATTTTAAAAACTTCAAAACCTTTGAAGATATGTTAGGGAATTAGAAAAAATTTCTGAACATTTTAAATTTGTGTGATTGATATATAAAAATTTGAGAGCTTGAGAACACGTAGGCAGGACCAACCCATTTACTATATTAGGCCCTAATTTTTGGGAGGTCCAAATTTTTTTTATTACTTTTTTTATATCTTTGTTATAGACAATTTTTTTTATTACTAAACATAAGAAAAATATTACTAAGAAACATAAGACATTAAAAAAAAGTTGGACCAAAAGGAAAAATAATTATAATTTGGCTCAATTTTTGTTACTATATAATTGTATTTTTTGTATATTATTTTTAATTATTAATTTTTTTAAGTTAGGTTCTTTTTAAATTCGAATAGGATCTCCGAATTAATTCAGCCGGACTTATACTTGGGCAGAAAATAGGGTTTGTTATTGAAAACTTGAATGCCTATTTTCTTTTAACTCTTTTGTAATATCTAGTAATAGATCTTGAAAGTATTGTATATCACTTTGATTGTATATCAATTTGCACCATCATGGAGCAAAGGGATTTTTTTACAAGCGAGCACCATGGGATCTAAATGGTAGATCAAGAATTTTTTTGGAAACAACGATTTTGAATTATGGAAAATGAAGATACAAACAATATTAACTCAAGTGAAATGGGTTGAAGCATTGAAGGGCGAAACATTGATGCCTACACACCTAACAATAAACAAAGAAGATAGAGATGGTGGAAAAGGCCAAGAGTGATATTATCTTGTGCCTCTGAGATGAAGCTCTAAGGGATGTCACTAGGGAAAATATTGCGTCTTCAATATGGGAAAAATACAAATCAAATTTTTATGACCAAGTCTTGACTCATAGCTTGTGTTTGAAACAACAACTTTATTCTTTATGAATGGTAGAGACCAAATCTACGGTGGAGTAATTGACATAATTTCACAAATTCATTGATGATCTAAAGAATATTGAGAAGAAGATTTTTCATGAGGAAAAAACTTTACTTTTATTATGCTTTTAACCCAAATCCTTTGAGAAATTAAAGAATGCCCTTAATTATGGTAAGAAGTGTATTGTTACTTTGGATGAAGTTCAGATGACTGTGAGATTCAAATAATTTTTAAAAGTGAAAGATTTGAAGATTAACGATAATGGTGAAGGATTGAATGTTTTAACTCGAGGAAGTGAACGTGGATGGATATCCAAATTCAAGAGGTTTCACAAGTCAAGGTTTAAATGATTTATTTATCTGAAACTCGTTCACTTAATGAAGGATTGTCCCAAGAGAGAGGATATTGAAGATTATGATTAGATTGTAGTTGATGTTGGACATGTGACTTCATACACAAGAGGGGGGGGGGGGGGGGTATATTATGTGGTTGAGAAAAACACGGTTTTTAAAATCTTTGTGGAATAAAATAAGAGTATAAAATCATTTTAAATAATTAGCTGCATAAATAAAATTCGGAATATAAATTGTAAAAATTAAATGATATGGAAAAGAAGGACATCGGGAATTATAGAGGTTCAATCAAAACAAAAGGATCTACTCCTCTCCCACAGAATTGATCTTGAGAGTATCCAATACATGTTGATATCATTTAGTAGGAAATACTCACGAACCCCTTATACAAGTAAAGATGGTTGACTTCCAACCAAAACAATGAGACGGTAGATTTGGCTTGTGTGTCTCCTCTTGGTAAATCGAATTCGTTATTCCTCTCTTCACAAACAGTAGATTGAAGGGGTTAGTCTTCTCTTCATAAATGGTAGACTCAACCGGTTAGTTTTCTCTTCACAAACGGTAGATTGAAGCAATTAGTCTTCTCTCCACAAACTTTGCAAACTTTTACACAGGTTGCGCTCACAAACATTTAAACCTTTGTTTTATACCGGGCTACACAATAATCTGTGAGATTTTAATACCTGGTTAATCTCGAACCTTATCCACGATTCTGGATGTTTTGAATGAGGGAAAGAACCTTTATTTATAGGCTAGAGGGTTGGCCCCAAAATTTTTTTTTGAATGCTTTTTATGACATTCTAATTGATTAACACATGACTCCAATTGATTAGATATTCAAAATATAATCGGTTGTACGTTTAAAATAGGAAAGAAAAGATATCTAGTTTTTGCACATCATTAAGGCATTATTTTAATCGCTTCGGACTCAATTTTGAACTGAGCTAACCGATTAGATAAAAGTGCTAATTGATTACCAAAGTCAAAATTTTGCCTAAAGCTATTTTGACAGCTCTAAACTCATCTGACACAGTTCAAGATATTTAATTGAAAGAAAATAGTTTAAAATTACGTTGTAATGTGTGTGTGCTTTTTAGCCATGCGCTTTTATGAAAAGCCCTTAGGCTTTACAAATTGTTCACATTACTAATTTAGAATGGCTACTTAGCACTTCAAGACTTTGCCAGAATAAAAAAATGGGTAAAGATGCATTGTGAGTGGTAAATATGCAGACATAGAAAAACATGGTTTTTAAGGAAAGGGAAAACATTATTCTTATTATTCATAAGAATTCAAATTACAGAAGGGAAAATTTCAGAATTGAAAGTACGAGAAGGAAAATTACTCACTGAAATTTGCAAAAAGCAAGAAATAACAAGAAGTTAAAAAACACACAGGTGAGGTTATTCTATGCCATACATGTCACCATTCCTTACCATGAATTTATTCATATCCTCAGCAATGGTTTGACATATATTGAGTACTTTGTTTAGCTTGGTGCCTTCGTCCTCAGTTGGTTCATCTTATTCTTTTTTCTTAAATGATGAATCTTCTTCCATTTCTCCATGCTTGATGTGAAATCTAATCTCTTTTAAGGCATATTAGGCGATCCTATGATTTTTTTAGCCACCTGTTTCCTCTATTATATCAACTTTGAAGGTGGCTAGAAGTCTTGTGATTATTGATCCATAGGTTAGCCTTGAAGATGGGTTTTCTTTGCACCAGATATTATGGTTGAATATATCTTCATACCCAATTAGTTGAGATTTCTTGCTTAGAAGCCATATGGGTACTATATCTTTCCTAACTACAAAGCCATGGTTTATGATCCTTGGAAAAAGAATTCTAGTGAGAAGGTAGTAGAGGATTCTAACATTTGGCTTTAGGTGAGTGGATTTGAAGGGAAATTTCTTCTTTTCCATAGGGTTGGTTATGGGTATTCTATGGCAGTGGAGTGTTTAAAATTTTGAAAGTCTATTGTTTTATCAAGAGTGTGGGTCATCCCTTGAGAGGACAACTTGACCGACGAGTGTATGAAAGGAGCGTAGATCTGGCATTTCACACTGGTTGACTAACCGGGCGCAATCTTGGAACATGCTCATCCAATATAATCCATCCTTGAGTATTTTCCTTAATAATGCCCTTCTTCCGATATGGCTCCCACACACCCCCTCGTGAACCTCCTTCATGATGGGTCCGACCTCCTCCTTGGAAACACATCTTAACATTAGTGCAGCTCTGCCAATTTTATACAGTTGGTCAGAAACCATGAGCGTATCTGGCGGACATCCTCTTGATTCATTGGTGTAATACGGTGAACTGACTTTATCGAAATGTCGCGGTTAAGCAAGAGTCGCCACCGACTTTTATTTTACCCAAATATCAGAAAGGCTAAAAGAACAGAAAAAACCTTTTAAAGAAATTTTGAGTTCGGGGGGTAATTATGCAAAGGGAAGGTGTAAGGCACCCTTTGCATCCATGGTTTTACATGGGCTCTTAATTGCTTTGCTCTTTTGAAGAAAAAGTTTAGAAATGAAATAAGACTTTAGCTTGTAAATAAGCGTAGCTTTTTGGAAGTATTTGAGAAAAGGGTAGAAAAAGAGTTTATCCAGAGCAAGGCAATTAGGAGCAATTACCTTAATATTTGTAGAAAAGTTCTTTTAGCCTTTCAGGGCTATCCCTGCCATAGGAGGGCAAGGAAGTCCTTTGATTTGGAGATTGAAGGGTCATCGAGAGTTCGTTCGCCATAAGACTGTCCCTTGCCATAGAGGAGGCAGGTAGTCTAAGGGAAGGATCAGAACAGCCTTTTTCGTTTAGGCAACCAGAGGATACCTCAGCCCTTCGTAGGCAACTTCCGAGGGACGAGATCATATTTAGTGTATCGAAGGCAGCATCATTAGGGACTTATGTTCCTTGCATTATTCGAGGCAACATGGCTGAGGTATCCTCGTATTCGAGGGACATGCAAAAAACGCAAGGCAACAAGGCAACATGCAACAAGGCAACAGAAGAGGTTACCAAAAAAGTGTGCGTGGGTGCAACAATCATGTGATTAATTCGGAAATTTAATCTTATAATTAGTGATGCTAATTCAGTTCAAGGCTTGCACTCCCTAAGATTACTAACCACGCAAATAATATAATATGCAGATTAAGTGCCTTTAAGGCCAAGCAATACAACCTTAGAACAGTTACAAATAATATAGGGAAGGGAAAAAGAAACCAGCGGATCTGACTCAAGTAATAATTAAAGCAGAATAAATAAACAAGGTTAAGATTTAGGGTTACCGACTATCGAGCTTTGACGGTTGGCTAACCCTGAAAAATTGGCAAAAGAAAAAAATACGAAGGGGTGAGTGCATTATCGATTCATTGACAATTAAGGCTAAACCTAATTAAATAAAAAAAGCAAAAGGAAATAATAAAAAGAAAATGAATATGAAAAGGACTTAGCTTTTTGATTTGATCTGATATGGTTTGTAGTCGGAGGTAGCCTCGAGGTTAACCCTGAAAAATTGGCGAAGCAAATAAAAGACGTGAGTGCAAAAGAGTCCATTGACTTTCGAGGTTTTAGCACTATTATCAATTTTGTAATACAAGTAAATATTTAAAGGAAAATAAAATCAGAACTTAGCTTCATAAAAGGCGTGGCACGTGATCGGGAGGTATCTGAAAATAACCATGAAAAGAATGCACAAAGAAATATTTCAGTGTAGGGAATGATCGTAGTAAACCCTGATTAGGGTACAAGTTAGCCATGGTTAATAGAATAAAAAATGAATTAATTGTTGGTTTTTGACCCAATTAATTAAATCAGTGAAAATAAAGTTTCGATTAAATATCTTAACTCTAATATTTATTCTAACAATTAATTAAACAAATAAATTAGACAAATTAACTAATTTTAAACAATTAAAAGAGAAATTTAATAATAATTAAAATAAATATTTTTAATTTTCATGTTTTTTTTAAGAGAAAAAAGAAAGAAAAAAAAAAGAAATTTATAACAAATATTAAAATAGAGTAAAAAAAAGAGTTTTGAAAGAATAAAATAAAATAATAAAAAAAACCATGTTATAACAAATAGATAAAAAGAAAAGTTAGAAACACTCAGCTTTTATCCAGTGTGGTTGGCTTGTGAAATCTATGATATGCCTGCGTTCTGGGTCTTCAGATGTGAGCTCGGTGGAGATCCAAGGGTTATCCCTGAAGGTGCATAGTAGGGACGCGCAAGATCCACCGCGGGGAATATGAAAGCAATGTTATACCAAAAAAAAAAAGAAAGGAGACACGCTGGGGCTCGAACCCAAGTCTCGTTGGTAACAAGTCTTTTGCTTTGACCAGTTGAACCAGTTTCATTCGCTGCTAATGTCACCCACACAACTCATGATATACAAAATTAAAATGAATAAAATTTGAAAACAAATTGGGGCGCCCCCAGTTGCTTCTTCTTCGTTGCAACTTTAGAGATTGCAGAGATCTTTTGCTACGATTTTGCAGCGTTTTTACTACATGTCAATTCGTAGCCATGTCCTGCAAAATCAAACTATAGAAACATGGCAAATAAATTACCTACTCAGATGCGAATCGATTGCAGTTTCCCTTTTAAATCCATTGGTGCCCTCAATTTGGACTGGTTTCACTTCTAATTGAAAGCCCCCAATTAAGAACTCGTAAACCCTAGCCATGGTGTCATGCTATTTACGCACTCAAACTCAAATCAATCAATCCAGAAACATTGTACAGGTCCTCACGATTATGAATCTATATTCAAAACATGTTCATGATGCTTACATAACCAAAATCGAAACTAAAAAATAAATGACAAACCGTGAACGAAGTGCGTTTGATTCTTGACGTGGAGACACCTAAGAGCGACTGAGAAAACTTCAAAGGCTTCCCCTGAACGTGTTAGAACCTTCCAATTTCCTTGAGAAGTGCTGCAATCTGGAATTCGAACTTCAAAATTTTCTTCAATTTCAAGTACTCGGTTAAGCTATGTTGGTTGCCAAAAAACCTCGTGAATCCCCCTTTATGCATTGTCTTTGTTATCTATGTATAATATAATGGATTAGGGTAAGAAAATTGACTCAAATCTCTTTCAATCAAGGATTGGAAATTGGAAAAAGATTGATTGGTGAATCTTTCCAAATTTGATCAAAAATTGATTTTCTCCCCTCAATCTTCATTAATACGAAATTGAATCAAATAATATGTATTTGGATGATTGATTATGATTGAAGTTAAGGGAAAATCAAATCTTTTCAATTTTTCTTCCAAATATTGATTTAATCCATGATTTTAATGAAATAAAATTCAAATAAAATTAAATTTTAATCAAAAATTCGTGGCTTTCTGATTAGAGCTTCTAGATGACTTGTATAGCAAGATTGGATCATAACATATTGGGCCTCTTTGCAAGGAAATCCATTTTGAGGCCTTTTATTTCACATTTTTTCCTTTGAAATCGACCAACTTTGACAAGGCATATCTCTCTCAATTTTTAAGATATGGAGGAGTTCTAGGATTTTTTGGAAACCTCAAGATGTCCTCTACAAGCCTCTTTGGAGAAAATTTTCCATTTGAAGAATTTATCTTGATGATATTGGCTTTGACAAAAAAACTGCTTTTGGTTGACTTTCAAAAAGGACCTATAATCTTTTGATCCATATCTCTCAAATGAAGCATTTTTAGACTTGGCATGTGAGAGACAAAATTGTAGAGAATCAAATTTCCTTCAAAATGAGATTTGGATGGAAAATTTCTGATGGTCCATGTAGGAGTTATGGCTGGTCAAAGTTCAATTGACTTTCTCCTATAAAAACCCTAATTTGGAAACCTTTTGAATTGTTGATTTTTTATCTTTCCTTGATGAACCATGATCAATTCTTGATCAAATGGTGAATGATACTTCAATATGAGGATTTTGACAAAAAATCAGGAGTTTTGACTGTACTTTGACCACAGTTGACTTTTAGGTCAAACTAGTCGACTGTTGACTTTCTGAGCAATTGAGTGACCAATCTTTTGTATTGAGCCCTGAATTTTGTTATGGGGATAGTGTGGAGTGTCATAGGCCATATGGGATGCCTTAGAGCCATTGATTTATTGATCTTCCTTTAGAACAACAAAACCCTAGTTCTCTGAGCCTTGTTTAGGAGAGAGTGTCTTTGAGCTTTAAACCTTGATTTTGAATTTGAATAGGAGAAATAGTATGGGAAAATTTTGGGGTATGACAGCTGCCCCTATTCAATTTTCTTAAACCTGAAGATGTAGAGTGGTTTGTACGCCAGTCGGAATTTGAAGGTAGAAGAGGATTGGACACTAGAATACCCAAGAATTTGCCCTAGCTGAAGTAGGGACTTTTATCGGAGATGGGCTTGAAGATGCCATCTAGGCTGAGTGTTGTCGGAGATGGGCTTAAAGATGCCATCCGGCTTGAGATCAAGTTTATTGGAGATGGGCTTAAAGATGCCATCCAGATGTTGAGAGACTTGATCGAGATGGGCTTAAAGATGCCATCTAGCTTGATAGACTTGAGAGTTAGAATACGTCGTACGTTAGACCGTATCTGAAGAATATACTTAGGATGATTCGTACGTTATACTGGAGGATGGGTCGTGCGTTAGACCGGATCCAATTTGCATCGATGATGTCTAGAAAGCCGTGTGTTAGGCTGGAGGATGAGTCGTGCGTTAGACTAAATCCAATTTGCATTCGTAGATGTCTGGAAAACCGTGCGTTAGGTTGAAGGATGAGTCGTGCGTTAGACTAAGTCCAATTTGCATCCGTAGATGTCTGGAAAACCGTGTGTTAGGTTGAAGGATGAGTCGTGCATTAGACTAATCCAGTTTGTATCCGTAGATGTCTGGAAAACCGTGCGTTAGGTTGAAGGATGAGTCGTGCGTTAGACTAATCCAATTTGCATCCGTAGATGTCTGGAAAACCGTGCGTTAGGTTGAAGGATGAGTCGTGCGTTAGACTAATCCAATTTGCATCCGTAGATGTCTGCAAGGCCGTGCGTTAGGCTTTGAATGGATTTCAGATTTGAATTATTGTGTTGACTATCTTTGTAATGTACTTGTAAGATAATATTCACTTTGTAACAATGTCAATTTTATGCAATGTTTATGTGCATGTTATGTATAAATGGGGAGTTTTGTATGTTATGTATAAATTATAACTGTATGCAATGTATGAATATGTATGATGTATGACTATGATTTATGTTGTTTGAAACATCTTGATTGGGAGGATAGATCTTTCTGTTGTTGCGATTTTGATGTTTTGATCTTATCTTGGGGGTGCTCAGTTGGGGATTTATGATTTCTGCTTGGGGGTGATCAGTAGTTTGATGTACCCTGACTGGGGATAAAAGATATTAGTAAACCATGTTGGGGAAGAGCAACGTGTTGAAGAACCGGTAGTGTTGAAGATGTAAACTTTATTGGGGAGCCATGCCTTTGTCGGGACAAGAGCATTTAAAGATATCTTCTTAATGATTACTCTGTGGGGATATGATCTTGTGAACCCGGCTCTGTGGGGATACATGGGTGTCTTGAAAGTTGCCCTCAGTATTATAGTAACTACCACTCCTGGATTTGTATTGATTAGGACACACCACTGAGTATTGATCAAGATGTCAAACTGGACTTGCATAGATTTTCCCCTGCTAGTAGGGACTTTGGAAAGATTCGCCTCGCGAGGACCTTGTGAGATGTGTACTCTGGGTAACATGCCCCTAGTACTTAGTACGATGCCCCTGACTGATCGGGCAGTAGCTTCGGCCCCACTTGGGTGAATGCCCCTGATTGTTGATACTTCTGAGAGATTTTTGAAACTTGACCTGATTGCCTCAGATTGATTGGGCAAAGCGTGCCATGCCCCTTGTATACGTAGGAGACATTGCTTCTCGGAGTAATCTTATCTGTCGGGGTAACTTTCAGTCATTAGTCGTACCCTGTGCAAATTCTTTCTGTTGCTAACGTTTGAAATTATGTAGCAGAATATGTTTAATAATGAATTCATGAGATGCAATGCATACGTCTGTCTTGAGTTTTTGAAAGAATCTTAAAACATGAGATGTAAAAGCGTGAAATTTGTAAAAACGTGGTGTTTGTAAAAATGAAATACCAACTCAGCATTTGTGGTGAACCTTAAGGAGTCGGGATACCTTTATTGTGACAGTATGCTTTCGAACTAACCATGCTTCAGTTAGGACTTTCAAGGGTTGTAGCGTTGCTTGGTTCACGGTTTAAGAAACAAAGGATAAAAGGCTCAAAGTTTATTTGTACCCTTCTCGATCTTCGTGATGTTCTTCGATCCTATGCTCAGTTAACTTTGCATTTTGAGTTCTAGCAGAGCTTTGAAGTCGTAACTTTGACATTTGATGATGGTTTAAGTAATGGGAGTTTATTTGGACAGGCAGTCATTTTTTGTTTTTGTAATTCTTTTCCTTTTGTCGAGGATTTTTTAGTGACCTCTTTTTTGACTTTGTTATCCCTAACTTTTGCCTGAACTGTTTATTTTGAGATTACAGTCAGCGGGATGTTTCGATTTTTGATAAGTCTCCTTCATAGGTTTTGACTTTACAACTTTTTCTTCTTGATGCATATTGATTGCCTGACTTAATGGTTACGGGAATCCATATTTTTTGCGTAAAAAACAACTAGTATAATTGGGTTAACTGAGTAACTACCCTGCCCCAGGTTATGATTAAAGGTTTTAAATTCTTCAAGAAAGAAAAACTCCTACACCTTAGGCTCAAAGGGGTTGACTAGGGGTTAACATCCTTATATCTCCACTGTTTAGGAATTGAAACAATGCCTGTACATCGTCAGCATAGTCTGTTCAAAAGCATACTGTATGAGGTTGCGGTATCGTTTTCTTCATCCTCCCTTAAAAGGCTTACGACTTAGCAGGAGTTGAGTATCACAAAACATATGCAAAGTAAAGACATAACTTAAAATGAGTGATAACGAAATAATTTATTCAAGACAAACGTATGCAATGCACTGATGATGATTATTAAAACAGATAATGTCTATCATAAGTCAAATGTTTAAACAAACAGAATAGCAATTGCAAATGAAAGTAAATCTAATGATCTAAAAAGTTCATCCTTCTAGACATTAATCCATCTTATCGTGATTAGGCATGGGAACCGTGATCACTACAGGAGTCTTGGGATGGTTGAATTCAATTTCACCAGCATCGATCAAGTCTTGAATCTTGTTCTTCAGCGTCTAACAACTATTTGTATCGTGACCAGGGCTACCGGAGTGGTATGCACATCTTGCATTGGGATTATAGCCATGAGCGGAAGTACTAGGATTCCTAGGGGGATCCTTTAAAGTAATCAACTCTGACTTTAGCAAGTATTATAATGCCTGAGCCAGTGACATATTGATCTTTGTGAACTGACGCTTGGGTGCCTCTGACTTGCGTCCTTGTTGTGGAACTGGTGTAGAGATCAGAATTGTCCTCACAGATTGGTTGTGTTCATTACGACTTTTCTGATTATACACGGCATTGGCCATGTAGGGCTTCTCAAGTGAGTTGAAGTCAATGATCTTATCATCAATGAGATCTTGAATCTTGTGCTTCAATTGCCAACAATCCTCTGTATGATGACTAGGACTATTCGAATGATATGCACATCTCGCATGGTACTTATACCCAGGAGTGGGATTGGTAGGCAGTGAATATGGAGGCAATAGAGTTATCAAGTTCTGATTGAGCAGTTGTTGTAGAACTTGAGACAGCGGTATGTGTAACGGAGTAAATGACCGCTTAGGCTTGGATCTCTGATTATCTTGACCACCTTGCTGCCTATGTTGATCCTTCTCCTTCTCGATCAGAAGTGCCTTTAATTCTTCTTGCCCCTTGGCCAAGTGAAAGATTATTTTTCGGAACTGGTTGTTCTGAGCCTGAATATTTTTGACAGATTGTTCAAGATCCATTTTCTCACTGAAATAAACAGCGGAAAGATGAGGTATTTGCTTTATAAAAACCTGTGATGTAATGTTTATGAATGATATGATTATGCGTATGCAATGTTTCCAAGGAATTAAAGGACTTTTAACACATTTTGAAAGATAAAAGCAAAAATATTAATTCTCTTATAAAAATATAAAATATAATGTTATAAAGTTAATAGTTACATCTGAAAGTGCTGAAAATAATAAACTATAATAAAAATAAATAGAAATCAGTCTTCGAGTCGGCGCTTTCTCTTTAAACTTCTGATTTCCTCTTTGTGAGCTTTAATCATCTCGTTTCTTTCTTGGACGATCCTATCAATCTCTCGCTCCCATGATTGTATCTGATCTGGAGAGACGAAATCCTCAATCTTCCATTTGCGGGAGAAATAGTCAAGCATACCATCTCGCTCTTTAGCATTAGCCACCAATACCGCTTTCTCAGCTTCAACCTTACGCAAGCGCCTTTCAAGATCCGCCTTTTCCCTTCTTAGAGAAGCAACGGTAGCACCAAGGTCTTCATTTGGAGCGGGGACATAAGGCTCCAAAACCACAGGAGTGATCGGAGGGGTAACCCTTGGCACAACAGGGATATTAGACGGATATGGCATACCATACTCAACAACTCGATCATAAATCCACCTAAAATAAATATCTGAAGGGATGTAACTCCTTAGTCCCAATTCTCTTATGCATACTTTCTTTACCTTGGACCAAGCTCTAATAAACAACTTCTTCTTTCCGGTTGTATCTGAATCGTAATCAAAATTTTCTGAGCTAAGATATATGGAGTGAGGTTTGTCTTTCAAAGCGAAACCAAACTGATGTCGAGCTAGTATGGGATTATAAGTTATTCCTCCTCGAGTACCAAGAAGAGGTACATTTGGGAAGTCTCCACAACTATCAAACAAATGGGTTCCTTCAAACTCTTTTGGTTCCAAATGATATCGTCGTATGAAAGCCTCATGACTCTCTGAACCCAAGTCAAACCTTCTTCATTCTTTATTGTAGAACGGGATAAGTGCGAAATAAACCACTTATGCAATAATGGTGCGCATCCAAGAATACAACCTTTGCCTTTAGATGATCGATGATGGATGGAATGCAACAAGTCACCCAATAAAGTTGGAACCAGATTGTTACCAATGAAGATCTTAAGAGCAATCACATCCACAATTTTGTCATAACGAGGGAACAAAACTTGCCCATAGATTAGGCAAGTGAGGACTTTTTCAAGAGCATCCATACTTGCAGCATTAATTAAGATGTCAGCTTGACTATACAAGAAGTCAATCGATAAACCAGTATATTCTCCTTTATTCACCCAAACCTTCTTGATTTCTGATCGAGGCAAATGCAACGTAGCAGCAACATCTTCTAACTTAGGAACCTCTTCTTCGCCAGTGTAGGGCATTTGATCAAGCACAGGTAATCCTAGTATGGAGGAAAATTCCTCTAATGTCGGAACTAACTGAAAGTCCCTATAAGTGAAGCAGTGAAGAAGAGGATCATAAAACCGGATCATTGTGTTGAGGAGAGTTTCATCCACTTTAGTCCGTACCAGGCTGATTAATCTGTTAAGAGACTCGGAAAGCACAAAAGCACCAGAAACATTATCACAAAGAATCTTCAGAGAAGTAGGTACCCCTTTGAAACTGAGGCAGAAAGGTTTACGAACTTTGATTTCCATGACCTACAAAACAAATTATGGTTAACAATCCTTTAACTCCTTGGAATGAGTTAGTCATGATATGTATGAATGATGCATGGATGCATGAGCCATAAACACAGATAAGTCCACGCAAATCACACGATTTCCTTAGGTTTGGCTTGTGTAACACCCCATAAAATTCTTTATTTAATTTAATTAATTTTTTTTATTAAATATTGGAATTAATTGAATTATTTGAGAAATATGGATGAAATAAGGCTAATGGGCCAGTGTTGCTAGTAGCAGTTGGGGGGTGTGTCAGTTGTAAAGCCCTTTTTCTAAAATAAAGTTATATTTTCATAAAATAGAAAAGAGGAGTATTTTGTGAAAAGAGAACCAAAAGGGAGAAGAAAGAGCTGAATGTGAAATTGGGAGAAGAGCAAGTGCGAAGAGATAGAGCATCCAAGAATTCGACATCGAGGTAAGGGGGAATTCTTCTCAATAACCTCTATTATGGGTATTATGAATGATTCGATTGAATTCGTATGTTAGGATTCTGAATTGGATTATGTGTCGGTGTTTGGGGTTTTGGGGTTTATAGAACTTTGATTCAATTTATGTTGTGAATGATGATTGGTGTTGAATAATGATGTTAAAGCATGATTAGAAGTATGTGTAAATGTGTATTTTCGTGTTTGTTGGTGCTGTTTGATGTTGCAATACGTTGTGGTACGTTCTGGTATGGATTGGAATTGTTGCAGGTGCTGAAAAATGGAGTTTTGGGGTTTCTGGTACGAGGTAACCGGTTACCTGGGGAGTGGTAACCGATTACCTGAGGTTACGTCACTGAGATGGCCTATTCGTTGTGAAGTAACCGGTTACTTGAGTTGGGGTAACCGGTTACCACTGTTGGAATTTGTGTTCTGTGGTTCTGCTGGGAGGCAGTAACCGGTTACTGGTTTTGAAGTAACCGGTTACCGCTGTTACGAATAGACTTGTTGGTTACTCCGTAAGGTAGTAACCGGTTACTTGAATTGGAGTAACCGGTTACCACTGAAGCTTTTTGGAAAAATACTTATTTTAAAAATCCGTAACTTCTAAACCGTTAATCCTTTTTGCACGCCGTTTCGAGGGCCTGGTAGATGAATTCTTTCCCTATTTAATGATGTATATTAGGGGATTATAATTTAAAAATCATTTTGTTGGTTTTGTGGATTGTGTTTGGTGAATATCAAATGGTTGTGATATTATTATGCTTGTATGTTGTGACATGAATGATTATGAATTGTTGGTGGATATTAATGATGAGCATGTCGTGGTTGATGCATGCATTTCATAATCATGTTGTGGGCTGTATCTTTATGGTGGTGGGACAGCGGTAGCTAATTCCCATTGTGCGGAATTAGTGAGAGAAGTAGCCGAATCTTTATGGTGGTGGATCGGTGAGATGGGTTATCCCATGATTGGTACCACATGCATTTAGTTGCATTGCATTAGGTTGTTGTGTATAATTGTAACATGAATGGAAGTTGTCCGATGTTGCAATTTGTGTGTATTTTGGTATGAATGACTGTATTTGATAAATGTTGCTATGCGATCTGAATATAATTGATTTGGGTGAATAATGTATGGATGAAGTTGTATTGTTTATATTCCTATAACATTTGTTAATGTGAATGAAACTCACCCTTACTGTTGTTATTTTTCAGATTGAGGAGTAGCTTGTGTACTTGGTGAGGATTAGCTCGTCAAGTAGTTCGTTAGAGTCAGTTGGGTCTGTGTCATGCTCTGGTCGTGTAACACCGGGAACATTATTTTAGAATTGGCTGATAAACTTCTGTTTTGTTTATGGTTTATGGTCGAATTATGAGTCTATGACTCCGGTTGTTTGATTATTCATTTGTTAAGAATATTCCGCTGTGTTAACATGCTACCTGAATAATTTTGGTTTATCGTTCCTTATATGGCATGACATGAATGTTTATTTATTTTATTGGAGTTGTAATGCCCTTCCTCATGTTTTACTCTGATTTTTGAAAATTTTTCCGCGGGGTTTAGAAGGGTGTTACAGCTTGCATGGAGTTTGACCGAGGGATATACCCTTCCCAAAGGTACTTCAATGGATAAAGAGATTTCAGCAACGGGTTCTACTAGTGACCCAGAATTGTCAGCCCCCTCTAAAGCACCCTCGAACGTGATACATGCATACCACATAATGATACTTTAGGAAGAAACCTATCTGAGCTGTAGTATCAGGTCGCGACCATAACTTGGCTTGCACCAAGAATAGCCCTCCCACTACGTTCCTAAAAGTTAAGATGGGTTAAAGGTGACTAAAGGTCCTTGAGCTCTAAAGCACCCAAAGATACATGCGTAAACCTCTTTCATGCAAAAGAGGTGCACAATAACCAGTGGAGGCCTAACTCAAGCGCGAACTTCATTTTGACCAGCCCCAAGCATGCACAAGGGGGGTCTCCATGACTATGCCGCTCCTAATCTTAAGTGTTCTTGAATCCGGGAATAGGATTCGTCCTTCATTTATTTCCCAAAACAGCCCTGAAAAATAAAGCAAGAAAAGCAAACAATAGAAAACATTTTTAAAGTGAATCCTAAACTTTTAAGGTAACCCCTCTTTTATAAGAAAATTCTCCCCAGCAGAGTCGCCAGTTCTGTAATACGGTGAACTGACTTTATCGAAATGTTGCGGTTAAGAAAGAGTCGCCACCGACTTTTATTTTATCCAAATATCAGAAAGGCTAAAAGAATAGAAAAAACCTTTTAAAGAAATTTTGAGTTCGGGGGTAATTATGCAAAGGGAATGTGTAAGGCACCCTTTGCATCCATGGTTTTCCGTGGGCTCTTAGTTGCTTTGCTCTTTTGAAGAAAAAGTTTAGAAATGAAATAAGACTTTAGCTTGTAAATAAGCGTAGCTTTTTGGAAGTATTTGAGAAAAGGGTAGAAAAAGAGTTTAGCCAGAGCAAGGCAATTAGGAGCAATTACCTTAATATTTGTAGAAAAGTTCTTTTAGCCTTTCAGGGCTATCCCTGCCATAGGAGGGCAAGGAAGTCCTTTGATTTGGAGATTGAAGGGTCATCGAGAGTTCGTTCGCCATAAGACTGTCCCTTGCCATAGAGGAGGCAAGTAGTCTAAGGGAAGGATCAGAACAGCCTTTTTCGTTTAGGCAACCAGAGGATACCTCAGCCCTTTGTAGGCAACTTCCGAGGGACGAGATCATATTTAGTGTATCGAAGGCAGCATCATTAGGGACTTATGATCCTTGCATTATTCGAGGCAACATGGATGAGGTATCCTCGTATTCGAGGGACATGGCTATTCTGCAAAAAATGCAAGGCAACAAGGCAACAGGCAACAGAAGAGGTTACCAAAAAAGTGTGCGTGGGTGCAACAATCATGTGATTAATTCGGAAATTTAATCTTATAATTAGTGATGCTAATTCAGTTCAAGGCTTGCACTCCCTAAGATTACTAATCACGCAAATAATATAATATGCAGATTAAGTGCCTTTAAGGCCAAGCAATACAACCTCGGAACAGTTACAAATATTATGGGGAAGGGAAAAAGAAACCAGCGGATCTGACTCAACTAATAATTAAAGCAGAATAAATAAACAAGGTTAAGATTTAGGGTTACCGACTATCGAGCTTTGACGGTTGGCTAACCCTGAAAAATTGGCAAAAGAAAAAAATACGAAGGGGTGAGTGCATTATCGATTCATTGACAATTAAGGCTAAACCTAATTAAATAAAAAAAGGCAAAAGGAAATAATAAAAAGAAAATAAATATGAAAAGGGCTTAGTTTTTTGATTTGATCTGATATGGTTTGTAGTCGGAGGTAGCCTCGAGGTTAACCCTGAAAAATTGGCGAAGCAAATAAAAGACGTGAGTGCAAAAGAGTCCATTGACTTTCGAGGTTTTAGCACTATTATCAATTTTGTAATACAAGTAAATATTTAAAGGAAAATAAAATCAGAACTTAGCTTCGTAAAAGGCGTGGCACGTGATCGGGAGGTATCTGAAAATAACCTTGAAAAGAATGCACAAAGAAATATTTCAGTGTAGGGAATGATCGTAGCAAACCCTGATTAGGGCACAAGTTAGCCATGGTTAATAGAATAAAAATGAATTAATTGTTGGTTTTCGAACCAATTAATTAAATCGGTGAAAATAAAGTTTCGATTAAATATCTTAACTCTAATATTTATTCTATCAATTAATTAAACAAATAAATTAGACAAATTAACTAATTTTAAACAATTAAAAGAGAAATTTAATAATAATTAAAATAAATATTTTTAATTTTCATGTTTTTTTTAAGAGAAAAAAGAAAGAAAAAAAAAAGAAATTTATAACAAATATTAAAATAGAGTAAAAAAAAGAGTTTTGAAAGAATAAAATAAAATAATAAAAAAAAACCATGTTATAACAAATAGATAAAAAGAAAAGTTAGAAATACTCAGCTTTTATCCAGTGTGGTTGGCTTGTGAAATCTATGATACGCCTGCGTTCTGGGTCTTCAGATGTGACCTCGGTGGAGATCCAAAAAAAAAAATAGAAAGGAGAGACGATGGGGCTCGAACCCAGGTCTCATTGGTAACAAGTCTTTTGCTTTGACCAGTTGAACCAGTTTCATTCGCTGCTAATGTCACCCACACAAATCATAATATACAAAATTAAAACGAATAAAATTTGAAAACAAATTGGCGCGCCCCCAGTTGCTTCTTCTTCGTTGCAACTTTAGAGATTGCAGAGATATTTTGCTACGATTTTGCAGCGTTTTTACTACATGTCAATTCGTAGCCATGTCCTGCAAAATCAAACTATAGAAACATGGCAAATAAATTACCTACTCAGATGCGAATCGATTGCAATTTCCCTTTTAAATCCATTGGTGCCCTCAATTTGGACTGGTTTCACTTCTAATTGAAAGCCCCCAATTAAAAACTCGTAAACCCTAGCCATGGTGTCATGCTATTTACGCACTTAAACTCAAATCAATCAATCTAGAAACATTGTACAGGTCCTCACGATTATGAATCTATATTCAAAACATGTTCATGATGCTTACATAACCAAAATCGAAACTCAAAAATAAATGACAAAACCGTGAACGAAGTGCGTTTGATTCTTGACGCGGCGACACCTAGGAGCGATGGAGAAAACTTCAAAGGCTTCCCCTGAACGTGTTAGAACCTTCTAATTTCCTTGAGAAGTGCTGCAATCTGGAATTCGAACTTCAAAATTTTCTTCAATTTCAAGTACTCGGTTAAGCTATGTTGGTTGCCAAAAAACCTCGTGAATCCCCCTTTATGCATTGTCTTTGTTATCTATATTATTGTTATCTATATATAATATAATGGATTAGGGTAAGAAAATTGACTCAAATCTCTTTCAATCAAGGATTGGAAATTAGAAAAAGATTGATTGGTGAATCTTTCCAAATTTGATCAAAAATTGATTTTCTCCCCTCAATCTTCATTAATACGAAATTGAATCAAATAATATGTATTTGGATGATTGATTATGATTGAAGTTAAGGGAAAATCAAATCTTTTCAATTTTTCTTCCAAATAATGATTTAATCCATGGTTTTAATGAAATAAAATTCAAATAAAATCAAATTTTAATCAAAAATTCGTGGCCTTCTGATTAGAGCTTCTAGATGACTTGTATAGCAAGAATGGATCATAACATATTGAGCCTCTTTGCAAGGAAATCCATTTTGAGGCCTTTTATTTCACATTTTTTCCTTTGAAATCGACCAACTTTGACAAGGCATATCTCTCTCAATTTTTAAGATATGGAGGAGTTCTAGGACTTTTTGGAAACCTCAAGATGTCCTCTACAAGCCTCTTTGGAAACTTTTTTCCATTTGAAGAATTTATCTTGATGATATTGGCTTTGACAAAAAAACTCCTTTTGGTTGACTTTAAAAAAGGACCTATAATCTTTTGATCCATATCTCTCAAATGAAGCATTTTTAGACTTGGCATGTGAGAGACAAAATTGTAGAGAATCAAATTTCCTTCAAAATGAGATTTGGATGGAAAATTTATGATGTTCCATGTAGGAGTTATGGCTGGTCAAATTTTAGTTGACTTTCTCCTATAAAAACCCTAATTTGGAAACCTTTTGAATTGTTGATTTTTGATCTTTCCTTGATGAACCATGATCAATTCTTGATCAAATGGTGAATGATACTTCAATATGAGGATGTTGACAAAAAATCAGGAGTTTTGACTGTACTTTGACCACAGTTGACTTTTAGGTCAAACTAGTCGACTGTTGACTTTCTGAGCAATTGAGTGACCAGTCTTTTGTATTGAGCCCTGGATTTTGTTATGGGGATAGTGTGGAGTGTCATAGGCCATATGGGATGCCTTAGAGCCATTGATTTATTGATCTTCCTTTAGAACAACAAAACCCTAATTCTCTGAGCCTTGTTTAGGAGAGAGTGTCTTTGAGCTTTAAACCTTGATTTTGAATTTGAATAGGAGAAATAGTATGGGAAAATTTTAGGGTATGACAATTGGGCTTCCATACTCTTCATTCTCTGTGCTCGGTGTTCCCAGCGTCTCTTGAATCACTGACCTGTTAAATCTTGAACCTTTAGTGCTTGCTATCCGAGCTAGCAGATCAGCCCTAGAATTTTCCTCTTGAGGGATATGTGATACTCCAAACTTCACGATCCCCTTAGCCAGTTGCAGCATTCGCTGCAAATATTTTAATAGCAACAAGTCTTTTGTTTGGTAGTTTTCTGTGATTTGAACGACGATCATTTGCAAGTCAGTGCATACAAATAGATGGGTAACGCAAACCTTCATGGCTAACTTTAACCCGATAATGACTACCTCATACCCGACTTTATTTCCTGATCCCTCCAACATTATCCTTGCTCCACCGCCCTTGAGATTAGATGACTCCTCCACCGAAAGGACCCACTACTCTAATATTTCCTCCAATGAGGGTGAACTTAACTCGACCAAAAAATCTGCCAGCAGCTTAGATTTGATACTGCTTCGAGCCACAAATGTTATATAGTATTCGGAGAACTCAACGGCCCAAGACACCATCCTTCCTGCCAGGTTTAGCTTCTTCAATATCCGCCTTACATGATTATTTGTTTTGACTATGATCGGGTGACTCTAGAAATAATGCCTTAGTTTCCTAGAAGTTATCACCCCGGACAGCGCCAATCTTTCAATCTTCTAGTAACTGGTCTCTTCCCTCTTTAGGACTTTACTGACGAAATATATCAATTTTCCCTTTCCTCGTCGTCCTGTGCTAGTACGGAACTGAAAGTGTTATCGAAAACCGCCACGTACAGGATGAGAGGGGAATTTGCTTTCAGTTGCACAAAGAGAGGATAGGCGGAAAGGAAATTCTTAACTTCCTTGAACGCCTTCTCAAATTCCTCCGTCTAGTCAAACTTGGCGGATTTTTTGATAGCTGTAAAGAAATGTATAGATTTGTTGCCGACACAAGATAGAAACCGAGATAAGGTAGCTAGCCTCTCGGTCAGATATTGAACTTCTTTTACCGGTGCAGGGCTCCTTATGTCAATGATCTTCTGGAACTAGTCCGAGTTATCCTCTATGCCCCAATGTATGAGCATGAAGCCTAAGAACTTGTGGGCTTGTACCCCGAAGGTGCACTTGTCGAGATTTAGTATCATGTCAAACTTCCTTACCGACTTGAATGTCTTTTCTAAATCTTCCACGTGACTTTTTCCCTCCAGGGTTTTGATCACCATTTCATCCACGTAAACCTCTAGGTTTTTTCCGACCTGTGATGCAAATACCAAATCCATCAACCGCTGGTAAGTAGCCTCTGTATTTTTGAGGCCAAACGACATCACCTCGTAATAGTAATTGCTCCTACTAGTCATGATTGCCATTTTGGGAGCATCCAACGAGTTCATCCTTATATGGTTATATCCCGAATACGCATCCATAAAACTAAGCAGTCGGAATCCTGATGACCCATCTATGAGTTTGTCGATGTGAGGCAACGTGTATGGATCTTTTGGGCATGATTTATTGAGATCGGTGAAGTTCACACACATGCGTCACTTTCTGGGTTTCTTCTCAACCATGACCACATTGGATAGCCAAGTGGTATACTTTATTTCCTATATAAATCCAGCATTCAACAGTTTCCCGACTTCCTCCAAGACGACTTTCCTTTTTTCTTCCTCGTCCTTGTGCTTTCATTGTGCCACTGCTTTGAGCGTTGGATCAATGGATAATTGGTGACACACTATGTCTGGATCAATTTTCCGCATGTTAGAAGGCTTCCATGAGAAGAGGTCAAGGTTATCTCTCAACATTTGAACGATATTTGCTTCTTCTTGTTGAGTTAAGCCAGAGCCGATCTGTGTGGTCTAGGACTCATCGGCTGCGATCTGCACCTTTTTCAAGTCCCCCATGGGTGTTAAACTATCAGACGTCAAATCCTCCCGTGGATCGAGGTCCACCAGATTGACTTTCAACAGGTATGTTTCTCTCGGCTAATCCTACAATGACTTCTTTTTCAACTTCTAGCTATCCTTGTAGCATTTCCACACTATTCCTTGATCTCCTTTGATCACCCGACCCGATTGTCATCTAAGGGATATTTTATGGTGAGATATAGAGTGGACAAGGAGGTTTCCAGCGCGTTGAAAGCTGGTTTATCGATTATGATATTGTACGACGATGTTGCATTCACAATAAGGTACCTGACTTCAATGGACTTGACATTGTCTCCACTCCCAAAGACGGTTAGTACGGATAAGTGTCCCCAGACATGAACTTTCTCCCACAAAAAAATGACCAAGTGCCTTTGAAAGTTAGCATATCAGACATGTCCATACCCATACCTTTGAAAGCATCCCAATACAAGACGTCGACAGAACTTCCCGAGTCGATTCACACCTGCTTAACACTCCACTTATGTATATGTGCCTTTATGACCATCGAGTCATTTTCATGGGCCAGTATGTCCCTCGAATCTCGTCTTGAGAAACTAACTACTAGAGACTTCTCTTCTCTCGATCTAGGTGATGTTTTCTGCGAAACATTCATTACTGCTCGGATATACCTCTGCCTTTCTGAGCTAGTCTCGACTCCTCCTGCGAATCCCCCTCCGATAGTGTTGAGGGTGTGGCGTGCCATATGGGTTTCACGCACCTCCTCAGTGCTCTTCCCCTTCTTAGTAGAAAGTTCTTCCGAGTTTGTCTCCTTCGGAGAAAAGCTTCTCTTTCTCGCTGAACCCCCAACATCTTTCACGTACGACAATATTTTGTCTCGTTGAATGAGTATCTCAATTTATTTCTTTAGCTAATGACAATCTTCAATATGGTGGCCTTTCACACAATGGTAAGAGCACCAGGAACCTTCGTTTTTCCCTATCACCGCGCCGACCATCCTAGGCCAGGGTGGTTTGGGTAGTAGCCTGAGATGCACCACCTTGCACAATATGTCTGCTCGCTTGGTGTTAAGGAGTGAATAGACCTCAGGGGCGCCGTTGTACGGCCTCTAACTTGGCATAGTTGTTGGTTGATCTCGGGATGCGTATCACTAGTGCTTTTTTCTTGGTCCCGACCCCTCTTGTCGGGCTTGAGGTTTCTCCTTGGCTTCTTGAGATCGATTTTGCATGTTACTTTACTCGCCCCTTAATGTAACATTCAATCTGGTTCATTACTTCGTCCAAGTTAGAAGTCGGCTTCTGCGCCAAAGACTCATTGAAGTGACTGGCCCTCAAACCGTTATGAAAATTCCCATAAACATTTCCTGATTTGGGTGTGAGACTTTTATGGTTTCCTCAATAAAACGTGCCATGTACTCACATAGAGATTTAGAAGTGCTCTAACTTACGTTGAACAGACTGGTGGTGGACACCTTCTTGTGTTTATTGGCTGCAAAATGTTGTACCATCTTCCTGGTTAGGTTCTGGTAATCAGTGATAAAGAACCTCAACAGGCTCATGTACTGTGCAAGAGTTCGTTTACCACTCGAGGCCAATTGCTTGGTTCAATCTTTTGATTTTATAGAATCATTGCTTATTAAAAAAAAAGTGATGGCCTATAGTGGGAGTGTCAAGTCGTAAAAGAAATCATGGAGAAAGAAAAAAAAAAAATGTATGAACGAAGCCGTTGAAGAATCCAGGTGAATAACTAATAATGCTGGAGTTTATCATCATATTAGTATAAAAGCTTACAATGTTCCTCATTTCTTGATACAAAATCAGGGAACAAATACATCATCCTCGTATCTTAATTATTTAGCATTGACCCATTTATATTTATATCGTAATGTAATGATATAATATATCATATAACGATCAAAGTTACAAACACAAATACATAGAAATCTACTAACTACTAATAAACACAATACTCTCCATCCTATTACAAATCACATATATAATTCCACAAAATAACAAACTAATTTTGTTTAATTACCACAAGCTTTAAGTGGCTTCCCACAAAGACAATCATTGTAAACAAAAGACGAAGCCTCCAAATGATCAAACGGAACTCCATCAGGAATCTTCCCACACAAGTGATTATAACTCAAATCCAAATGCCCAATATAAGAAGCAGAAGCCATAGATTTCGGAATACTCCCTTTAAGTCTATTATAAGACAAATCCAAAACCGTAAAATAAGATCTCACACCAAACACATCAGGTATATTACCTTCCAAACTGTTACGACTTAAATTTAAATCACTTATTCCTGAACTAAAAAGACTTACTGGAATAAGTCCAGAGATATGGTTCATATCTAAGTTAAGCGTGGACAAAACCGCCATTTTACCTAATGATTCCGGTATCGGCCCGGAAACTTGGTTTCGAGATAGATCTAGATCTGCCAGACGGTAGATTCGAGAGATTGATTCCGGTATGGGCCCGCTGATTTTGTTGCCGCTAAGTAAAGCCCTGCTCAGCATGGGAAGCCTGCCGATGTCTTTAGGTATGGGCCCGGTGATCTGGTTGTTACGGATGTCGAGGTGCATTAGGCTTTTTAGGTTGGATAACGACGGTGGGAGGTTGCCGGAGATTGAATTGTCGGCGATGTTTAACACGGTGAGACGCCGGAGTTTTCCGATGGTGTAGGGGATAGGACCGGAGATACGGTTTCCGATTAGGTCAATGATGCGGAGGAAAGGGAGGGAGGTTATACAGCGGGGGATTTCGCCGGAGATGTTTTTCCAGTCGGCGAGGGTTATGCTTGAGAGACGGTTGAGTTTGCAGATGGCTGGTGAGATGTAGCCGGTCATGTAGCCGGTGCGGTGAGCTTTTTCGAAGATTGGATCTTCCGACTCGCCGCGGAGGTTGATGTCCGCGACGCGGCGGGAGCCTCTGTCGCAGCTGACCCCGTACCATTTGTGGCAACAGTCGGTGCCGGTCCATGAGTTGAAGATGCCGAGGTAGGGATCGTGGAGGGCGGCTTTGAAGGCTAGTAGCGCCGCCCTGTCTGACGGTGGACATGAGTGGACGGTGGCGGTGAGTGATAATGTTAATATCAGTATTGCTTGGAAAAACTTAATGGTTCTCATTGTGGTGGTTGATATGAAATTTAATTTAATTTTAGTATATAGTTTATATACTATATGATAAATATGATATGCTTATGTTTGCTACGATATGAAATGAATTATGGTGTGTTGTAGTGTGAAGAAAAGTTTCTGTTTCTGCATGGAGATGTGTTTGGGGTTCTGACAACGTAGTTATTATATAGTGATGAATGATATGAATTTTAGGACGATTTTGCCCTTTACAGAGTTCGTATCTGGTGAAATATTGAACTTGATTTGGTCAATATTTTGTTTTGTATTTTAATTTTAATAATTGTAGTTGAAGAAATTGAAGGGGAATATAGGGGTGAAGTTGTGAAAGAGGATAAGCTTGGGGTACTTGTGTGGGGAAAGAAGGAATATGGTGCCAGACAAAGAGATAGAGATTTTAAGGAAGCACATGGTGTTCAGAACTCAATTATGAGGGTGAGAGGGGTTTTCTTCTTTCTATATATTCACTCAACAAATATTCACTCAATCATGGTAGGTATTTGCTATTACAAGAATGATGTATTTGAAATCTCCAATTTTCTCATCATTTGTTTAACATTTTATTCTATCATGTACATTTCTTTCCATTGCATTATCAACTTGTTATATCTATCACAATATTTTTACATATATTTGTTTTTCAAAATGTTGATGAGATGTCGGGTGTTTAAATAACCTTTTATTTTTGCTATAATTATTGACTTCGTTCATTTTTTAGTTGGTGTTTTGATATTATATTAGGTTAGAAAAATTACGGAGAGGAATCGAGTGAACTAGATTTTGGGTACCTTTGATAACTTATTTCTATATCTCTTTAAATCAACAATTCTCTCTCAAGAAATATTATATTTTAGTAATAGTTTATTCATCTTGTAAATAAGCCTAAAGTTACAAAGCATATAATAGTAAAGGCGTTGAATCATTTCCCCAAAATTACCCGGGAATGAATGGTGCAAATAACAAATTGTGTGTTGTTAATTCTCTTTCTTATGCTATTTGGAACTAGTTAGAGATCAAAGAGTACGACTTCACGGTGTATTGTGGTGGTTCAAAATTTTCAAATTAGTAGACAGGGGTGACTTGCAAGGTTATAATTTAAACACTCAGGTTAATAAGATTGTGAAAATTGAAATTTGAATGAGAATGATTTAATACCTAGAGAGTGACACACTTTCTTCTCTAAATAGGAGAGATAGTTGATAAATGCATGCGTAAAGAATGCAGCCAATCGTTGGATTGACATGGGAGATTGAGATAGTACCCTCGTGATAGCTTCTTACTTCGCTAGTAGGCCTCCCGCTTCTTGGGCTTTGTGGCCTGTCCAAAATAGTTCCCCTAAACCCTTGTATGTGCTATAAAGGGCGAGGATTTATGACATACATTGTTAATCAGTCATGGGATTCGCGGGCTTAGGCGTCTTAGATGAGACATTGCAGCTTTGGGGAATGGGCACATTAAGTGTTGCTTTTGGAAGTTGTAATGTAACACTAGGATAGAATCGTACATCTTTACCAACAAGCAACCTTGTTACTCCTCTTTAGGAATGCTCAAGTGCTTTTGGTTGTTTTTCAGAAGATCTCCACTGTTGGTAGTGCATTGTTGATCACATGACCTTAAGTGATTGAATAAAGTATAAAGGATTTCTCAAAGTATTATTTTCCGTTTTGTTATGAGCTATTTGTGAAAAGAGTGTTTTGTTCCTCTATTATTGTTTTTTTAGAACATTTCATTCTATTGTTGAATCAAACTTAACCGATCTTGTTCATTGATATTGGTTTTCATGTTGGATCAATCCTACTTCCGAGCTTAAAGTTCATGCTTCCCTTCATTCTTGCGCTATCTCATTGGAGCATATAGACCGTTCAAGTTCGTTTATTTTGTTGCACATGCATCAGTTCTATTTATAACATATTTCAAAAATGGAAACAATGTCAATTTCAACCAAGAGGGTTGGTAAAGATATTTCAGGTGATTGGACGAATCCAAGTTTATTAGGGATTATTTCCGCCTTCGCTCGTAAAAGTTCATTAGCCTCGATAGACGTGGGTCCCACACTAACTTAGAACAATATAGTCCATCATTCATCATTGTCTTAAAAAATTGAGCGTCAATAAGGAGCTTCATAATTTCATTGCACTTATATGCATCAATAGATAGTTCCCTTCTAGGAGTCAACCTTCTATAAAAAACAAATTTCCACCTGCTTGCACTTTCTTCATAATGAAAAGAAATATTGTCAAAGGGAACTCGAGGAATGTTCTTGGGAAGATTTTTCTCCTCCAATAAACATTTTAACTCATTTTATATCTTGTCCAACCAAAGTTTCTTCATCTTCAATGTCATTTATAATGTCATTGACATGATCTTCAAAATTATGCTCCACAACGCTAGAAGTAGTCTTCTTTCATTTCAGAACTTTGTTCTTGTTAGACTTCTTGTCAACACTCTTTTTCTTCTTTTTCTCATCATTTTTCTTCTTCTTATCATTACTATTCTTTTTCTTCTCAACCACAACCTTTCTCGTATTCATAGTATTTTTTTTCTCAACTCTCTTTTTCTTCTTCTTCTTCTTCTTCTCTATCACAACCTTTTTTTAGTATAAGGCTTCTTTCTTTTCTTCTTCGAGTCAACCACTAAAGCCAAAAGAATTTCTTCTTCCTCTTCTTCTGTTAGCTTCTTAGTTTTTCCAGGTGATTTTCTCCCAACAAAAATTTCATGAGTAATGTCATCATTACAAATTCATTAGCATCATTATTCCCATCTTTACTTACAATCTCATCAACTTCCTCAATGACATCTTCGTTGTAATTGGCATTTTTGGTGACATTTTTTGATTGACATCTGAACAAACTTCTACATTCCCATCTTCATTGCTATTTACATTTCCATCTTCAATGATATCTTTAGTGACATCTCTACTAACATCTTTAGCAACATTTTTGACCATTTCTTCATTTTCATTGACATCATTACTACATCTTCACAGGATTATTGACCAACTATAACATCTACATCTTCATTCTCATCAACATCCTTATCTTCACTGGCATCCATCATGACATCTTCATTACTCTCTCTGTCCCACAATGAGTGATTCAGTTGACCATTTCACACATATTAAAAAAAGTGTAATAATTAAATAGACAGAATAATATTTTTATTAAAGTACTCTTTATCATGTATTTGGAGTGATGAAAATGATAATAATTAAAGGGTACAGTTGGAGAAAAAAAGAATTAATTTGCATTGTAAATTGAAATCGATCATCCATTTTGAGACACTTTATCATTTCAAATGGGTCACTCATTATGGGAAGGAGGGAGTAACATTTTTGCTATTATTTTCACAAACTTATATAAGATCAATATTAGAGAGGGCATTATGCAAGTCAGTTATCCATTGACTTAAGAAAGGTGACCATACTGGCATACCAGTAGTCATAAATAGTACCATCAAGAATTTGTGGACGGTTAATAGAACCTTCTTCTTTAGTATTGTTCATCTTAAACAAAATAGATAGCTTGGAACATACCCAACTAGAGTAGGATGTCTACTCTAACAACAATTGAAATTTTGTTTGATCAGTAACAAGATGTCTCGCACAATGTTGAAATCACGTGTGAGACAAGATTACCTAAAAATAATTGATGAAAAATAAAACGAATAAAAAGTAAAAGACACAAATAATTGATAACCTAGTTCGGTGCAATCGTCACCTACCCTTAGGAAAGGAAACTCACTAATTATAAGTAGTCAATAGTACACAACAATCTCATATGAACTCTCTCAATTTAATATCCTTTTTTTATTACTACCCATGAATTTTAAAACCCACCCCCCCCCCCCCCCCCCCCCCCCCCCCCCCCGAATATGAGATTCTCTCACTTTCACCCAAATACTCCTCCAAATATTTGCAAGAACCAATTATTTAGGAAGTAAAACACTTCACAAATATAAACCAAAAAAAAAACTATATTTCTCTCTTTAATAGATATGACTAACGAAGATAGAGTTTACAAAACTCAATCCAAAATACTCAACTCAACTATACGTTGCTTATGAATTCTTTTATCAATATATTTTTAAATTAGGAAGATGGTCTCTTTATATAGATGTCTCGATCCACCAAAAAGCACAATAAGATAAAAGAAAAATCAGACTAAATTAAATCGTCGACATATCAAATCTTTTGTTGAAAACAAATCCAATTAAATTTTGTATTGAAAGCAAATCCAATTAAACTTTTTTCAACGAAAATTTTCCAAAACACACTAATCTAATCTAGAGCAAAATAAATCTTTCTAATTTTAAACTTAAATAATTTGGATTTAAGGAACAAAAAAAAATCTTTACAGAAGAAAACATAGGATAATTGAGAAATCTGAGACAAAATGTTTCATCACAATGTCTCAACAATATTTAAGACATGTTGTTAAACATAGTTGAAACATTTTGCTAAACAAATTCTCTACAAAGTTATGTCAATCTATATGTCATAACATATATTTCACCTTACAAAATTATGTGAATGCAATCTCATGATAGTTTTAGAACGAGACTGACAAAGAGCCATGCTTATAACACAAAATTTACAACTAGTGCTTCTATTCAGAACATAGTTCCCACGTTGTACTCAAAATAGCAATTACATTTATTTTTTTAACATCATGAACTTGTGTCTCTTTCTATGTCCTGCTTATAGTACATTTTCCCCCCAATTATAGCAAGTTTTAATTATCCAATAGTATCTAGACTCACTAGAAAATGGAAACTTTATTTTAGTAGAAATTTTTTAAATAGAAACCCTATCATAGCTATCAAACAAGTGGCAAATTAACTACACCATAACCATGATAGTGACACTCATATTTTTTGTTCATGAATTTGGGAGGGTGTATATGCAATTAAATAGAGTTAGGACCCTATCATGATCCATCTACTACTGAATGTGATATGCTATGTATCCCCACATAAACCTAAATCTTTGTCTCCCCACCTCAGTATGGAATTCTAAGGAAAATAAGTTTAATTGCATGATAATTAATGTAATTAATTTAAAACCTAATTAAGTAGTGGTGGCCTGTGAAGAAAGCAATTATTATTGATCCAATTTTCTTGTGTGGTCACACCCCTAGAAGTACAACCCACTGGCTTTGTGTGATACTAGTATGAATCATGCATATGGGTTGTGTTTTGAATGATCTATTATTACCTCTATCTATAAATAAGGACATGGCATCATCATTTTGTTTTCCCTTTCACACTTTGGTTTTTAGGGAAATAGAACCTTAGACACATTGGTTAAACATTGTTTCTATTAAAAATCAAACTCGATATCTCTTGAACCTGCATTCCGTCGCAGAAATTCGTTTAACACTCGAAGATAAGTTACTCAATATTTATATTTTTTATATGATCATTAATAGTTAACTAAATGATGTGTTGAAACTTTACTTCAAGTGTTGAAAGTGTTAGAATTTCTTAATAAATTTTATGAAAAATGAAAATGAAAATGAATTTAGTCATGTATTATAATATTCATTTCAAAATATATTTCTTGGTAAAGTAACAATAACGGTGAAACAATTAAAAGATTTTTCAGTGTCATTTCATGCAAGTGTGAAAATAGATCTGAATTCTGATTAAAGAAACACACATGCATTCTGCTTATAGTTTGTTCACTTTATTTTATTTCACGTGGCAAACAATTAGCAACCAACATTCATTTTAAAATTATAAAACACACATTCATCCTCTTCGAACATCAAAACAAGAATAAAAAAAGTTTTTTAAAAAAATTAACTAAATATTCAAACTCAATATTGGAGTATACTATGGTTAGTAGTAGTTTGGAGAGTTAGTTAGAACAATTAAGTCTAGGCTTGAATAACTAACTAGTAGTTTTGCACAAACTTGTATATATAGCTTTCTATTCGTTTGTATATCAAAATATCAAGTTTGAGTATCAGTCTTATATTGAATGAAAAAATAGATGTTAAATATTTTATAAGTGAGAAGACTCATAAGACAATGTCTTAAGGTTTTTGTTTAATATGATATGTCCAACTCATTTAAAGTGAGTGTTGAAAGTCCAATATGATGATTTCGGGATCCTCTCATGATCCAAAACTATCACCCATATACAAAGTAATGAACTAATTCTATTGAAGACAAGAAGATCTTATGATATCTCTTTATGCTTCATAGTCCATTTCTTATAGTATCATAGATGACTAATTAGGGACCGCTTATGATTCTAATTCATTTTCTTCTTCTCTAATTTACACTGTAAATTTAAGCTCATATAAGCTTTCATTCTCTATCTAAGAATTTCTGCGGATCAATTTCTTCATCAAGTTTCAAAGAAGCTTCAATGGTATGCCAAGGAAATTCTTTGCAAAATGTGGTTCGATCTTTTTCATCGGAAATGGTGAATTTAAGTTTGTTCAACACATTTGCACTAAAGCTATCAATCGAACTCCAAGAAAATAACTTCCTCATGTGGAATTAGCATGTATAAAGAGACATTTTGTTTCACAAACTTCACAAAATGGTGGTAAATTCTTGCATTCTCCTATATTTAAACTAGTAACGATAAAGCAACTAATGTTGTTTATGAAGACTACGAGTCATGGATTGTTCAAGATCAAGCATTTTTTACTTAGTTGATATCTACAATTTTTGAAATTGTGTTACCACACATGGTTTCATGTAAACATGCCTATTAAGCACGGTAAAATGTGCATAAACACTTATGTTCATAAATGAGAGCTTGAATTCATCAACTAAGATCTCAATCGAAGACTAGCAAGAAAAGTAATCGTTCGATCTCTAAGTATGTTCTTCAAATTTGAGTCATAACAGATTCAAAGCTAGTTATTGGCGATTCAATATCTGAAAGGGACTAGATTGATGAAATACTTCAAGGCCCACCGAAAGATTACAATCCTTTCATTATGACGATATATGATAGATTTGAACCAACTGACTTATATGATGTTGAGGCATTATTACATTTTCAAAAAGCACAGTTGGATAAATTTTGCCAAGAGCTTTTGACTCCAAGTACAACTATTAATGGTGCTTAAGTTGTATCCAAAAAATTTGTAACAAAAATTGAGTTGCACTAGGTCCTTATCAACATTTTTTGTGGCCGAGCTCATTCATTTAGAGGAATAGGTTGTGGGAGACAGACGAACTTTACGGGTAATAAACCAATATGTCAACTTTGCAACAAATATGGTCATGTTGTTATTGATTGTTGGCACACATATGATGAGTAATTTGAACCTTCACTATTTAAGCCTTAAGCAGAACCTTATTCCTCTAATGGTAGTAGTTAGAGTCATGGCAATAAAAAAATTAGGCATCTACATCTACTCAGGAAACTACACTTTTAATTAATCAGGACAACCTCCAAGTTCCTAAAGGCCAAGAGTCTCAGGCTTGGTTTACAGACTCAGGTGCATCACATCATAATACTTCGTGTCCTTCAAACTCACAAAATGTTCAATATTATGCTTATCCTAGTGTGGTATTAGTTTAAAATGTTGTTTTTGTTATAAATAGTGGTGCAATATGGCACGCTAGGCTAGAGCATGCTCATCCTAAAGTTATTCATAGTTTTTTGCATTATATAATATTCAATAAAGTAATAAAAACTCCCCTAATTTTTGCAATGCTTGTTGTCTTGGCAAGCCTCACAGGCTTTATGCTCATTTAAATCTAACTAAGTATAACAGTTCTTTTGATATTATTCACATTGACTTATGTTATGGGGGAACCCCCTTCACCATCTAGTGGTGGATACTCTTACTATGTTTCTTTTGTAGATGCTTTTACAAGATACAAATAGATTTGCCTATTGAAGCAAAAAAATGATACCTTGTCTGCCTTCAAATTATTCCAAAGTTTTTCTTGGACTCAGTTTAATCCCAACATCAGAGCAGTCCAATCAGATATTGGTTGTGAGTTCAAGCCCTTTACAAAATATCTTAATGAATTTAGCATTATGCATAGGCTTACATGTCCATACACTTTCATAAGAATGGGAGAGTAAAAAGAAAGGACAAACATTATGGAAATGAGCCTCACTTTGTTAGCTCATGTCTCGCTAGCAACTAAATTTTAGGATCACAGGTTTACAACAACAGTTTACATGATTAACAAGCTACCTACATTAGTTTTACCAAAATCCACTTCACCTTTCTTTTCCTTACATAATAAGCTACCTGAGTACAAGTCCCTGAAAGGGTTTAGATGTGTTTGATATCCTCACCAGAGACCTTATAATCAACATAACCTGAAGTTCAGAAGCTCAAAGTGTGTATTCTTAGAAGTCTCATATACACATAAAGGCTACAAATGCATGAACAATGAAGGTACAATCTTTAATTCAAAATGTGTAGTTTTTAATGAAGCAAATTTTCCCTATCTTGAACTATAATCTATTTCACATAACTCTTTCTCAGAAAACATAGACTAAGTTCATAATAGCTCCTCCTTACCATTAGATTTATACAACAAACCTCAACTTGTACCATCTGATCAAACTCAGTCTACCAAACATATTGACACAGTTAATGAACTTCACCTACTTAAGTCAGTTTCTCATACTGAGTTAGTCAGCTCTCACCATTCCCAACCTAAGCCAATTTCCTTAAATCATGCCTTACCAACTCGACACACCCTTGAACCATTAAACTCATTTAGTAATATTCCTCATGACACAAGTACACCTGGTCATGTCCATAGTCTTGGCCTCAGTCACATTCTTTCTATGTCTGCTCATAGCTTTCCTCACAAGTCACCTCAAGAAATTGAATGTATCATTTCCTTTTTTTCACCAATACATGTCATAATGAACATAATCTTTATCTCCCTCCTTTCACGGCGAACCTCCAAATACCTCACTTCTTGTGAATAACCACATTCGAAAAAGAGCCAAAATAGGCAAGTCTAAACCAAGATCATTATTGGTACAATCAGAACACATCACAATATAGCAGGCCCTAACTCAACCTGAGTGGTTTGAAGCAAGGCATGTTAAATCTAACTATCTATTAAAGAATGGAAAATGGACTCTCACTACTCTCCCACCACACAAAAAATTCATTTGTTGTAAGTGGATTTTCAAGGTCAAAGAAAATCTAGATGAAAGCATTAATAGATACACAACTAGACTTATATTAAAAGGCTTTCATCGACAACAAGGGTTTTATTTACCTGAAACTTTTTCACCTATAGCCAAGCCTACCACCATTAGAATCGTATTGTCTTTGGCTTTGACATACAAATAGAAAATCCATCAAATTGATATCAATAATTCTTTTTTCAATAATGATCTTCAAAATATAAGTGTGCATGCAACAACCACCTGGTTTTTTCAACACCAACTCAATAATTATATGCAAATTAAAGAAGGTAAGTTATGGTCTAAAATAGGCTGCAATGGCATGGTATAAAAAACTCCATCTTTACTTCAACTATCTTGCAGCCCATTTTAAGTTTGTCAACTATCTTGCAGCGACTCTTCTATGCGACAACTTAAGTGTTGTGATGCTATCTTATAACATGATCCTTCATGCTAGAACCAAGAACATAGAAATGAAAATATATTTTGTTTGTGAGAGAAATGCTAGAACCAAGAACATAGAAATGAAAATATATTTTGTTTGTGAGAGAAATGTAGCAAACAAACTTAAAATTCAACATGTACCTGAGGCTGAGGCTGCACAAATTGTTGATTCTCTCACAAAGTCTCTATCTACCAACTTGTTCCAAGACTTTCGGCTAAAGCTCAAATTTGTTTCCTTTCTCCAACCATGAGCTTATGTATTGGAGTTTACTAAATGTAACATAACTACTTTACTAAGTTAGTTAGAATGGTGTTTAAAAGTAGTTAGGAGAGTTAAATAGAATAACAAACTATTGGCTTGTGTAACTAACTAGTAGCTTTGCATAGGCATATACAAGTTTCTATCACGCATGTATAAAGTAATGAACTAATTCTAATGAACACATGAAGATCTTGTTATATCTTTCTATGCTTCATAGTTCATTCATTACGCAAAAAAAATCAATAAACTCGAAAATTAAAATTAAAATTAAAAAACAAGAAAAAGGATCATATCAATATTGTGGTCATTAATCATGTCGATTATGAAAAATAAACTACCATCGGTCACTTGATCTACAAGATTGGAAATATTGACAAGTGTGTGATTAAAAGGTTTCAAAAAGATGGTGAGAAGAACAAACGTTCATTCAAGTATGTATGGGTAGGGGTGTTCAAAACCAAACCGATCTAATATAAAACCACGAAACCAGACCGAATCAAATTGAAACCGTAAAAAATCGTATATGGTTCGGATGTGTTTGAGCCATTTTTAACAAAACCATGCGGTTCGGTTCGGTTTGCGGTTTTGTAATTTACAAATCGAACCAAACTGATTCAAACCGCATTATGTTACAACCAACATTCACTTAACCAACATCCAACTCAAACTCAAACCTATTATGCCTTAGCCTTACGATTACGAATAATTTTCCCTTCCTCACACTAAAGGTTTTAGTTTAAGTCTTCTCAAATCTTACCTGGTGGTATCGCGCTTTTTTCTCATATCACCTCTTCTTCTCTAGTCTCTTATCTCTTAAGTTCTTTCTTTTTCATCTTATTATTTTTATTCTACTCTTCTCTCTTCCAATTATGTTTTCGATGCTCTTCTTATTCTCTAATCTCTCCTCTCTTTTGCTCTTTCTTTTTCATCTTCTCTAATCTTTCACTCCTCTTTTTTTTTCTCTATTTCATTATAATGTTTTTTATATTGTTTTATGCTACTATTTTATGTTTTATATTCCACTTTTATCCAATACTATTTTTGTATATGAAAAGTTGTTGTTCAAATATGATGAGTTTTGTTATTATTTGATAACGAATAAATGATTAAATACAAAGTTATGTTGTCATCTATATATGTACGTATAGCTCAATAATTTTTATAAAAAAAAAACGAACCAACCGAATCAACCCAAACCGCATTAGTTTGGTTCGGTTCAATTTTATTTTTAAAAATCAATCGAACCATACACTTTTTTTTCTTCCAATTCAGATGATTTTTTAGATAAAAATCACTCAAACCGCACCGCGAATACCAAAATGGATGCGTGAGAAGCTCAAAGCTAAAGCTAAACGTGAAAGATGTATTACAATTGACATTGCCTTGTGGAAGTTTAAGACAACTAAGCAGTATTGCACTTAGTATTATGTTTGTATTGAATTTGTGGTTTTTTTTTTTAGCAAAACTGATTCATTGAGTGTAAAAATGTGAGGAAGTCTACGGAAACTTTACACCAATAGTAAAAATATTACACCCTCTAAACTTGATTCTATTGCATGATCGGTTACAATTTCTTCCATTTCACATATCTCAATTTTTTAATAGAATGCAAAATATCTAGGACTTCATTCGATTGTGGATAGAAATCATAGAACTACCTTCACTTATATTAAAGATGGAGTATGGAAGATACCTAATAATTTACCATAAAGATCTGTTATAGGTTTTTCTAAGTTTGAAATTTCTGGATTTTAAGAGTTTGATATTTTTTTTCTTTTTGAATTTTTAGTATGAGAAAGATTATTCAAAATATTTAGTTGACTTTTTGAGTTTTGAAATATGAAAGAGGAAACTATTTTATTTTCTAAAATTTTGAAAACTGTTTAATAATTTTTTATTTTTTTAATTTTTGAATAATTTTTTTCATACACGTTTAACATATTGTAAACTATTTATTTATTAAATTTTAGAATTTTTTAAAATGAGAAGGTTTAAATATGAATTTTTAAATTTCAAAAGATTATGATAAAGGTAATGAAAATTTTGATTTAAAAATTAAATTTTGAGTTTTTTTTTAAGAATTTTTTAAAACGTTCTTAACATAACATGTCTTTAAAATAATCATTCAAAAATACGCATTAGTTTAACGGCATAGAATAAAACTACATGCATAATAATTTTGCAGGAATCAAAACATGTTATTATTTTAATAGCCACCAAAAACAAAATTTGATAATTTTATAAGAAAAAAATATATTTAACCCTTCATTGAAATCAAGATCTAATTGTTAAAAGTGATAGGTTCGTGAAGATTTTATTCCAATGTAAATTAGAAGAACGAACGTTGAATGAAACTATATTTCTTATAGCTTGAAAATGAATTTATATATTGTTGACAGTTGAAAATATTCTCAGTAGACTCGACATGAACCACAGAAGGTCGTTGAATTATTTTATTATTTCAGACGACTTAAAATAAATAAGTGGCTTCATTCAGGCGTAGAAGTGACAAAATTGGCTTCGTCTGTTGGGCATGTCCATTTTACCTATACTTTTTGCAGGATAGAATGAGATTTTAGGGTTGCATTCTCTAATATATTTGTCTGCTCTGTTTTTTTTGAACTTTTGCATATGCGTAACATGAAATTTTTAAATTTTTAAATTTAAAAGGTGTAATACACAACACTCATTTTTTTTTAGAACGGAGTAAGATTTTAAGCCTACCTCCTCACAACACCCATTTCGTTCGTCTAGTCTCGTTTTTTGCAGACTTTTGCAAGACAAGACTAAACAGACTGACATGTCCATTTGTCAATTCTAAATGCGGGATAGTCCAACTATTCGTAAGTCTTAATAGAGACCTCTATTATCATCCTAATCATGTTAGAGTAGGGGTGGCAAAACGGGTCCGTCCTGTGGGAAAAGTTTGTTTTACCCGCATTTTTTTACAGGGCGGGACAAGGTTTTAGGCGCACTCTCTTTAATGTGTCTGTCCCGCCCCGGTTTTTTGCAGGCTATTGTGGGCATGAGTTTTTTCATACACTTTTATTATTTTTAAGCCTAAAAATTTCAATGTCCGCGGGCTTTTCCAGCCCCTCCTTCACTTTTTTGCGAGACGAACAAATTTTTGACTCACACTCTCAAATATGTCCGCTCCGCCCTATCCTATTTTTTCACGAGCTTTTGCGGGACGGACCTAATCGGGGCGGCCATGCCTGTTTGTCACTCCATATTAGAGCGTTTAACCGACCCGGAACATTTGTATTCGCATAAATAGCACTACTCTTAATAAAATGACTTAATTGGTAGAAACATTTGATTGTACTAGTTTGAAATATTAATAAAGTAATCCTTAGATAGCGGAACACCATACCAATTTGACTATTTGAGAATTTACCATAAACTTATTGAAACATGAGAATCCATCAGAATCAAACAAAAACACATATCGGGAATATTCAATTACTTTTTCACTTGCTATTCTGCATTGAAGTGGAAGAATCCAAGCATCCAGTGAGGGCCAGCAGTATTCCAGAAAAAACCTTATCGGCAAGATTCCATGGTTCATCATGGGAACTACCGAGTAACCATTGAATCAAAGTACAGAAATTAATGAAATTTTTGTTTGTTTCTACTGAGATTTGGCACAGAACCTGACAGTTAGGTAAGGTGTCAAGCAAACTATTTTGATTATAATTAAACAAAGCCTAATTAATTTGAATAAACAGATAAAAACACCCATGATCTCGCCATTTTTTTAGTGTGGATGATATTCAACATGCATGTGTCTGCATGTGCCAAGTTGCCTTCCCAAGATTGTTGGTTGGTCATCGGTTCTTGTCCTACTAGATCCTATTTTCTTTTCTTAATAATTCATCCACGTGTACTTTCTTGTTTATAAACAAAATTCTTATACTTATCTGACTTGAAATATTTATAAATAATTATTAAATTAAATATTTAAAATTATTTTTTTAAAGGTACTAATTTAATAATATTGTTGAGGCTATTAAGTATTAAGGAGAGTCACGCCAGGGCGCATTTTAATTTGAAATATTTCTTTTAGAGTAATATACTTTGTGAGAGATATATCAAATTCTCATAAAAAAATCTTAAAGTGATAGATACGTGAGTTCTCTTATTTTTAAATGTTTAAATCTTTGCATTTCTATTTAATGTGAAATTTTATCATATTACTCACACTTGTAATTCCTTTTCAACAAATACAACTGTTAAAAATTGAATTGAATCATACACGAACGATTAAATTCATTTAATTCAACAAACTCATATCTTTAGTATTTAATGAGAGAGATACCAAAATTGTTTTAAAACCACCTAAATGAAACTTATCAACATTCCATCAAAATGATAATGCTCAATTAACTATATACCTCTTAAAGCATATTTTTAAAATACAAATTATTAAAATTTACACATACCATACAAAGCTGGAAAAAAACCAATTACTATTTCAAGAAGTATGGTATAAAAAAAAGTCATAAATTAATAATATAAATTAGTTTATTAAATTTTTTACTTTTATTTTAATATTCGAAATTCAAAGAATTCAAAGAATATAAATGAGATGGAAGATTTTGGAACTTTCATTGATGAGAGCAATCTTGTTGATGTTCTTTGTAAGGATTAAAAAAATCAGTTGGTTTAATGACGATGGGAAAGTTATGAGTAGAATCGATAGTTTTTTGTTTTTGAAATTATAGTGAGTAGATGGGGTGGTTAGGCAGTTTGTTGGGTCTCGTGATATTTCTGACCATTACTCAATTTGGTTGATGGTGGATGCAGCGAATTAGGGTCCGAAACATTTCAAATTTAACAATAAATAGTTTTTTAACAAAGATTTTGTTCCTTTTGTTGAATCCGAATGGAAGAAGTTAGTGGTGGAAGAAAAATGAGACTTAATTCTTAAAGAGAAGTTGAGGTTGCTAAAAGAAAGATTTAGATGGTGGAGTAGTGAGGTGTTTGGGAGGATTGATATGAAATTGGAGTAGGGAGTGAGGGATTTGAACGAAGCAGATGATTTCCTTGCTCTTGACATTGATTGTGGGCGAAAAGAGGTATTAGTAAAAAGGAAGGAAGCAACTAGTCGATTTTGGTTGAATCTCAAAATTAAGGAGAATATGTTCATTCAAAAATCAAGGTTGAAGTGGATCAATGACGGAGAAAATAATAGCAGAGTTTTTCATAGAGTTATGAAGGCGAGACGGCGGAGTAACTTTATTGGAACAATAAACCCAGTCAACGGTATCTTGGACTCAGTTAGTAAAGTTAGAGAGAAGGTTTTGGAGCATTTTCGAGTAAATTTGTGGAAGAAAATGAGGAGAGGCCAATCCTTGAAGGTGTTAATCTAAAGAGGCTTAATAGCCTTGATCGTGCGTCTCTTGAATCCCCATTTTTTTAGAGTAAAATTAAAGAGGCGGTTTGGGATTGTGAGGGTTCGAAAAGACCAGGTCCCAACAGTTTCTCCTTCTTGTACAACCGGAGATGTTGGTTTTTCCTTAAAGATGATTTTGTACGTTTTGTTAATGGTTTCCACTTGGGCTTAGTTTTATCGAAAGTTATTACTTTGTCTGTTTTTACTTTGGTTCCGAAAGAGTCTAATTTTATGGGTCTAGCTAGATGACTATAGGCCTATTTGTCTCGTTTGTTGCTTATACAAAGTATTGTCAGAGCTTTTAGTAGGTAGATTGAAAGTCATTTTGAATTCTATAGTTTCTAATTGTCAAAGTGCTTTTGTTTCAGAGAGACAACTTTTAGATGGAGTTTTGGTTGCTAATGAATTGGTGGATAAGAATATAGAAAAGAGTTGCATTCTTTTTATGTCTTAGATTAGATCTAGATGAGTCATATATCAAGAAACTGGAATAGTGAACTGGATTATGAAGCAGATTAATAGGAAGGGATGAAAAACTAAACTCCTTAAGATAGCTTTTGCTAAAATTCTATAAGTGTTGGAGATATAGGAATGATGTTAACTTTGACAACTCTGTAAGTAAAAATACTATAGAACCGAAAATGATAGATACCTTGATATATATAAGGCTTGGATGATTTCCAAACTTAAAAAGCACATTGGAGAGCTAATGATATAAGGGTGTTCTTTATTTGGTATTTTATTTTATTGGTTAGGCAAGATCCTTATTTCGTCTTATGTAATTAACAGTTTTTTTTTTTTTTTGTTAATAAAAATATCTTATTTCTATAAAAAATTGAAAGTAAAGTGTTTTTCAAAACAGAATATTTAAGTTAACTATGATATATTTTGAATGCAAACATTTACACAATGGAAGCAAGCAGCCTAGGGGCATGGGTTGTCCCGATAGGGCTTGGAACCAATGGGTAATTTTGAAAGGACAGTAATGGAATTATATAAAATAGTACAAATATTTATAAAATAACATTTAAACACATTTAATAATATTAAGTTTTATTCAATTTTTAATTCTTTTAGATCAATTTACAGTTTTATTTTTTATTGATTTAAATTTGAATATTTAAGACAAAATATAACAAGCTCTTTCTATCAAAATCTGGATATTTATTTAGTACATTGTCAACAAAAAAAGAAATTATACTGTTATAAACATTAGTAACGAGAGTTTGTTACCATTAAAAATAAAAAAATAAAATTACTAAACCTTGTTGGGCATATATTTAAAATATTCTCCTGGTCTCAAGTTAAAAAATTTAGTTAATCAATTTATATATATTAAAAATATATAAATAAATGAAATAATAAAAATAGTATTTTTATTAAATTATATTTATTATATATTGATGTATAAATATTTATCATAAATATAAATAAAATATTTTTAATATTAAGAATAATACAAATAATATTAATTAAAAAATACAATTGAAAAAACTAATTAGTGTTATATTAGAAATTGAAATAAATTAATAAAATCTCTATACAAATAATCAGTTATTCTAAGATAAAGGATGTGTTTGATAAGATATTTTATATCCAGATTTACGGCGCCAAACATGGGATTATGGTTTATTAGTATTTGGAAAACATGTCATTTGACAAAGATCTAATTAATCCCATGAAGTAAATTAATTCACGCAATGTTTGATCATTTAATCCAAATATTCATTAGTATCGGTAGTTGGATGAGATAGCAGGGTCTCTTCCAGCTTAATTCATTAGTCTATGCAGTTGCGTTGCGTGCAGAAAATATTTTAGTTTATAAAAAAAATTAAATATGTTTTTATTTCTAATAAAATAACCAAAATTTATTTTTTATCCTTAATAAAAAATGACATATTTTGATTTCTAAAAAATTATTATGCAGTATTAGTTCTGTTGTTAAATTAATAAGTATTTTTAAATTATTATTTTGCAGATATGTTTAGAACGTTATAAATAATTACCTGAAAAAAAGAAACTCAAAATTTAATTTAAAAGTCAAGATTTTTATTATTTTTATCATTATCTTTTAAAATTTTAAAATTTCATATTTAATTCTTTTCATTTTAAAAAATTTAAAAATTTGGTAAATAAATATTTTACAGTATTTTAAACATATATAAAAAAATTATTCAAAAATTTAAAAATTAAAAAAATTTACATAATTTTCAAAATTTTTAAAAACAGAAGTGACTAAAACTGCATGCATATAAATTTTGCAAAGTTTTTTTTAAATAAAAACTGAAAATAAAATTTGAAATATTTATAAGAACCAAAAGTATATTTAGACAAATTCTTTATCCACCCCAACCTTCTTAAAAACTTGCGCGAAATTCCTAAAACGCCCTATATTTCGGAAGTGCATCTCCGAAATTATTTTTTTTTTGAAAAAAAGTTGATTTCGAAATTGCACTTCCGAAAACACCTTATTTTTTAGTTTTTGAGAAAGAGGTGTCTTCGGAGATGCATATCCGAAATATACCAATTTTCGATCTTGGAATTTTTCTGATATGCATATTCGAAAAAAACTCAATAATTATTAAAAAATTAAAATTAAGTTGAATCAATACAATTAATAGTATAATTAATTGTGTTAATTAAAATATATTATTAAATATATATTACTAGTACTTAGACCCGTGTGAGGCACGGGTTAAATATTTTTTAAGTAAAAACAATATTTTAAAAACACTTATAATTCTTGATCTAGACGTAGTATCGTTAATGTTGTTCCTGTTCCTCCTTGCATTGACAGTCTTTTGTTTAATGAAATGAGTTGAGTTTGTTCTTGTAAAAAAAATACTTATAATTTACAAATTTTACTTATAGTAAGATTACTATTGTATAGATAAAATAACTTGTTATTGATATTAATAGTATACATAAAAAAAAGTTTTTATAAATTATAAAATAATTTGGGCATTTATAATTTATTAATCAAAAGACCAAAAGGAAAAAGAGAGAGCTCAGAGTTCTAAAAAGTTTGATAATTATTTTATTATTATTTTTTTAAAAATGAAAACAAAAGATCAAATCCAAAATTATTATATATATTTATTAATCAATAATTAAAATTTATTAACAAAAATAAATTAAATGAATAATAAATAAATAAAATAAAATAGAAATTATCCTACAAAAGGGGAGAAGGAGCGCCCCATTCGTTCAAATCTTTTTTAAAAAATTTTTTAACTAAATTTTTTTAAAATTTTATTTAATAAAAACAACATATAATTTAAAAAAGATTTAATTTTTATTTTATTTTAAAATAATAAAAATTAAGGGTTAATAGTAGTTTATCCCATGTAATATGAGCGTGTTTTTGTTTACCCCACTGTTGTCAAAGGCAGGTTTTGGCAACAGTTTTTTTTAAAAAACCGTTGCCAAAAGGTAGGGAGGGGAAAAAGCAAAATTCGCTAACATTATATAGGTGAATTACTATTAACCCAAAAATTAAACTTAACAAAAAAAAAGAACAAACAACCGTCCATGGTAAAAAATAATTATTTTGACTGATTATTAATTAATGAACTAAATAAAAATCAAATTAAAATAAAATAAAAAACCAAAAAAAAATTAAATCTACAAAAAAAATAAAAGAGAGTGCTACATGACTTGACTTTTTAATTAAAATCTTGTTTAATTAGCTTTAAAAACAAAGACCAAATCAAAAGTCACATTTGTTATTTTATTAAATTCTAACCATTTCTTATTTTTATTTTAGTTTTTATTATTTGTCTATAAATGTTATTCTATCAAGCAGTAGGATTATTATTAATATTGGTTGTTATTATTTACTACTGTCTTTACAAAAAAAAATTATGTTTAATCGATAATTGCTTAATCAGCCTAGTTTATATGTGTATGCGGTAATCATATTAATCAGTATAGGTAATAATGATATTAGTTGTGTGTTTCTATAAATATGTTTTTTTGAAATGAAGAGAGATTGTGAGAGTTACATGTGTTACTAAATTTAATTTAATTATTTTTAATTTTTAATAATTGAATGCTATTACTTTGTTAAGTATGTAGTTGAGTTATTCTATTTTTAACTATCCAATATAATACATTACAATAATCATAAATTAATTAATTAATATATTTAAAAACATAAATATAAAATAATACATTAATTTAAACTACTATTAATTAAATGTAACAAAAAAAGTAACATACTTAAAACAAAATAAAAATATTATGAAAGAAAAATTTAATATACCTACTATTTATTTATGGTCATTGCTTTTTAATAAAATAAAATTAATAAATGTAATTAGTTTTTATTAATTACTATATTTTTCTGTCATAGAAAAGAGATTCCTCGTCTAATTAATTAATGATTTAAATTATTAATTAAAATTAAATGTAAAATTAAAGTTTAAAAATTTAAATCTATGTGTTATAATTAAACTATTCATATTTATAGTATTACTCATGGATATTTGAGTTCGACAATTAATTTACTCATGGATTAGTCCTTATTTTTTTGTGTATCAATTTTTAAACAATATTTTTTGGCTTCATTAAAAAAATTAACTTATATTAATAAGTTATCTTAAATATAAAAAAAATTATGAGTCATCTTAAAATAATTAAACTAATTATAATTTCAATTAAAATAATTATAATTTCAATTAAAATAAGTTCCACTTAATATTTTTTACTCTAAGTTTTGACATTAAAAATAAATTTAATAACTTCAATTTTATTTCAAATAAATTAAGACAAACTTTACATCTTCTTTATAAACATAAGATAAATATGTAAACATTTCTAAGTTGTAATTTTAATTTGACAAATATTTATTAATTTTATAACTATTAATGACAAATTATGATAATAAATTCTTACTATAAATAATTAAGACATAAATATGCTATAAAAGCTTATAGGTATAATAACAGGAATATGATTTTATGGACAAACTTAACGAACCAATAGAAAAATTGTTAAAAATTATTAAATTACTAATATAGTTTTCTTCATTATCTAAATTTCATTTATATATCTTTGAATTTATCTATTAATAAATTTTTTTATATTGTTTGCTTTTACACTATTAACTTACTCAATCATCAAAGTTTAATTGAAAATCAAATTAAGTCATTTTATTTATTTATTTTTTTTGATTTAAAAGTCATTTTATTTAATATAAATGAAAATCAAATCAAAAGTTAATAATTATAATTTATTGAAAAAATTAAATCAAATCATATTTATTGAATATAAATGAAAATCAAATCAAAAGTTAATAATTACAATTTATTGAAAAAAAATAAATCAAATCATATTTATTGAATATAAATGAAAATCAAATCAAAAGTTAATAATTATAATTTTATTGAAAAAAATCAAAGTCTAATTGGATTTATTCTAAGAAAGTTTCTCACATATCATCAATATCTATCTATGCCACCCTTATATTGGCATACAAAATTCAAAGGCAAGGAAATTTCTACTTAACCGAAAATTGAATGCAGTGATTTGTTTTTTTTGAATCAGCAAAGAAACAATTCATTAAAATAACCAGCGCACTATAAAACGGCATAAGTATGTGACATAAACCCGTGTAACATTGCAGCTACTTATGAATTCGCAAACAAAAACCGACACGATAAAACTGTTGATGAAGCACATCTAAGTATCATATATTCCCATCATTTAAGCCCTTAATTTCCCTCTGCCAGATATGTTGCCCTGTTGATTAGCATCCCTTGACTTAAACACAAAGTAGAACACAAGTCAAGTGACCTTGAAGTAAACCTCCATGGTAGACTGAAACATCTTGTCTAAGACTCTCTCGAAAATTTGAGCCAAACCATAAACAAAATCGAAAAGCTGAAGGCTCTTTAACACAATAACGACAGGAAGCAACAAAAGAAATTTCCCGATAATTTCATTCATGTAATTATTGATTGTAAAATCCCCTTACCAATTGCATGAAAAATACATTTCAAATATGACTTTTTTGTCCGGTTCAAGCGTTCAACCGTAATTCTGAGATATGGCTCCACCCAGTGATCCACCTGTCCTCTACAATTTTGGAAGACAACTTCAATAAGCTTTTGAGCTGGCACAATATCGTTATCCTCCATATTTTATCTGCCATAATCTGCAACATGATAGACAAATAAATATCAATAACTGCGAAAATTTATTGTTGTTACTATTATCAATACTAAACTCTATTATGTTCAACCAAACAGGTGGTGATAAGTAACAGTGTAAATCTAACTCACGGATGAAACCATGTTCCATAGACTTTGTTGATAATCAGGATCTTTGCAAGTAAGGAAATCAACCGTTCCTCTTGAAATATAGTTGTCCAAAGGAACCAAGATATTTACAGTAAGTTCAAAACTTAACATATAAATATATACCAAAGTGAAATTGTAACATCCTATTTATTTTTATTGAGAATAAATAGTAATAATATTAATTGAAATAGAACCAAATGGCAAAGTGGATATTAAGGCTTAGTTGAAGGACAATTGTGACATTTCACTTAGCCATAAGCCTTAAGGTTTTGTTTGGTCTCTCACTTTGTTCCAAAAATCAGATTTTGTTAGAGAAGGAAGGGGAGAACGTGGAAATAGAAGGAGGAAGAGAGAAGCTTGTTATTCTTCAACCTTACATGCACCTTGATCAAGCTCTATCCACCATCAATCTCTGATTTTGTTAGATGTTTTCTGTTTTCCTGCAATTAAAAAAAAGATGATCCATGGATTCATCTTCATGGCAGAATATACAGGTTTTTTTCCACATTCACACCAAAGCGAAGAAGCCTATCCTTTGTTGTTATTCGTCCCATGAAGAGAAGCCATAGCTGGAATATCGCTCGAGGTCTTGCAATGTTTAAGTAGAAAACATGTTTCAATGCAACATGTTCCTTCTCCCCACGAATGGTCTGGTACCAATGTGCTGTATGGAATTTACCTTCCTGCACGATGTGATACCATTGTTGTCTATCCTCAATTACCTCTCTCACCTTCAGGATGTGTTTGAGGATCCAAGACCATGTAACATTGATTTGCACTTGAAAAATATCCCTGCCCTTCATATAATACTCATCTATCCACTTCACCCAAAGTTTGTCTTTTTTTCCATGGATATTCCAAAGAGTTTTAACATTGTTGCCTTGTTCCAATCCTTAAGTGCAGTGATATTCAGAACGCCAGGACACCTAGGATCACAAACTTTATCCCACACTATAGGAGCTTTTATGCTATCCTCATTGCCACTCCACAGAAAACTTCTACAAACTGCCTCCACTTGATGGATAATCTTCTTTGGCAATGGAAACACCTGCATCCAACAAGCTGCCACAACAAATAATGTTCTTTTTACCAGCTGACATCTTCCAGTCGAGCTCAAAAGCTTCGATGTCCAATGGCGAATTTTGGCAACGATTTTATCTATCAAAGGCTGGCATTGGCTGATGGAGATTTTTCTACTGGTGAGAGGGGCCCCCAAATATTTGAAAGGTAATTGTCCTTCCTCAAAATTAGTGATTTTCATAATTTTCCTCTTTTCCATCTCATGTGTTCCTCCAAAATAGACTTTACATTTTCTTGGGTTTTCTTTCAAATCGGTTGCTGCAGAGAATTGTTGGAAAGCTTTCATCATTAGGCTTATTGAGATTTCATCTCCCCTAATTTGCCCATTGATGGGGTATCTATAGGAGACACTTTCAATGCAAACCATTATCCAGTCAATGAATTGCTGAGGGAAGTTAAGTTCTTTCATAATGTGCTCAAGGGCTATTCATTCAACAATATCATATGCTTTCTGTAGGTCCATTTGAATTATGCATCTAAGAGAAAGGTGTTTTCTGTTGTATCCTCTAATCAACTCATGAGCCACTATAATGTTATCTTGAATTGTTCTGCCAGGGACAAAAGTTGACTAACTGTCATCAACAACATCACTAATAACCTTACTCAGTCTTGAAGTCAGGTTTTTTTAGATTACTTTATACACTGTAGTGCAACAGGCTATTGGTCTCAAATCTCTCATATTCTTGGCATGTTTTGTCTTAGGTATTAAGGTGACCAGGGCACAGTTTATGGCTGAATACATTCTGTTTTGTTGAAAAAAATTCTTGAACTGCATTTATCAAATCTCCCTTGATGATATTCCAACTTTTCTTAAAAAATCTAGCATTGTATCCATCTTCCCCAGGAGCTTTATTATCTCCAATACTCTAAAGGGTCTGCCAAATTTCTGTCTCAATGATTGGTTTGATAAGGCAGATGTGTTTATCCATTGGAAGTTGTCTCCCTGTTCTAAGGGCATTTATGTCAACATGGAGGAGGGTTGTGGATGCAGTTCCAATCAGCTCTCCATAGAAGTTAAGAATCTCATTTTCCAGATCTTTAAACTCAGTCAGAATCCTCCCATTATTGTCTTCTAACTTGTGTAATGAAGTTTTCCTGTTTTTCTCCTTGAGGTTTGCATAGAAATATTGATTATTACCATCACCTAATTTGTGCGAATCAATTTTTGACTTCTGCAGCAAAATTTTCTCTTCAAGTTCAGTACTCTTGATGACCTTTTCACACCAGAATTTCTCATTGTCTATGAGCTGCTGATTGAATATATCAGTAGAGAGAGCCTTCTGAGCCTGAGCCAACATTTCTCTGCTATCCTGGATTTTCTGAACCCCTATTGTTACTTCTTTGATAAGTTTCCTAAGGTCTGGCTGGAGCCTCATGAGTTTCCTTCACAACTTATACATTGGTCTTCCCTGTTCATCCTGCTCCCAACTAGTCTTCACTATAGTATTGTACTGGGAATTCTCAATGACGCAATTCAAGAATCTGAATCTATATCTCCCTCTTTGTCCCTCAGTATAAGTACCCTGCATTTTCAGTAATAAGAGGGAGTGATCAGATATGTGAGGATTTAGAATTTCTATTTCACTAGTGGCAAAGTGTAGGAACCACTCTGTATTTCATATAGCTCTATCTATTCTTGAATAGATAACTCCTTTAGTATGTTAGTTTGACCAAGTGTAGAAGTTTCCCACTGTTTCATGTTCATGTAATCCAGTAGAGTCCATCATATTCTCCAAATCACAATATTCATCATGGAGCACCTCATTCCCTCCAATTCTATCAGTGATCTTGAGGACATTATTGAAGTCACTTATGACAATCCAAGGGCCTTTAACAGTGTTTCCAAATGCCTGTATGTCCTCCCACAACTGCTTTCTCCTAGCTAGTTGATTATGAGCATACACAGCAGAGAGATAATGTGAAAAGTTATCATCCTTTCTGTACACCTCACTATGAATGACTTGATCTGTTTCCTTAATTATTTTCACATCCCAGTTATTAGGTTTCCACATGAGCCACACTCTACCATTAGGATGAGATCCATAGTTATCACTATAATTCAAATCCTTCCCTAATTTATTTTCGATCCTATCAGCATTATTGGATTTAACTCTAGTTTCCAAAAGAACAACACAACTTACCTGAAACTTTATGAGGTGGGCTCTAACCTCACTGCATCTAGCTTGTGTATTGAGCCCTCTTATATTTCAGCTGATCATCATGACACTCTGTCTTCAACATCCTCAAAGCAGTTTCCAACTTCAAGGACATCAAAATCATTTGTGCTTAGCAAATCTGGTGCTTCTACTGCTTCCTTCTTCTTTAGTGTAGTAGTATGTTTCCATTTGCTATGGTTTCCAGACCTTACAATCTTCCATAGCTCTTGCATATTTTCCTCAATAACTTTTTCCATTTCATCTACCTTGATATTACTACATTTAGGGTTTTCTTTTGGCTCAGTAATTATCAGTGGTATGTTTGTAGCTTCTGGTTTCGTTGTTTGCTTACTCTTCCAGACCTTTTTTTGTTCAGTTTTCTTTGTCTCTATTTGCTTGCACACATGTCCAACTTTGTTACATTTGCTGCAGAACGGGGGCTTCCATTCATAATCCACTCTTTGTGTCATTTTCCCTCCTTGTAGATTTCTAATTGTTATTTCATTTTTCAATTCCTTGGTCACATCAACTTCAATTAAGACTCGTGCATATGATACTCACAGTTTCTTTGTAGTACATTCGTCTGTCATTATTAGTTTTCCTATTGCACTTGTAATCTTTCCAATGCTTTTATCTCCCCGGTAAATAAAAAGGCAATTGGGGGAAGATCACCCATATCGGAAGAACCCGCAACACATAATCTTCTAGTGTGAAAGTAGGTGTCCATTCATGTAGTGGGACAGGTTTCTTGAAGATGTTATATGGCCCCCTCACGAGCACTGCATCCTTATCACTCTTCGATTTAAATCTAACTAAGAAATATCCCTCTTTGTTATAGTAAAGTTCTGGTAGTGTAACAAAATTCCATGTGTTCATCATAAACTTCTTCATTGCATTCATGGATAGATCGTATCCAACCGCATACATAATGAGAGCATTAGCCCAGAAATGCATTTTTGATACCATATCTTGTTCCTCTATGACAACTTCCACTTCCCCATTCACTATCATCGGCGTTGTGTATTCAATTTTTCCTCCATTCGATGGTAGTCTGCTGCCTTTAATCACATCCACCCAAAGTTATAGTTGGGTGTTCTCGTTGTCGTCTTCCTTCTTCTTATGTCCTTCATCCTCTACTACTTCCACGATTGGTTCCAGAATCGGTATCTCGATAATGATTGTTTCATGTTGTAGCAACCTGCCCTAAAAATTTAAGAATTTTAGAGTCGCCACCTATTCTACCAGGGCGAATAGGAAACCCTACGAAGTTAAGAGATTCGGGGTAAGTTATTATATTCGGGTCAAGGGAAGGTGTTAGGCACACTTAACCCTTTCCTAAGGTTTTGAGTTTAAGGCAAAGGTTTATGGATAAATATGTTAAGGTTTATAGCTAAGGAAATGAATAGGGTGAACGGCAAAATTCGAACCTAATTAGAATTTTGGGGAAGGGGACTCGCCTTGTTGCCAAGTGCCTACGTACCTCCTTATGGAGGATCAGAGTCAACGTAGTTCGGGGGAGGGTTGTACGCCTTAGATTATATATGAATGTATTTGAAGGTATTTTAAATTACCTTATCGTAGTTTTGAAATTCGCAGTTTGCAAGGTATTTTGAATTACCTTATCGCAGTTTTGAAAATCCGTAGTTTTGTGAAAGGGATATGTTTTGAATGGCGTACAACCCTGATTATAGTATGTTTTATTAATCGCGATGATTAATAGATTTAATCACCATAATTAACAGATTTAATAGGAATTGCTAATTATTTTAATCGATTGATTCGATTATCACCGTTAGCAAATTGATGTATTTTAATTATTTTAATTATCGTTACTCCTCGTAATCAATAAATTTGATTAAAATAAATAACGAATTGATAAAAATATGCTAATCATCGTAACCAATAGAATCGGTTAAAACCCTTTAGCAAAATAAGCCTTATTCGAATTTATTATTTGATTAATTAAATAATCGATTATTACCTATCGCGATCAGTTAATCTAATCAAAACGAATAATAAATAAAATTTTAATATTAATTTATAACTAAATTAAATCAATTGACTAATTACCCTAATTTAAAATTATCAACTAATTACCCTAATTAAAAATATTAACTAATTATTTAATCTTAATTAATTAATTAATTAATTAATCACAAATTAATAACTAATCCTAATAAACCAAAATTAGATAAATAACATAGAAAAATAAAGATTAAAAAACCTGGGCGAGTAATCCAGTGTGGCGTGCCCTTGAGTGTCCACGGTGTGCCTGCAATCTTGTGGGCGTTGGATTGAATTTGGCCACGATCCAACGGTGGTGATAGGAAGGTGTATTGTGAGGACTGACTAGCAGGGGGCGCAGGATCATGGAATTTGGAGAAAGAAAAAAACATAGCCCCAGCATGGATCGAACCCTCGTCTGAAGGGTTACAACCTTTCACATCTCACCGTATGCGCCATCATCATCATCTGGACATAATACCCTTGGAAAAATTAATATATTAAATGTGCGTTGAACTCTACAAAGTCAAGCGTGGGTCCCTCCTGCTTTGCTGCCAGCCAATCGTGAGTGGCGAGAGAACTTGGACTTTTTTACTGTCCAATCACGTGCAGAGGGAGAATCCAAGGCTTTTGACCAACAAATGGTGACGCGCCATGCAAGTTGATGGACCATTCCCCAAAAACGAAGCCACCGGAACAGTAGTTTCCGGTTGTCTTCTCCGGCGAGAGGGAGTTTCGAAACCTGCAAAACAAACGCAGCAAAGCCAAGAAAATAACCCAGATTACCTAAATCATAGGCTGCGAATTCAATAGACACGTTAGTTTTCCATGAAAAGGCCTGTAGATCTGGGTTTAATGCTTCACGAGCTCTACGCCCTAGTAATGGCGGATCTACATTCCCACGCTAAAGCTTACGAACGACGAGCCTAAATCGTCCTAATTACCACCATGAGCAATAATATGTAAAGAGAATCAAACCATAATGCAAGAACAGTGAGTTTGAAGTTGATAATCCATACAAACCGGTGCAACGCGAATGGAGGTGACCCATGATGCCTTAAGCTTCAGCAATGGTCACGTTACGTTCCTGGAAGCCTCAAGGATAAGATGGAATGCTTAGAAATTTCTGAAACTTGCTGGAGAAGATTATGACTTGTGCCCTAGTTTTTTTAGTTTTTTGGAAGCTTGAAAACCCTAGCTCTTTTGCCAATTTTTCGTCCCCCCTCATATTAGGATTCTTTGCATATATATAATGAGTAATTAGGTTAGAAGTTTGGGCTTGGACTCTTTGTTTTTGATCCCTTGGAATTTTGCATGAATATGCATGAGACTTTTCCTTTTAATTTGGCTAAAACCTCCCCCTCACATGTGAACGAAATTTGGACCTCCTTATGGTATTGTTTGGGCCTTCATGTGATTAAAACAAGATCCATGCAATTTAATTCATTATTTTTGATATTTTACTTAATTTATTTTGCATTTATATGAATAAAATTCAAATAAATATAAATAAAAATTCCAAAAATATGATATTGGTTTTATAGGCCCTTATTTGGATCATATGAGGGTTTGAAGTCCAAAACTTAAGCCCATTAGTCCAAATATCCAAAATTGACCAAAGTTACTTTCATGCCCTTCTTGAATTTTGACCAACTTGTGCACTTCATATCTCTCTCAATCTTGATCATATGAAGGTGTTCTTGGTCATTTTAGGAAGCTTAAAGTGTCCTCTAAATGATGCCTTTTGTTTCATCTCAATTGAGCTTTCCATGTTCATGTATGCTTCATTTGAAAAAGATGACTTTTGATTGACTTTTAAAAGGACCTGTAATCGTTTTGTTCATATCTCCCAAATGGTGCATTTCTTGATCTTGGGCCCAGCATCAAAGTTGTACAGGATGAAATTTCCTTGTGAATAGGCTTTGGTTGGACAATTTCTGACAAACCATGTGAGAGTTATGACCAGTCAAAGTTCACTTGACTTTTTAGTTAAAAAACCCTAATTTGAATCTTTGACTTTGTTCATTTCTGAGTTTTTGTTAATAAATCATGATCAACCTTTGATCAAATGATGGATATAACCTCAAATACTTGATGTTGACCAAAAGTCTTGAAGTTTGACTGTATTTTGACTATAGTTGACTCTTAGGTCAACATAGTTGATTATTGATCATTTGAACCATTGACTGAACAATCTTGTGATCCAAAGCTTGAAAATTTGCTCGGAGATGCTCTGAGACATATGAGATACCTTGAGGTCCATTTGAGGCCTTAGAGATTCAAACTCCTTTGATAAAAATGCAAACCCTAGTTTTGGGAATCCTGGATTAGGAGGACTTTTGTCTGATAGAATCCTGAGTGCTCTTGGGCAATTGAGGAACCTTTGATTGAATATAAGAGGGTGTCGCCTCGGTTTTTTGTGGGATGCGAACTGACTCTTATTTTATTTTTGAGTTGTAAAAATCAGAGAGTCGCCACCGACTTTTATTTTATCCAATTAAGGAAAGGTTTATAAAAGAAACAGAAAAAGACCTTAAAGAGATTTTGGGTTCGGGGGTAAGTTATACAAAGGGAAGGTGTTAGCACCCTTTGTATCCATGGTTATCCATGGGCTCTTAATTGCTTAGCTCACTTGTTTGAATCGTTTGTCTTGCTTTGAAATGCTTGTATGTGGTTTTAAATATTTTGTAAAGAATTAACTTTGTAATGATCCTTGTGCGGATGTATACAAAGTGTTTATCTTTCGAAAGATATTTTGATGATTTGAAAAAAGATTTTTTTTAACTTCGTAATAATCCTTGTTTGGATATATACAAAGTGTAGTCTTTTTTGAAAGTTTGTTTTGAAAAAAACAGTGATGTGTAAGAACTTTTGTTGTTTTTGATTGAGCAAGCAATTAGAAGGTATACCCTAAGTTTATAAGGTTTTTTCCTATTTCTTTAGAAAATTTTCCTTGACTGGATACAGAAGAAAAATTTGAATTGTATTTGAAACAGTAGAATCGATTTTGAAAAGAGTAACAGAGGGATTACCCTAAGAGGTGCAAGTGTGATTGTGTTTTGTTTTCAGATATATTATCTTTGAGATTAGTGATCTAGCGCTTCAATTTTGATTTTTGACATACACGCAGTTTTATATGTACAGAAATTAAAGTGCGGGAATGTAAAATGCGGAAAATAAATCTACGCTATTACATTGATTGTGGGAGAAATGTAAACTACGCTATTTACATGAATTTGACAACCTATACACTTATCTATGAATTTAAATTGCAATAAGATAAAGGGAAAATATTTTTGGATTTTTGGATGGTTGATTTTAATTAAGATTAAGGCATAATTAATTTAATTAAAAGGTCAAAAATTAGAAATAAAACTTGAACCTAAAAAATTAAGTCCAAAATATGTCCAAGTTGTTTGTTAATTAATTTTAAAATAAAATTAATTTTTTTTTGATTTTTTTGAAATTGTTTTGGAGATTATTAAGTTAATCAACATATAATTATAAAAATAATTATACACATAAATTAAACTTAAAGAGAAAAATATTCTAATTATGTACAAAATTAGTTTATAATATATAAACTTAATTTAATAAAAATAAAATATTTTTTTCTGATTTTTTTGATAGGTTAGGAATAATTAAAAGATAAATATATAGTATTATCTAATTAATTAAACAAAACATTTTAATTATTAAGAAAAATAAAATATTTTTGTGTCAAAAATTAAGACAATATTTTATCAACCTAAAATATTTTTTTGCATATTTTTTTGATTTTTTAAAACCATTTTTAATCAATTTAAAAGAGAAATTAAATTAATTTAAAAGAAATATAGAGAAAAAAATAGAAGGATCCTATGTGGTGCTCCTCTGAGGGAGCATGGTGGACTGCGCGCTTACGTGTGCTGGATGGAGAATCAGATGCATCTAATGGTGAATAGAGTGAGGCACATGGCAAGAGTGTGGACTACAAAGCACAGGAACCGAAGGATTCAAAAAAAAGCTGACGCGTGCTTTCTGGCCAATCAGGGCCTGCCACACTTCATCTTCTTCCTCCCTTCCGTTGCTAAAACCTCTGCAACCGTAGCTAAAGCTTTTAGTTACGGTTTTTGTCCGTAGCTACAAGACCTGTACATGTCAAAATTTCATACAAGCAATATAAATTATTTAGGAGACCATGGTTCAGCTTAAAATCGTCCCCTGAGTTCAAATATGCCACTGGTTTCTTCTAATTTTGCCTAAATCAAAGGATCTCAAATTTTAGCTTAAGAACCCTAGAATGGTATCTCCATGAATACACAACCAAACCTTAATTAAATGTCCAGAATCGTTCAGAGTGTGATACTAAACACAAATCTACAAATTAAACATGTTAATTATGCTTGAAAGATTGTATCCGTGTTCGTTTTTGTTGGAACAAACCGTGAGCCTTAGTGGATGATTCTGAGTGCTTTGCTTGCTGAAAATGATTGGGATAGGTTCAGGGATGTTTGAGGATCGTGTTTAGATAATTATTTGGACTTGAAATTAGCTTAAACTCATAATTCAAAATTTAAATTTCTTTGAAAATTTCAAGTTGATACAAGTGTGATACAAGTATGATATTGGTTCAAAATTCGTGTGTGTGTCCTTGCTGAAGTGTTCTAAGCTATTTATAAGCAATAGAGGTGCTGCAAACTTAAGCTAACAAGCTTTGAGTGTCTTTGAACTTTTGAATTTTTTAATAATAAAAGCTTTGAATTTCTTGGCCATGGCTTTAATTTTCTTTACCCCTCCTGCCATAGGTCTTCGGTACCTCTATGCTGCAGAACTTGGATCAAACTTGGTGACTCAAGCTAAGGACAAAAGCCTTGAATCATTATCTTGAACCATTTCTTTTTTAATTTAACTTTAAATGAAATAAAATTAAATTAAAAAAGAAATAAAAATGTCATGGGCCTAATGTTGGTTGTGGGAGCCCTTTAACATCATTAGAAACATGTTTGGATCATGAATGCTTGGCCTCTTTTGGAAAAAAAATAATTTTGATCAATGCTAGTTTCATGCATTTTCCCAAAAAATAGCCAACTTCAACAAGGCATAACTCCCTCAATTTTGATCATATGAAAGAGTTCTTGTACTTTTTAGAAACCTCAAGATGTCCTCTACAAGCTACTTTGGAAGCTTTTTTGCATTTGGAGAAGTTATCTTGATGTTATGGGCTTTGACAAAAAAACCACTTTTTGTTGACTTTGAAAATGACCTGTAATGTCTTGGCTCATATTTTCCAAATGGTAAATCCAATGACCATGGGACCAATTTCATTTGAAATATAATTGAATTTCCTTCAAAATAAGCTTTGGTTGGAATTTTTCGGATGAACGAGGAGAGAGTTATGGCCGGTCAAAGTTCAGTTGACTTTTTAGGAGAAAACCCTAATTTTGAAACTTAGAGTTTTGTCGATTTCTGAACTTTTCTTGATGAATCATGATCAACCATTGATCAAATGATGAATCTTTTGACAAAATATGGATGTTGACAAAAAAATTCATTTTTTGACTGTCTGTTGATTTTTCGGTCAAACTGGTCGTCTGTTGACTGTTTGAGCTGTTGACTGTGCGTCCGAGCGAGTCGAAGTTCGAAAATTATTCTGGTGGTACTTTGAGACATATGGAGATCCATGAAATCCATTTGAGGTTTCAAAAAACTTGTTCTCCTGAAAAAACAAAAACCCTAGTTAGGGACTGTTTGTGTAGGAGACAGTTAAGCGTACCTGATTTTTGTGCAGTGTTGAGTCTCTGCTGATCATGTGATTATCAGAATACTTCTAGAACAAAAATCTTGGAATTTTGAAATGCAAAAGATTGATTTGACTGATGGTACAAACACGGAGAATCGTGCTGTCAGCGGGTTTGACTGTTAACTGGCTGTCCTGGCATTAACGTAACAGTTAAAGTGAAAACTTTAAAGTTAATTTTTTGTTTTTGTTTTTTTTGTGTTAATGGTGAAAATTATTTACATGAGTTGTTAGAAAAACACAAACATAATAAATAAATAAAATATACCGTACGCGAACGAAATTACTGATAATAATCTTGAGAAGGATTTAATGCACAGAAAAATAAAAATTTAACTAGCAATAAACACACATAATATTATCTTACTAATTAAACGACGGTACAACAGATATTACATAAAAATATAGCGAACAGTACGGCAAATATAATGAACGGTACGTTATTTGAAAGCGAAAGATACGACAAACTTTAAGTATGACGATTAAAAACCCATGCTATAAACAATAATATATAGATGTACGGGAGTGCAAGCATCCCAGGTCCGCATTTTTCAGGACTATGCAGACAGAAAATGGACATGATCACCACAAAAACAGTGATGACAAAAAAAAAACGTATCCACCCACTTTGCCATTTTTGCCGGGGAAGAAGAGAAAATAATTATGAGATAGTATGATAGAAATTTGGGAGATGAGTGAAATTTGATGTGAGAATTTATGGAAAAAATGAGGGATATATATAGAGTGAAAAAGAAGGATGGAGATGTTGGGGAATGAAGTGATACCGTACAAAAAATGAAAGTTTGAGTGGTAGTAGGATTTGAAAGAAAGTGTATGGTAGGGTTTGAAAAGAAAGATGTATAGAATTAAGTTAGGGTTTGATTTGAAAGAAAAAGATTTGAAAAGAAAGAAAGAGATTTGAAAACAATAATATAGTACAAAAATTAGTGGGAAACAACCAATAATAATTTAATTGTTACCAGTACAGTCTGAATCCCCGGACTCTGCGCCTGTAAAATTTAATTCTGTACCAATTGCGTCAGTATTATTTATCTGAAAATAAATCTCAAATAAACAGCGTGTGAAGTGATAAACAGTATTTGGCGTTTGTGTAAGAATAAATTCAACAGCGAACCAAAATACTGTATAAAAACATTCTAAAAACTGAGTATTCATAAAATCAGGATATTTATGAAATAAAATCCAAGATTATATGAAACTCCCAATTTTTAGACAGAGGTCTGTTGCCTTCTCTCTGAAAAAAAAGATGCGGGCAAATTTTGGGGTATAACAAAGGGCAAATTTTTGGGTATGACACATGTTGTCCCATCGAGTTGGAGTTCTTCTCAGCTGAGTTTGTGCCTGGTGAGAACACCTGAATCCTCGCAGGTGGGGTTTGTGCCGCCTTTTTCCTTGGCCGGTCGCGCCCCATAACAAACCCTACCTCCCCCCAACCCTAAGAGTCTCTTCTACCGATTAGCTCCCTAGGCCTAAGACTATGAGTTTAAAGCAACCTCAGTAGTTAAAACCTTCGGATTGATAAGTTTGTTTCTGTAGATCTTGCAGGAAATCGCCCTTGCCGGAAATCGCCCTTGCAAAAGCTGCTTATTTGTGTTAGAGGATTATATTTATGAAATATTTAATTATTGAGGTCAAAATTTTATAAAAAAATATATTGAAGAATTTTATATATTAGATATATATTTTTAATATTGATTATCAATTGGGAGATCTATTCAATAATGATTATTAAGATAATAAATAAATAAATAAATAAATAAATATATATATATATATATATATATATATATATATATACATATTAGATATATTTTTAATATTGATTATCAATTGGGAGATTTATTCAATAATGATTATTAAATATTTACTTTTTGAGATTTTTCGAGTATTTGTCAGAATATTTAATACAATGTTATTATTATCATTTGATGAAATAATTTTACAATATTATTATTATATTTAATTGGTAGAATTTTGTGAGGATGACATATTTTGTTTATGTATTAAATTAAAAATGAGGTTTTATTAATTGGTAGAATTTTGTAAGGATGACACATAAGCATGAGCCTATATGAGGATAACACATAAGCCAAGGTTTTTGTCTAGAGTTGTCATCATGACAACCTTAGATTTATATTAAGTAGATAGATATTCCACCCGTTTTAAGTTTCAAAATGAATTTTAGCAAAATTGAATTTGTTTCAAAATTATTGTCATTTTTATTTTTCAATATAATAATAATAATAATAATTTTTTAATTATATTTTTAATTATTATTTTGTACACTACTTCTAATATATTAATAAGATTAAATTAATAAAGATGTACATATTGGAAATAATATATTAAATAATAATTAAAAAATATAATTATACACTCTTTTATGATAATATTATTATATTTTTTAATGTGTGTGAAAAAATTTTAAACGCCCGTTATTTTAAAACGGAGGGAGTATAAAATTATGTGTAGTTACATCTAGGTACTTTCAGATATTTTTCAACTGGTTAAAATAAGTTACATCTAGTTAGCAAAGCCATTATTAAAATTTAAAGGACACACGGAGAAAAATATTGAAAACATATAGAATTTTATGTATACTTGATTGATTGATTAAAGTAGATGAAGTTTTTTACTTTAAAGGGTATCTAGAGAAATTTTGACTCACATGCCATCTTTGTGAAACAAAATTCCCTAATTGCCACCCTTAATAAATATATTTTTAATTTGTCATCTTTAGAGTTGGCAAAACGGATCCCGCCCACAGAGAAAGTCTATTTTTCCCGCACTTTTACACGGGGCGGGGTAAGGTTTTAGGTCCACTCTCTTTAATGTGTTTGTCTCGCTCCGCCCCTTTTTTGCGGGCATGAACTTTTTCATACAATTTTATTATTTTTAGGTCGAAAATATTCAATGCCCGCAAGTCTTCTCCGTTCCGCCCTCACTTTTTGTAGGGCAGGACAAGGTTTTAGACCCACACTCTCAAATATGTCTGCCCGTCCTGCCCTGTTTTTTTGTCAGCTTTTATAAGACGGACGTAAACGGGGCGATCATGCCTGTTTGCCACCCCTAGTCATCTTTTTGTACATTTTAAAAATAAAAAAAGATCTCATCCTTTTAAGAAGCCGCCATTCAATATGAAGGCCCTCTTTTTTTTCTTGTCATTTTTAATTCTTTTAAAAAGAAATTTTAAATATAATAAATCATAATTAATTAATTAATTAATAAATAATATATCAAAAAATATTTAAATTAATAAAATTTAAAAAAATTTAATTTTAATTGTCAAAAAAAAACATATATTAATTTAATAATTTTTATATAATCCGGATAAAAAGTCAATTTCGAAAAGTAAAAGTCGATCACGAACATAAGCTTAATATAAGGTGCAAGAATATCGAAAAGTAAAAGTTGGTACGTGTCATTGAGGCGAGTGAAAAGTTTAGTAAAACTGTTCGGTTTAGATTAAAATTACAATTAAAAATACCCGGATAAAAAAGCTCTGATCAAAATGCGATCGTGTGCAAAGTTGAAAAAAAATAGATGAACATATCAAAATGACCTACGCGCACCATAGCTCAGTGAACACAATTTGCAAAACAGACAATTAATGTTCGAAACTTGAAATTTTTGTCTGCAGATTGTACACGCGATCAGAAAATGAATCAATTATTCTGTCTTAACTTTACATATCATATGTTGCAACCATTTTGGCAAAAAAAAAAAAAAAAAATCACCGAACTACGATGCGTGTAGTCGTTTTGGTATGTTCATTTATTTTTTTCAACTTTGCACACGATCGCATTTTGATCAATCATAGCTTTTTTATCTGAGTATTTTTAATTGCAATTTCGATCTAAACAGAACCGTTTTACATAACTTTTCACTCACCTCAATGACACACACCATCCTTTACTTTTCGATATTCTTGCACTTTTTCATTAAGCTTAGTCCATGATCGACTTTTACTTTTCGAAACCGACTTTTTATCCGGGTTATATAAATATTAAATTAATATAAGTTAATTTTTAATTTTATTTTCTTTGACAATTAAACTTATAACTTTTAATTATTTTAATATTTTTTAATACATTATTTAGTTAATTATTAATTGATTATGATTTATTATATTTCAATTTTCTTTATAAAACAATTAAAAATGACAGAAAAAAAAAGGCCTCCATATTGGATGGCGACCTCTTAAAGTGGTGGATTTTTTATTTTTAAAAAAAGTACAAAAAGATAGCATATTGAGAATATATTTATAAAGGGTGGGAATTAAGGAATTGTTTTTCACAACGATGATGACATGTGAGTTAAAATTTCTATAAGTTATGCTTCATTGTAAAAATGGATAAATTATGAACTTTAAATGGAAAAAGTAAGAAAATAGACCGAAACTATTTAAAGTATAAAATAGAGATAATAATTCTTTGAATGACATAAAATAGATGAACCAAAATTATATTGAAATTAATAATATATTAGTCAAATATAGAATTTTTTTTATTAAAAAGATATTCATTCATTCAAATTGAAAAATAAATCGATCATTACAAATTCAAGATTGCTAAAAATGGAAAAAGGTGAATCTTGCAACCCCTAGGTTAATAGCATACAACGGCAACATGAAAGTGCCTACAAATATGACAAAATAAAAGTCACCAGAATATTCATACTTCTGGATCTGCAACACTAACGCCCAAGTCTTCCTCAGATCTGCAATAATTCGAAGTGAATGTGTCAATCTGAACCAACAAACACCGTACTAAGACGGGGAAACCAACAAACACTGTACTATGACGGGAAAACCAACAAACAACGTACAAGACGATGAAAACTCAAAAACACACAAAACAAGTAGCAAATCTACATGGATAACCACCTATATGGATAACCACTTATCTACTTAATATAAATGTAAGGTTGTCATGATGGCAAACCTAGACAAAACCCTAACTTTAGGATGATGTGTCATTCTCTCATAGCTTTTCAGATGACGTGTCATTCTCTCATAGCTTTTCAAATTAAATTGATTTAATTATTATTAAAAAATATCACCTAAACCAAATAATATATCTTTTCATTTTTTAAACTTTAAGTCTTAAATTTTATAATTATATTTTCAATAATTTTCATTTTTGTTACCATTAAAATTGTATACACTACAATAATAAATACAAATTTAAAAAAAAATTCATTTTCAGGATCAATAAAATTTCCATGATTAATTTAAAAAGGGAACTAAAAATTAATTGATATGATAGTTTAAATTTTTTTAATGAATAATTTTTTTTATTACAATATGTTATATTATCAGTACAAGATTTTATTAAAATTTACAATCATATTTTTTGAGTTTGTTAAACTATGTAACATTTCATTAATTTAAATTTTTTATAGAAATTTTTTAAAATGTGCTATATTTGATTTAATAATTTATTACTTATATTAAAAATTCAATTCATATTTATTAAAATATTTTTAATTTTATAATTTACAAGAGTAAAAACACACAAGTCAAACTACACATTACTATTTTTTATTATAATTTATTAGATTATTACTAAAAACATTTGACACTATAAATAAATATATTGTGTAACTCATATTTTTAATATTTAAACTATTTTTTTTATATTCTAGAACTCATATTCTTTCATTATTATAATTCACTCATTTATTGTATTAATAAATTTTTTTAATTAATAATATGATTTGTCATGCAAGTTACATAATAAAAATATTACTAGACTATTAATTTTGTGAAGTTACATGATGATAAGTGAGTTATTAGAAACTTTTAATACATTATTATAATTCACTCATTTATTTTATTAATATAAAATTTAATTAATAATATGATTAATCATGCAATTTACATAACAAAACTATTAGTAGCCTATTAATTTTGTGAACATTACATAATATGTGAGTTATTAGAAATTTTTAAAGATTTAATAAATATAATTCATAATTTAATATTTTTATTAAAAATTCAATTCATAATTTATTATAATATAAATTCATTTACTGAAATATTTTCAATTTTATAATTTATAGAGAAAAATCACATATGTCAACTACCACTATTAAATCTTTTTAATTTTGATTAAAAAATGTTAGGTCATAAGATATTACATTATAATTAATTTTAAATAAAAATAATAATAATATCTTTTTTCAAAATATACTTGATATAAATTCTTTTATAATACTCTTCAACAACTTTAATTCATGGAAGTTACATAATAAATAGATTATTGGACTATTAACTTCACGTCACATGATAAAAGAGTTAAAAGAAATATTTAAGATTTTTAATAAAAATAATTTCATTTAATTTTTTTGTTTTGTTTTTAATGTCATCATTATTATATTATTTTTAGTTATAACTTATTTTTGAAACAAAAATCAGTTACAATTTTTTAATTGTATTATCTTCTTAATTATTGTAAAATTAATGTTTAAAAAATGGAGAGTTCTATGAAACGGTTAATTTTTTTATATCTTACTATAATATCAATTTATTATTTTAAAATTGATCAATTTGTCTCACTTTCTTTCTTAAATATATAAATGCCCCTCACTTTCTTCCTCACACGTATATTTTAGAAGTAGATGCATAATCTGACAAAGAATGAGATGAATGAGTGAGCTATTCTACCCCATTTCAAAAAGAAAATTTATTTTTCTATCTTTATCTAATCCAAAAGCTCTGCAAAGGTTCATCTTTTTCTACATCTATTCAAATATATTTCATGTCCATATTTTTCCGTATAAATTTTATTCAATTATTTTGACCATATTCAAATTTATTTCATAAATATTATTTTGATCATATTCAAATTCATTTCATAGTCATATGTGTAATATATAATTTTTCATTATTATTTTGCGGGTTTTGCAATTTAATGAGAGTCTACTCGGGTCAAGCTCCTAACAATAACAATTTTAGAATGAAGATTGAAATATACATCTCTTGCAATCATTTGGAGCATCTAAATTTTAAAAACCGTAATACATATGCTTATGTTAAAATTATTTTGATATATGCTGTATATTTTTATTGTAATAAATATGCATATAAATTTACCTGTTCCAAGTTGGAAGTAATTTATCGGCCTCTACTTCTACACATAACAACCTTAGAATGAATATTGAAATATACAATTTTTGCAATCATTTAGATCGTCAAATTTCTAAAACTATACATGTTTTTCGTCCAAATATAACCATACCAATTAGATTATTATTTTTTGTTTAATTTCCTTTTTCCACTTATGATTTTTCGAATATAACCATACCAACAATATTTAATTTCCATTAAATTTCCTTCATCTCAACTTCACAATATTTTTGTGGTTTAGAAGAAACATGGAATAATTGATGTTGTTATTCTTTATAAAAAAATATTTTATTAGTTTAAAGAAACTACTTTTAACAATCAAGATTCTTACACTATAATTAGTGCATATTGATGATATTTAATTTTCATTTTAATCATTTTGAAGTTTTGTTTTTTATTTCTACATTCCTATTCAACCATCAATGACCTATTAAAAATATTAAAATATATTTTTCACTATTTATCAATCCAAATTGTAACTCTAAAAAAAATTAAAACTCCATTTTCCTATATTAAAGATATTATCTATCAATAAAAATTTTAACTTTGCAGTTAGTACCAAATTCTAATTTTAAAAAAATCGATCTCAATTATCCTAAACCTATAATTGATGACTATTAGAATTTTTTAAATTATATTTTTTTACTTATTATTAATAGAAACTTTAACCGTTTAAATGACAACCAATCAAATGTTGTTTTATATAATTATACATTAAGATAAATATTTTCTCATAAAGAGAAAACAAGTGCTCTACTAGGGTTGCGATTTTCGGCGAGCAAAGCGGCGAATTCAGTGTTTTCTGGGTTAGGGGTGAGCTTTAAGTTTCATCATATTTGGTTTAAACTCCTAACCTTAAGGTTAGGAACCTTTACGGTGGAGTTTTAAGTTTATCTGCTAACGTGAGTTCTGGGTAATGGGGTGTGGCCGGCCAAATAAGAAGGTGGCGATGACCCCTCCGGCGAGTGTTAGGGTTTTCTCGTCAACACCAAGTTCTCCTAAGAATACAAGTGCAGTTGAGGGTAAGAATAGCAATGAAACAGTGTTGGAAACCATTGTAGAGGAGAAATTGGACAATGGGGAGCTGAATCCACCAAAACCTTGGGTGGATATCATTAAAGGCAATCGACTGGCTTCAAATGGGAGTATGATTCAATATTCGGCGCCAATGATTGTGAATGGTGAATTGGAGGTACATATTGAGGATCAGGATGTGGTCTCTGAGAAAGAATTTTGGAGGGATGCTCTCATTATGTACGCTATAGGTGAGGATGTAACACCCCATACATAATTGACTAGTATATTATGCATGAAATGTTAAAAATTGGTATTGAGTACATACAAAAGCTATAGTTATAGAAAGATCCATATAAAATACAACATGAAATCCTAATAAGAATTACAAAACATGTGTCTTCAATGGATCTGCACAGCGGAAAATGAGATCTGACGAGGTCTCCGAGCCATCACCACTTCCCAGTCTTTAGTCCAAACCTGCTACTGACCAAACGCTACTAAACGGCACCTGAAAAAAATATAAGTTGATTGGGGTGAGATTACTAAATCTCAGTGAGTCCTCCTATCCTATGGGTCCACTCGGATCTACAGGGTACATGCAACAAAACTGAATCCACCATTGATTCGGGGTTTATCCTCACATCCGGTACAAGTACGGAGAAAACAAGGAATCGTCCACCATAGGACTCATCATATCACAAGTATACAAACACGTATGCCAAAACCCATACCTGTGTACGGGGAATCCAGAAGCGCGTTAATGTGTCGACTAGGTTATAAAACACACCCTCGATGAATCACGCCCATGCCTCTTGTCAAGAGACTTGTACAAGCACACCGCAAGATGATTAGACGGGTTCGCATAAGCCTAAATGGCCGCGAGATGACCTTAGCCTAATTGGCGTCATTGTCTCATTAACCATCTTCACGCACATGTGTTAATGCCGAGTACAAATACGCCATCTTGACACATGGGTCCATCGGGCGAAAGCCTAGTGATGTAGCCTACATGGCACCACTAGAGATGGTTTACCTGTTATGCGTAGGCCTACTTAGCCGCATAACGCCACCATACCGAGCATGCAAGTGTGTTAACGCCAAGTGGGAAAATGCCTCAAGACCCTCACAAGCACACTGCAACGGTAGCTCAGGTGTGAGCCCAAGATCACACGATCGGGGTTGTCCCATTGATCACAAAGCCCGGGACATAACGCAACCTAGCCCCCGGCCCGCTTCGATTCAAGCATACACACGCATCAATCGCCAATCACAAAAGCACACAATCCCAATTGTTTAACCGAAACAACGTGCATCAACAATATATTCATGTCTCATCACAATATGGCATTCATATTTAAACATAATGTAGCAATTAAGTGCAATGAGATTAATTCATTCTAATCATGCATAATTCACATATCAAAATTACCACATCCATGATCATATATGACATTAGCATGTTTAAATACCAATTAAACAAGTCTCACATGACTAAGGAGATATCTGGTTCCCTTTACGGAACGAAGCTGTTCTCGGGGGAAAATAGCAACATTCAATTTCACTCGACAAGACACACTAAGTGGGGTTCAAATATAATTAAATCAAGCATTCTGGTTTGGGGACCAATTTTATTAGAAAGTACATGTCGCTAGCTTTCCAACGATATAAAGTTTGCGCGAAACGGACTTACGACGCAAAAGTTACGGATTTCTAAAGTTTGCTGATTTTTGCACTTTTGCCCAGGGTAACCGGTTACCCAGAGTCCAGTAACCGGTTACTGGCATGAAAAATGCCCACTAACGCAATTTTCTACAGAGTAACCGGTAACCCAAATGCCAGTAACCGATTACCCTGAAGCAGAATCAATTTTCTGCATTTTTAAGGGTTCTAAATCAGTCCCATGCACTCCTAATCAATTCCAAGCATCACAATTTAATCCTAAACGAATTCTAACATGCAGCCATGATCCAAGGTACACATTACCCTCATGAACATAATCTAAGTATTAAATCAAGCATGCATTACATAGAATTCACCAAATAGCAATTAATCATATTCATCACTATTGATTCATGGATTTATCACTCACACCCAAAACCCTAACATGCAATTTCCCACAAATTTCCCCCAAGTCTCTAACTAAGGACTCACCTTGCTAAAAGGAGGTTGATATGATGATCATGCAGCCATTGGACTTCCATTGATGCCAAAACTTCACCTCTAACATGATCAAACCCGTAACCAATCTTTAACACACAATCAGCATGCATGTCCCAACTTCAAGCTTGTTTTTCTCCTTCAAAACAGAAGCTATGAACGCGAACCATATGTGCAAATCGAAGAGAATTTCGTTAGCTTTCCAACGAGACTAGAATCATTATGATCGGAGTTACAAGCAGAGAGTTATACCTGATTTAATGGAGCTATATCAAGAGTTGCGAAAATGGAGAAGATGGTGATGAATGTGAGTTTCTCTCCCTTGCTTATGTCTCTCTCACCTTCCTCTCTTACCAAGAATCTGATTTGGAAAAGATATCTCTACTAACCATGCCTTAAGTCCATGCAAATATTATTTAAAATCCATAATGCCCTCCAACTAAGTGGTAATTACCAAAAGGCCACTTAGTTGGATTCTAACTAATCCACTTACATTCTTAGGGTCACACTTAGTATATATGTATATTACTACTCATCCAATTGGAACAAGACTAGTGTATCCTTTAATTATCATTTTACCAATTAATGACAATTACCGGTGTCGGAGAGTCGGGGTATTACATTCTCCCCCCCCTTAAATTTAATTCGTCCTCGAATTCTTTCTGGTCACCACGGAAACAACGTGCCCAAATCTATACCAACCAGGGGATGAAATGTTCCTTACATTTCTCTTCAGATAACCTCACTACTCTGTCCGAGGGTCATTCCATACGAAGAAACATAATATGCCAAAACACATGCGTCCCACTATGCATGGTTAGAACCTTGACTCTCAAGCAACACGTCTATCCAGATACTTCGTCTTGACATATCTGGGGAAAGATCCTTCCAGGGTCCTTGACCTTCACTGCTCTGCACTGAATCTCCAAAACTTTAAAAACTCTAATAATCCACTCATGTCGGATATCCTTCGTTTCATTCTCTGATATGCTCACCCTCATTCGACAGACATTACTGATCCACTCAGCTCCTTGAATTACTTCCCGTTTGAGAATTACTGCCACAACATCACTTCTGCGATAACACTTCAAATTATTCTCCATTCGAGTCCATACAATGTCATCAGGCGTTAGCCAAATATCTTGGTCTCAACTAACAGTTCCCAAGGTCTTAGGATGATTGTCCCAAATTTACCTTTACTTATACAACTGAATCTCCTTACTTTAACCCTTACTCTAGTTTAGACATAACAACTGTCACCGTAAACCGCGAAGGTGTAATCATCTTGCAATTATAGCCTTGACATTCGACAACCTCACACAAGATTCTACTGAAGAGAGGCGAAATTCAACGGCTGACCTGTAACCATTGTCAAAGTCTTCCGGCACAATCGTAATACACAAGACATAACCACAAAGAACTTGCGCCAACTGAATGTCCTCTCTAGCCTTCAGCATTTTGGCAGTTACGATACTATGTCCAACCCTTGTGACTTACAAGCTAAACTGATAGCCTACGAACATCGGACTGCATGCCATTCACAAAAAGTATTCCCAAGCTGGCCCATTGACAACACCTCTCGAGTTTATGGTGGATCCTCGAGAGACTGGAATGAACAAAACTCCGCTTCGACAATTTCCCTTAGGAAGATACTTTCATCCCAACATAAAATCCTACAAATAGTCCGTTCATTCCTACCTCAGACTTATTTGATTCCTCCTTGATCCGTTGCGCTACTCTGATTCCAACAAGCCACACACCTTGAAATCCTCTGAGTCACGTTATATCCATAATTCACTTGGTTTCCATTAATACACAATAATTCCTTATCCACAGTTGTCAAATTACAACACGTGCCAGGACTCCATATACATCCATCATCGACTACTATTCTTCAAAGTTGCATACTCTCCAGAATCAAGCTTCTACTTACTCTGTCATTCCATATAGTTCATCTACCACAACTTAGGTACACATTTCGATCTCAGGACATTGAAACCCAAAAATTCACTGACTTAGAGGTTCGTCCTTGTCACTGATTTCCACAGCGTACAACTGCTATGTTTCTCCCTTCTAACAAGTCTGGTTGCTTAGCCGGTATAATAAACCCTTCAAAAAACGTACTGCAGCTCATGATAACTCTAGCGGTTTTACACAACTTCTACCCAACCATACGCCTTCATTCTCTTAGCGTAGTATCACCTTCGATAACTCATGCGACTTACCGATATAACAATCCTCCCATAGCCACACTCCATTCACACAGTCATCTAATGTCAGTTCCACCTCTGAATTAGACACTCAACTGACTTCCTCGGCGGTTTCATCCTTCATTGCGGTGCTTCTAACAGTCAGAGTGTAGCCACAATGCAAGAAATTGCACTTGCACTTCGAACATCTCTCTTATAGACTCCTCAGAAGTTCTCAAACCAAAATGTCTATGCTTTACCAAGATTGACATTTATTCACTCTGAGTATCTACAGACACTCTACCAGATACGTCACACATCGAATTAGTCCAAGATACCATTCGCATATTCCATCTCCGGTCGCCAATGGTACATGATAGCCACTCACCATGCTGACCAGGATATCATGACCGCACATGAGTCCCACCCTAGACACTCATGCAAAATTGCCAACTTAACACTTCATGAAACGAGAACGTCTGCAAGGTATAATCTGACTCTAACTTGTGCGAGCACGATCATTCAGAGTCTCTATAAGCATAGTATCAGATCTTGATCCGTCCCACCATCGCCTGTCTAGTTATTCCTCCACTATCGAGCGCGACGTATGGATCCTTATCCCACATACATTATGAGAGTCTGGATCTGTGTCTCACGAGTGCCAAATCAGAATTCTACCTTGAGCTTCAGATCACCTTTGTCCCACACATGTCAGAAAAAGGATGACTCACGCATCTTGTGCACGATAGCGATACTGTGGCATCATACCCGTCTGGTAGTACCAACATGGTGGACCAAATCCGAGGCCATGTATCCAGGTAATCTACCTACGTGGCGTATAACGATCTCCACGTGTATCCTAAAGTCACAACCGACAAGTGTCTGAACAGGCCTCCAATAGGCTCATCGTTCCTCAAGTCCTTCGAATCACACTCCTCAGGATGCTAGAACCTGAGAGTGCTACACACCAAGGTTTACTTACTCGGAAAGCTAAAACGCCAAACACGAAGATTTGAAGTTCAACTTCGGATTACCATGCAGTGCGCGTACCCACTCGTCCTACGCATGCATGAGATTCCAAGGATAATTCAGTCCAGATAGATCTTAGTTCTTACTCGGCCGAACGCCCAACGCCAAGCGTAGTTCTATGGCTTCACTCGGGGTCAGACGAATAACTACTAACAAGAACTTAGGTTACTGCATTTCACGCTTCTACATCATTTCATATTCCATCTAGCGTAGTTCTAGAACTTAAATATAAAATGATAAGAACAGAAATAAATATCCTCTTCTATCGACCGGGTATTCAAACATCGCCCAATCGTAAGTTACCACACTCGTACATTCCACCAACATCTACTAGGTAACTACTCTCGCTTAGGGTACTTCGAGTTAAATCAGGATCTAATACTTCACCCATCCAATTATTGTTCGTACCAGCGCAATCAGAAAGGTCTGACTTCTGTGTCCGCACTTCCAAAGGTTATTCTGTCCTATCAGCTCATCAGTCGCACTGAACACTGGCAGCATCATCAGTACTGAATCCTACTAAATCCCAGCTCAACACCTTCGGAGAATCTCACTTACAAGGATCCTACTCAATCTGGTCTGGATTTCCCTTGCTATTACCCAGACTTAGAGAAGGTTTCACTTCGTCCAGTCAAAATCCTGGGGGTTCTAGTTGTCTCGATCCACACCTTGACAGTTCAGGTATCACTACTTCGCGTCAAACGTTCTCCTTAAGCTCGATGACTCCAATGTCATCCACTTAAAACGTCCAACAATTCATTACTCATCCCACTCCAACAACTTAGGTTCACAACCTTGCCGGTTTTTTACAAGTCCTCGTGGCGGCTCTGCCACAATTCTACTATCACGCACTCAGTCGATGAGTTGATCAAGTTCAACAAATGAATGAGATATCAGTAAAATTAGGCTAGCAACGCGCACATGTGAGGAAGAAGGGAATTGCTAGTGATGTCTCATGGCTCGGCCGAGAATCGACCTGCTCTGATACCAACTGTAACACCCCATACATAATTGACTAGTATATTATGCATGAAATGTTAAAAATTGGTATTGAATACATACAAAAGCTATAGTTATAGAAAGATCCATATAAAATACAACATGAAATCCTAATAAGAATTACAAAACATGTGTCTTCAATGGATCTGCACAACGGAAAATGAGATCTGACGAGGTCTCCGAGCCATCACCACTTCCCAGTCTTCAGTCCAAACCTGCTACTGATCAAACGCTACTAAACGGCACCTGAAAAAAATATAAGTTGATTGGGGTGAGATTACTAAATCTCAGTGAGTCCTCCTATCCTATGGGTCCACTCGGATCTACATGGTACATGCAACAAAACCGAATCCACCATTGATTCAGGGTTTATCCTCACATCCGGTACAAGTACGGAGAAAACAAGGAATCTTCCACCATAGGACTCATCATATCACAAGTATACAAACACGTATGCCAAAACCCATACCCGTGTACGGGGAATCCAGAAGCGCGTTAATGCCTCGACTAGGTGTCGCTACCGCAAAAATTAACAGAGTCGCCACTAACATATTTATCCTTAAAAGGAATGGAATGTCAGCAAACCACAAAACAAAACAACGGTCTCACGACCATAGAAAAAGGGTAAGGGAGTCGGTTACGCGAGGGGAAGGTGTTAGCACCCCTCGCGCCCATTGTACTCGATGGTATCCACGCCTGTGTCTAAAACTATGGGTGTGTAAGTAAACTGCGCTAATCTGGACTAAAATGCATGCAAAATGTAGGGAAAAGAAAGAGTTATACTCGCACGGGCCCTACCCCGCTGCCTACGTATCCTTTTTGAGGAATCAGAGGTACCGTAGCTCGGCTAACTAATTTCTGTTTGTTTTGTGTTTTTTAGGTGAACGAGTTACATTTACACTCCGCTGCTCGACCTTTGGAGACTTATGCTTGGGAATGGAGCGGAAATAACAAGCTCTTAAGAAAAGAAAATCAGAGAGTGTGGTTTGTGTTTTAAAGAATGCATGAGGAAGACCTAAGCTAAGGGGGAAAGCTTGCTACCTAATGTTATCATACAAAGGGTACAAGTCTAAACTAAACTAGCAACCTACGAGGAAAGGCGAAAGCAAACAATGAGTACACAAACGAGCATTCGCTCGTAAAGCAAACAAACCAACGGCACGGACCGAATGGTAGAAAGGCGGTCCCGCCATAGCCAAGGGGAGCAACTCGACCCAAGTCAACCAAGCATTAGACCTCGCGAAAATGATCGGGCCATAGACAAGAGGAGCGATTCCCTCTCAGCAACCAAGTCGCCACGGATCGTAAAGGAAAACGGTGTGTGCTTACACCAAGCATCAACGTCGAGCGACACGAGCTATAGGAAAGGCGGGGGTCCGGCTACATGAACCATTTTCCTGACATACTCGATAACAAGATCTTGTGCAAGTTCGGAAGCGAGCAACGCGTAGCGTGCGCATACCGAACGGACTCGACGAGACTGGGCGGGGGTTGATTGCTAACCCTTTCCGCGTGCCTTCCATGAGGACTAAACGGAGTGCCATATAGGACTTATTACACCGTGACTCCCTGCCGCAAAGCACAAATGTAAACACACCAGCAAAAACAGAGCCTCTTTCGAGGGCTTGGCCAGATGCATGTCTAGGTCCTACTTCTCATGTTAAAGGATGATGCGAGAAAAGCGATAAAGTGCGAGAAAAGTAAAATGAAACGGGATCAATACCAAACGGATGATGATCCGTAAACTACAGCGAAGCAAAGCGAAGAAACTAAGAATCCCGCGAGCGAGCTAGCAAAGCAAAAGCAAATAGTCAGCACACCGATTAGCCATGAAAGCACACGAAGCTCGACACGCGTGTCGAGCATAATCACAATACACCTGCAAGAGGAACAAGCAAACCAAGCAAGCAGATATAAAGTAATAGGAACGTGTCTCCAAGATGAGAACACGAAGAGAGTGAATAAGATCGTGTCCCGCAAGTAAAGCGGAACACTCACGTAATAAGCGTCGGTAGGTGACTATCCAAAAGTCTTGCATACTAGCACACAAGTTAGAGATAACAAACATCGCAATCGGAATTGCGTTATTGCTATAAACCAAAAGAAACGGGCAAGTAATGTAAATATGAAATGGGTAATGAAACATCAAAGAGAAATCAAACATGAATAATCTACAAATTAATGAAAACCAAGCATCTAGCTAGATAGTACATCTCATAAGCTTTCTGACGATATAAAGAACGTGCAAATCGGAGTTACGAGCAAAAAGTTATGTAAGATTGAAGTTAGAAAAGAAAACACAAAAATTACACACAGGAACCGGTTCCTGCACAGGACAACCCGGTTCCTGGTACTAAAAACCAGAGGCAGAAAACTGGGAACCGGTTCCCACCTAGGGACAACCCGGTTCCTGGCACAAAAACCATAGAGTAAAAACAACGCAGGAACCGGTTCCTGCATAGGGACAATCCGGTTCCTGGTACTAAAACACAGAAAATCAGCAATTTTGGATTGAGTGGGAACCGTTTCCCGCCTGGGACAACCCGGTTCCTGGCGTAGCAAAACCGGTTTTTATGCATTTTTAAGCCCTCAGAGCCATTCACACTCAATCCAAAACCATGCCAATTCAAAATTAATCATAAACAAGCATCAAATTACATGCTATACGCAATGAAACGTTCACGGAAGTAAGGCATAAACACCACCACACATCAACACGGAACATGTTATGCGCAAAGCGCGAAAGCGACACGTCAATCAAAACAACGATCACATTAATGCAACAACGACATCAAGAATTAATACATGCAATAATGATCAAGCCATCAAATATATTCGAGTCATGATTTAAGCGTTAAACAAGTCGATTATCAAACACAAATTCATCGCATGCATTTATACAAACACTTTGAGTGCGTCGCAAGCCACATTCATGAACATCAACTATTATGCATGCAAAATCAACAACAAATCATGAATCCAAACACGAATGTCACAATTCATCATCAACAATCATCAATTATATGCAACAAACATTAAATCCAACCACAATTCACATGAACACGACTAATTCGAGCAAAAGATGAACAAATTCACAGGTCAATCATCATCAATCATCCATTAATCAAGAACAAGAGGTAGATCTAGATTCAAATTCACAAAATAATCAACAATTAAGCACTTAATTCAAGATCCGAAAGCTTACCGGATGAAGATCTAAACCGAAGCGCGAACACGAACATGATACGAACGCCAACACGACACGAACGCGACACGAACGCGAAAAAGAAATCCTAATGGAGAGAGAGGGAGGGCGCACGAGATCTAGGAGAAGAGGAGAAGAAAATCGAACTTCGAATCTTAATTTTTCAATCCATGTTCTTGATCTTGATGAAGATTGATGAGTTTTTGATGAAAGTTTTATGTAATTTGCGGTTTTGATTCAAGAGAATTGGGAGAAAATGTTTTTGATATTTTGGTGAATTGAAATTATGAGAGTCCCCCCCTTGATTTGTGAAGAGCAAAATGTTTATATACTGTCAACGCGAAATGTCCAAATTGCCCTTGATGCATCTTATTTTGGCTCATTTTTAAGGAAACTCGGTTCGGCTCTGAATTCCGGAACGAAACCAATGCCAGTGTGAAGATGACCAAATTCTTGACTCGTCTCCGTGAGAATCGTCTCAATCCGATAAGCGATGAAGAAAATATGCGCGTTTGAATGACGAGAAACGCCGATTCATCTAGTGCGACGGTGCAGAATTTTGTGAGTAACGCTCAAAGAACTCGATAAAACCCTATCTTCGGCTCAGAATCTGAGCAAGCATGTGTGACGAAGAATCGGAGCTAACGAAATTTACGAGAAAATGCCGCCAGAATGGACTTCATATGATAAAAATCGAAGGAGTTATGAATTTTCGAACTCGGCGCGACATACTCAAAAACACACTTTTTACCAAAACAATGCGGCAATCCTTAAAATTCTGGGAGTTTTCAGTGCATAATTGGCCTTCGGTCCGAACATATGAAATCTTGGTAATGATGGTACGGAGCTCCAGTTAAAATTTCAAGCGAATCCGACAAGCGAATTGTGAGATATGAATTTTCTGAGGCCCGAAACCCTACATTCAGCACTGTTTTTCACTGCGAAACCTCGAGTAATTTGCAAATTTGACTACCTTCCTCAAAGAATTGGCTTCCGAGCCGAACATGAAAGTTGTAGATATCGTCGAAACAGTCAAGGCTACGCGAGAACTTAGCTCATATCATCTTCCAAATATGACTTGTGAATTTTCTCGTATTTCCACTGTTTAAACCATTTTTCACACCTTTCTTCTTAAACCCATGAAAACTCTTTATTATTTTTCTTCAATTTTTGAATGACGAAATAAACGTCATCATTAACTTATAGCTCAGATAAAAAGGGCAAATTTTGGGGTGCAACAGCTGCCCCTATTCAAACTTCTTGAACCTGACGAGTGAGAAACAAAAGTTTTGAACCGTTGAGGTGGAAGGAGATTGAATACCAGAATGAACTCGAAAATTTGCGCTCTTGATCAATAGAAGATTCTAACTTGCAATGAAGAAAGAATGTACCATCCCACAATCAGGGAGAAAAAACTTCAATTGATCTGGATAATAAATATGCTTAAACTTGTGATAAGAAGGAACGGGCACCCACAGGCAGGGGAAACACTTCAAATGATCTGGGCATCAAGAGAAGGAACATCTCGACTGATCTGAGTATCAGACGTAGCAAATGTCTCCGAACTTGCATCGGGATAGATGTCTTAGATCGATCTGGGAATCTGGGCAGACATCTCTTCTGATGCAATTAAATCATCAGATAGATATTCCTACTAATCTGGGAATTAGTGGCTAGCTCCTTCGTAAGACCACGGGGATCCGGAGGCGGCTCCTTCAACTGAACTGGAAATCAGGATAGGAACAATATCTTTTCCGAACTGTGTACGTCGGGGAAAGAATGCCTTTAAACTGATCTGGACATGATGCCAGAAAATAAGTAGGACAATCTTCATCTGAAAGACAAAGTCGATCAGGCAGACATCTCCATCTGATCCGATGATATCAGTGGCTTGCTCCTTCATAAGATCTTGGGAGATCCGGAGGCGGTTCCTTCAACTAATCTGAATCTGAATATTAGGATAGGAACAGATATCTCTTCCGAACTGTGTACGTCGGGTAAAGAAAGCGTCTTCAACTGATGGTTAAGCATCAGGACTGGGCAGGCGAGTTTCTTCTTCTGAACGAACTAAATCGTCAGGGATTAGATATTTCCAACTGATCTGATGTATCAGAGGGCTTGCTCCTTCAGAAGATCTTGGGAGATTCGGAGGCGGTTCCTTCAACTGAGCTGGATATCAGGATAGGAACAAATATCTTCCACCGATCTGGGGGCATCGGGAATAGGAATGTCTTTGAACTAATCTGAGCTATGCCAGAAAATAAGTAGAACAATCCTCTTCTGTTTCAAAACATCAGGACAAGCCCCTGTAATGACTAGGCGAATATTTCTCTCTGGGGAGCATTTGAATCTAGATAACTTTCTTGCAGAAAGAAACAGATATGATATGATTTATGCATGATGCAGGTATGAATGTGTATGGAATAACGTTTCCGAGGAGGAATACGCTATACGCTTAGAGAATGTAATGCAAATGATGCATGATTCGGGCGTTGCTTAGGGAGACAACGGAAGAGCTCTGAATTGCTGAAACAGTCATGGAGAGAGTATAGAACTCTGCGGGGAGGACAAGATGAGTGACCAGGAGTCACAAACTGCGAGCTGGCAAAGATGGATCAGAAATCTGCTGGAGATGATCAAATCTGGATGCGAGCTCTGCTTGGGGAATAAATCTTGCTTAAAGATAAGAACATCCCAATTAACTGCTTGGGGAAGACCCTGGCAGCTTCATAGGAGAAGCAAATTCTCGACACCCTGGGGATGTGGAGATAAAGACAAGTTATGGAGACAACTCTGATGGGGAGTGACCAACTTGCTCGTGTAGGACGCATCCCGCTGGGGAAGTCCTATATGAGAACAGATCCTGCCGAGGATGCATGTGAATCTCTGTTGAGGAAAGGAACTCAGTGGGGAAGGTGAATACTTCTGCATAGCGATCCGCTAGGGATATGAGAGATCCGCTGGGGATAAGGAACTTAGCATAAGACCCTTTTGTTAAGATAAATCCACTGGGGAATAAGATGACTCTCTTGGGGAAAACAGGGCAATCTGTTGGAGAGAAAAGCGCTCTACTGGGGAAAGAGAGTCATTTGGGCCAAGAATCTCATTAAGAGCTTGCTGGGGAATCAGATGCCTTCTAATCATGACTTGACTGGGGAGAATGCATTCCGCCGGGGAGTAAGGCTTCTGGAGCATTGAGAATGCATCGAGATGTGCTTTGCTGAGGATATGAGAATCTTGGAACAAAGAAAGTCTCATTTGAATGTAATCAGCTGGGGAATGAGAATCTCTCATTAGGATGCACTCGGCTGGGGAGTGAGAATCTCTCATGGCTATGTCTGCCAATATGTTGATACGAAGCGCTTGCAAGGACGTACCTGCGAGACAAACAAATGAAAATGCCCCAGGATATAGCATGGCATCTTGACCTGCCATCCTGGTTACACAAGACTTCGAAGTAGATTCAAAGGTTTCATTATTTCTAATCATGTATCGTAAAAGCAATGCAGTTTTCATATGAAAAGTTTAACACAAACTCAGGACGTTTTATGCAAACAAAACAGTGAAAGAAAATGGCTTTTGAAGATAGAAAAGAAGTTTATTAAAAAATGCCCGAAAGAGGGCGAATACATTTAAGAAGCAATTCCTAGTAAGAGGTAACTGCATAATGTTGAGTACAAAAGAAATGGCAATGTGAAACGGATATCCATTAGTTTCGATCCCGCTATCACTTTTATAACCTTGACGTTCTCATCTCCTTGCTTTGGAAGACCGTACTCATTAGGATTGATCACTGCCCGATTTGACGACTGGACATCACCGAACTTGTGGACCCGACGGGGTTTGGGAGTGCCTTTAGGGATTTGAGTTGCCCGGTGCAAACTCAAGAACACGGAGTCTTGCTTATCCCTCGGTCGGGAGCCCTAAACAAAGTGATTGTATGTTGCGCATGCTTTAGGGATTTGAGTTGCCAGCGATATAAACTCAAGAACACGGAGTCTTGCTTATCCCTCGGTCGGGAGCCCTAAACAAAGTGATTGGAATTTGTGAATGCTTTAGGGATTTGAGCCGCCAGGTGCAAACTCAAGAACACGGAGTCTTGCTTATCCCTCGGTCGGGAGCCCTAAGCATGTATGAAGAGTGATAGCCAAGGTGGCATGCGAGATGTAGTCATTCGCTTTTGTCCCTTTTTTGCCTAAGTCGCTCTTTCGGGTTTTCAACTTAGCGGGTATATTCGTTTTTTTTCATTCTTTTGCCTGATTCATTTTTTTTCTCTTTTTTCTTTTTTTTTCTTTTTTTTTCTTTTTTTCTTCTCTTTTTTTTATATCAGGTCTATGCAAAGTATTTTTTGACTACATCTGCGTTCACAGGGGGCGGAAAGTTCTCGCCATCCATTGTTGCAAGCATCATGGCACCGCCAGAGAATACTTTATGCACAACAAAAGGGCCTTCATACGTCGGAGTCCATTTGCCTCGTGGATCACCCTGAGGAAGGATGATTCTTTTGAGTACCAGATCCCCTGGTTTATAGCTTTGGGGTCGCACCCGCTTGTCAAAAGCTTTTCTCATCTTCTTTTGGTATACCTGACCATGTCCAATAGCCGCTAAGCGTTTCTCATCAATGAGGTTCAACTGATCCATCCGATTTTGTACCCATTCTGACTCGTCAAGCTCGACGTCTTTCATAATCCTCAGGGAAGGAATCTCAACTTCAACTGGCAATACCGCTTCCATTCCATAAACAAGCGAGAAAGGAGTTGCCCCAGTCGATGTACGCACAGAGGTGCGATACCCATGCAAAGCAAAAGGTAACATCTCATGCCAATCTCGGTAAGTCACTACCATCTTCTGCACAATCTTCTTAATATTCTTATTAGCCGCTTCGACAGCGCCATTCATCTTTGGACGATACGGAGAAGAATTGTGATGCTTGATCTTGAAGGACTCACAAAGCTCCTTCATCATCTTGTTATTAAGATTCGATCCATTATCAGTAATGATCTTTTCGGGAATCCCATAACGACAGATTATGTTGTGCTTGATAAAACGAGTAATCACTTGTTTGGTTACATTCGCATAAGATGCGGCTTCAACCCACTTGGTGAAGTAATCGATGGAAACCAAAATGAAGCGATGTCCATTAGAAGCAGTAGGCTTAATCTCTCCAACCATATCAATGCCCCACATTGCAAAAGGCCACGGAGAAGTTAGGACATTCAAAGGCACAGGCGGCACGTGCACTTTGTCAGCATAGATCTGGCACTTGTGACAAATTCTGACATGGTTATGACAATCAGTTTCCATAGTGGACCAATAATAACCAGCCCTCAAGATCTTCTTGGCCATCGTATGCCCATTAGAATGGGTACCAAACTCGCCTTCGTGCATTTCTTTGATGATTTTCGAAGCCTCTTCTTTCACGACACATCGGAGTAACACACCGTCATGATGCCTCTTGTACAATACCCCACCGTTGAGGTAGAACTTAGCTGCGAACCTTCTCAGAAACTTCTTATCAGTCATCGACGCTTCGGGAGGATACTCTTGAGTTTCGAGGAACTTTTTAATATCATGATACTAGGGATTTCCGTCTAATTCAACATCAGCTTCAAAGCAAAATGTTGGCTCATCCAACCTGTTGATGGTGATGTTAGGCGCTTCATTGGCCCACTTCACTTTGAACATGGAAGCCAAAGTAGCGAGAGCATCAACAAGATTGTTCTCTTCTCTATAAATATGCTCGAATGTAATCTCATCAAATTATGGAATGAGTCTCATCACATGCTCCCTGTATGGAATCAGATTCTGATGGCGAGTTTCCCAATCTCCATTGATCTGGCTAATGACAAGATTGGAATCCCCATAAACTTTTAAGTACTTGATTCGCAAATCCATCGCAGCTTCGATACCATAGATGCAGGCTTCATATTCAGCCATGTTATTAGTGCAATCAAAACAGATTCTGGCTATAAACGGAATATGAAAACCTGATGGAGAAGTAATTACAGCTCCAACACCATTCCCGAGTGCATTGGAGGCACCATCGAACACGAGCGTCCATCGCGATCCTGGTTCGGGTCCTTCCTCTGGTCCGGGAATGTTACAATCTCTGATGTACAAGACATCCTCATCAGGGAATTCAAACTTCATCGGTTCAAAATCTTCGACCGGCTGATGCGCAAGATAATCTGCCAACACACTACCTTTGATGGCTTTCTGGGTAGTATACTGGATATCATATTCAGTCAAGATCATTTGCCACCTGGCTACTCTTCCGGAAAGAGCGGGATTCTCAAAGACATACTTGATAGGATCCATCTTGGAAATCAACAAGGTGGTGTGAACCAACATATACTACCTCAGCCGGCGAGCAGCCCACACCAAAGCACAGCAAGTTTTCTCGAGCAGTGAGTATCGGGATTCACAGTCGGTAAACTTTTTGCTAAGGTAGTATATTGCATGCTCTTTTCGGCCAGACTCGTCATGTTGACCTAGTACACATCCCATTGAATTTTCAAGAACTGTGAGGTATATAATCAAAGGCCTTCCTGGAACTGGAGGCATTAGTATCGGAGGTTCCTGCAGATATTCTTTCACTTTTTCGAATGCTTTTTGACAATCATTATTCCATCTGGCCGTCTGATCTTTTCTTAGCAATTTGAATATTGGTTCACAAGTGGCCGTAAGATGAGAAATGAATCTAGCAATGTAGTTCAATCTCCCTAAGAAACCACGAACCTCTTTTTCTGTTCTTGGTTCAGGCATCTTTTGTATAGCTTTTATTTTTGCAGGATCAACCTCAATACCTTTTCCGCTAACAACAAAGCCCAACAGCTTTCCGGATCGCACTCCGAAGGTACATTTGTTTGGATTCAACCTCAGTCTGAATTCCCGAAGCCTTTCAAACAACTTCTGCAAGTGAACCAAGTGTTCTTCTTCAGTGTGAGACTTTGCAATCATATCGTCGACATACACTTCAATATCTTTGTGAATCATGTCGTGAAAAAGAGTCACCATGGCGCGTTGATACGTTGCCCCTGCGTTTTTCAACCCAAAAGGCATGACTTTATAGCATAACGTTCCCCATGGTGTAATAAACATTGTTTTCTCCATATCTTCTGGTGCCATCTTGATTTGATTGTACCCAGAGAAGCCATCCATGAAGAAAAACACCTTGAAAGGAGCAGTATTATCCACCAACACATCAATGTGAGGAAGAGGAAAATCATCTTTCGGACTCGCCCTATTCAGATCTCTGTAGTTAACACACATCCTGACCTTTCCGTCCTTCTTAGGCACAGGAACAATATTCGCAACCCACGGCGGGTAATTCACAACTTGCAGGAAGCCAGCATCAAACTGTTTCTCCACCTCTTTCTTAATCTTCTCAAACATATCTGGGCGAGTCCTTCGAAGCTTCTGCTTGACAGGAGGACTATCTTCTTTGAGAGGTAGACGGTGCACCACAATATCTGTATCAAGACCAGGCATATCCTCATAAGACCAAGCAAAGATGTCCGCATACTCTTTCAACATAGCAATAAGCCTCTGCTTCACACTATTCTCAAGCGCAGTCCCTATCTTGACTTCTCGGACTTGCTCTTTAGTGCCAACATTTACCATCTCAATTGCCTCCTGATGCGGCTGAATCGCTTTCTTTTCCTGTTTCAATAATTTGGCCAACTCATCGGGAAGGTCACAATCTTCATAAGCTTCCTCCTCGGCTTGGTAGATCGGATTGTCGAAATCATAATAAGCAATAGCGGAACTGTTACCAATGGAATCCGCGGTGGTGGAACATCTGCATGATTGATGTTTTCATTTTAGTTTTATTTTTATTAAGCTATGTGCAAGTGTGTGCAAAAACATTGCCATTTAAAGGAAAAAGTTAAAAAGAAAGACAAAGAGCAAAACATTTGAATGCAAAAACGTCCTTTTATTTCATGGTTAACTTTGAAAATGCGAACTGCATGGCCCTACAAATGATTCATTACGCCTTGGGCAGAGCGTAGGAATTATGGCATGATAAGAAAAGTAAAAACAAGGAATTTACTCCTGAGCTTGTGTAACTTGGATTACATCTTCAATTGTCCAGTTGCGAGGCCTCTCTCCAGGAATACTTGGACGAATCCAGCTATTAAAGTCACAATCACTATCCACGTCTTCACCATTGACAATGGCGTTAACCTGACCGTCTTGAATGATACCACCACTCACAAACTTGATCGGGCTGAGGATACTAATCTTGGGCGACGCATTCTGCTTTCCCGGATTGAAACCAAGACCATTCTTGTCAAATTTGGGACGCACATCAATCACTTGCCCCCAACCTTCCATTTTTCTAGTCTCAACAACAACCTGTGCGTCTTTCAGGGAAGACATGACTGTTTCCGGCTTCGTTATCTCATAAAGAGGGGTTCTCACAGCATTTACCGCCTCAAACACTTGGAACGGCATCTCATGTATTTCACCTTCGATCTCTACATATCGGAAAGAGGACAAGTGACTCACGATATAATCTTTTTCACCACAAACCGTCACCACTTTACCGTCAACCGGATACTTCAACTTCTAATGAAGAGTGGATGTCACAGCACCAGCCTTGTGAATCCACGGTCGTCCCAACAGACAACAGTAAGCAGGTTGAATATCCATTACGTAAAAGGTCGTGGTAAAGATCTGAGGACCCACTTGGATTGGTAGATCTACCTCTCCGAATACAGACCTCCTTGAACCGTCAAACGCGCGCACCACCAATTCACTAGGCCTTAACTCCATACCAGCATAGTCAATTCTCATTAGAGCTGATTTGGGAAGCACGTTTAAAGAAGAACCGGTATCAACCAAAACACGGGACAAGGTCGTCCCCTTACACTCAATCGAAATATGCAAAGCCTTGTTATGGTTTCTCCCTTCTAGAGGAAGATTATGGTCCGTAAATCCCAAGCCGTTCCCAACGGAGATATTATTGGCTACCGCCTCTAGCTGATTCACAGATATTTCATGCGGGACGTAAGCACTATTCAGAATTCTTAAGAGAGCATCTCTATGACCTTCTGAACACATCAGCAGTTGCCAGATGGAAATCTTTGACTGGGTCTGACCCAACTGCTCAACGACTTTGTAATCAGATTTTGTGATGATTCTCAACAATTCTTCGACATCCTTGGAAGATACAACATTATCAGGTGCCCCATTCTGAGTCAGAGAATTCTGGACATCAGTCACTACTTGTTTTCCTTTGGCCTTAGCCAAAGCATCTGCATTGTTTTGAACAAGCTGAGGGGAGAACACCCTACCACTGCGAGTGATTCTACCAGTATGTTAAGTGTCAAAATGTAGTTATTTTGTGCTTGTAAATAATGACACTTATCGATACTTTTTGTTAATACCGTTCGAATAATATCCCGTTTTGTGTATAAATACATATACTTTGTGAATAGATGTATCTTCATATACTTTTATACTTTTTGATAGTTTTCTATTCATTTTGTAGGTATTGAGGCGTATTTGGAGCATGAGCAATAACATGGCGAAGACACGGCTTCAAACGCGCGATTTTGAGCGGCGGAATCAATTCATTCGGCGAATAAAGCTCAAAACCAAATAATAATAAATCACCAATTTGGTTGATATGTTGTCATTGTTAGATAGAGCATGAAATAAGCTTTCCAACGCTTCGAACCGGGCGCAAATCGGAGTTACGGTTCTCAAGTTATGACCAAAACAAGATTTCAATTTTCTCTTGAGCGGGCTAAGCGCGGATTTGCGCGCTAAGCGCGGTCTGGGCGGTATGGAAAGTCATTAAATAGGGAAAAATCACATTTTTTAGGGTTATGCTTTGGAGTATTTGTTCCCAAAGTCATCACAACCATTTTTGAGTAGGGAGAGCTTGAAAACAACAATGGAGCATGCATCTTGATGATCGGAGGTCGAATTTCTCATCGATTGGTATTGACAAACCAAGAAATGTTTGGTTCCTCTTCTTCTCTTATCTTTGTATTTCTCTTTTGTTGAGTTTGTATGTAAATTACTCTAAACCCATGGATGTTTGTTACTATTTCTATTAGTTGTATAAAGTTTGCTTTACAAATCTTAATCGGTGTTTCCTTGATCTTTTTGCTTAAATGCTTTGGATTTGTGTTGTTATAGAAATAGACATCACAAGTCTTGATTAGGGGGATATCTGTTAGCTTTAGATTCTAGACATAGGATTTGGGGTTAACATCCACATAATATCTAAGTTTAATGTCTCTGTGTTGTTCGATCGGATGAGACATCGTCGAAAGAGCAATATAGTTGAATTCCCATCGGTGCTGCAGACATGGACATTGATGTGAGGGATATGTGGTGATTCTGATGAGTATTGTAGATTGAGTACGGCGGAGTGATAAATCTAAGTTTGTGATGAGTAGTTTAGATTCAAACCAGATAAGCTATTCTCTATCAAGAATGAATTTATTTTATGTTCATATGTTATGTTTTCCTTGTTTACTTAAAACCCATTTTAACCCGAACTCAAGAACTAAGAATCCGTCGAACGGCAGTTCAGTAGCACTAATCTCTGTGGACACGATAAATTCCCGGATAAATATTTCCAAATCTTTTGTTGCTTGCCGCTTTACCGCTCCAACACAGTACCAGCGAAATTATCGGTGTTTGCAACTGCGGTTTCCACAAACTTCTCTTTAGATGGCTCGCCCTCCTCCTTCGTATCATAGTAATACACGTCTGAACCATAATGCCAAGGGACGGCCTTCTCACTCTCATACGGAATAGGTCCTGGCACAGTAATCATCAATGCCGCTGGTTGTTCCTGATATGGGATACTGACAGGTATCTGAATAGGCACTTGGATACAGATTGGAACAACAGGCTCATAAGGAATTGAAATCACAGAAACTTCACCATCCTTACTCTTCGCGCCTCTCAACCTTCGGTAGAATTGAAGAGGACCCTCATCAATCAGCTTTTGTACCATAGTTTTCAAATCAGCACAACCTTCAGGTTGACTCTGGCAATTCTCACAATCAACACCACAGCCCGGGAAGATGCCACTATTTACCAGATGTTGCTTCACAGACACAAGAGGAAAAGTCAAACAGCCCACGTCGGATACCACACTTATCTCTTCACTCTCAATGGCATTCACACCCGAACCTCCGTGAGTAGGCATCGAATTATTGACAATATTGGGTGTAGGAGTGAATTGAATAATCTTTTAATCTAACAAGTCCTGGACTTTATTCTTCAACGCAATGCACCTTTATGTATCATGCCCAGTGACACCTGAATGGAAAGCACATCGTGCGTTTGCATTGTAATTCGGAGATTGTGTGTCCGGAGCATTCGGAGCATCTCTCAAAGTAATCTTCTCAATCTTAAGCAAATGTTGCAACACCTGAGCATAGGTCATAGGAATCGGATCAATCTTTTTGTGAGGCCTAGTCCTGGGAGGATAGCGATCATTATTGGAACGCTGTCCATGTTGATGCTGTTGTTGTTGCTGTGGCACTGGGATCATGACAGCATTAACCTGTGAATTGCTTCTCCCTGAACCCCTTCTTCCATATATGGCATCCGCATTTCCTTCCTTCCTTTGGGCATAACCCTCAGCTTGTTTCTTACCACTAGGAGTATTAGAAGAAGCTCCTAACTGAATTTTCCCCATCTTTAGACCCATTTCAACATGTTCTCCATATCTCACCATCTTAGAAAAGTTGGCTGAAGCACTGCAAGCCAAGTAATAGTGTCCAGACAAAGTACTGGTGAACATGTCAATCATTTCACGCTCAGTCATCGGTGGCTGAACTCTTGCAGCCAACTCGCGCCATTTCTGAGCATACTCCTTGAAAGATTCTTTAGACCCCTGAACCAAACTCTGCAACTGAGTCCTATTGGGCGCCATATCAACATTGTATTGATAGTTCTTAATGAAATCCTCCACAAGATCTCTCCAAGAATGGATATGAGTACGCTCAAGTTGAACATACCACTCCAAGGAAGCTCCAGCCAAGCTATCCTGGAAGAAATGCATTAGAAAACCCTCATCCTCAGAGTACACTGACATCTTCCGATAATATGCCTTGACATGTGTCATAGGGCAAGTCGCTCCATTGTATTTGTCAAAAGATGGAACTTTGAATTTCGGTGGAATCCTCACACCAGGAACCAACCCCAAGTCATTGATATCCATGCCTAACACTCCTTTACCTTCAACAGCTCTGAGACGTTCTTCAATCAGACGATACCTTTCAACTTCATCATGTGCACCATCAGCACTATGCCTTGATACCTGATCAAAGTTTTCAACATTGAAATCCAAATTACCACGGTTCTGATTATCTCTCCTTCCCAACAGACGAGACGGAGGTGGAGGTGGAAACCCGTGATGCTGATCGAAAGGATTATAGTGCCCTCCCACGTGATCAAACTCATTCGAATCATGGTGATCGTCAATTCTACCAGACACATCGTCAAACAGCCCCGGATGTCCTCCATTCTCAACCTTTCTGGAGTTCTCGACGAGAACCCGCAAGTCATCCTGCCCCTTGGTCACATTAGTCAATGCTTCCATAAACTGGGCCATCTGCACATTCATCTGCTCCGTCAGTTGAGCTCTCATCTCAGCCATTTGTTCCTGAATCTGTTCCATCTGCCTTCTCTGATTGCTCCTAGTCGGATACGGGTGATTAGCCGTCTTAGAACTCCTTTTGATAACAAAACAGTGAGACATAAGATATAAACCCTGCAAAACCTGCAAATATATGACATGTATGATATATGAATGATATGCATGAAATGTTTGTCAATTTTCATATATCCAAGAGTTCATCCCACTTTCAGATAGGACATAGAAACCCTGATACCGAATATATTTGAACAGCAATCCACACACGAGAATAATTCATCAAACTGAGCATATTTCATTCAAACATAACTGAGAATTTGAGTTCATACAGATAAAACACATAATCGTGTCACAAAGTGCTCATAAGGCATACAAAAGAAATCCAGAATATCAAAATGCGACCCCATCCAACAATCCTGGATATGGGCGACAAACATCAAGAATACACAACAAATCGACCATCATGGACCAAACAAGTCCACTCTACAGCAGCACTAGAATCATCTGATAACAGAATGAGCTCCCCCATCTCCTCTCCGTTGGGCTCGGAGGCTTGCAAGCTCTTCTTCAAGTCGAGCTGACTTGGCTTTCTCTTCCATCAATTGCCTTTCCGAATCATGCACCTTTCTCTTGATATTGTTTTCGGACCTTCGCAACTTCACACAGTCTCGCTGTTTTCGGTACAAGCTTTCTTCCATCAAGTCCTGAGATCGCCTTTGAGCACGTGTCATGTTTGAACCTTCACCTTGTACATGCTTGAGCTTACGAGCTAATTCCGCCTTTTCGTGATCCTGAAAATACCTCTCTAAGCCAACCTCATTGTCCCTTGCTTTTAGCTTGATGTTGTCCGCTTCGGCTTGAATATAGAGTTCAGTTGCAACTGTATCAGATAAAACCACGGGAGGTTGCTCATACAATGGACATGACCTCGCAAATGGCAGCAACAGATTTGCCGCTCTTGCCTCAACCCATTTCCTGTAAGGACCCATAGCAATAGAAACCTTCTTGCTCAAAGTAGTCTGATCCCTTCTATGGACTTTAGTCCAAGCATACGCTATCTTCTCTAGCTCCAGAGGATCTTTACCATCAGCAAAGTACACTGATCCAAACGCTTCTACATCATTCTGAGACCCTTCCATTGCATACCCCAATTGACGGTAGGCGAGCGTGGGATTATAACTAATACAACCTCTGGTTCCCATGAGAGGAACATTGGAATATTGACCGCAACTAGTGATGATGTTCCAAACCTTCCCTACACAATAGTTCCACCTGATGTCATAAGATGTGAGGTTAACAATCCTACCTGACCACTTTAGAGAACTCTTCTTGAGCACAAAAGGTCCTCTCACTGGTAAATGCAACATGAACCACTGATACAACAACGGAAGACAAGAACCAACAACATATCCTCCCTTCTTACTTCTCGAATGGATCGAAAAATAAGCATCTGCAAGCAACGTTGGCACAGGGTTTTTGTTCATAAAGACACAAATCGCCGCCAAACTCACAAAGTTCTCCCTTGATGGAAATAAGACAATACCATAGATCATGATAGCAAGCAAACGACTAAAATCAACCCAATGCTCTTTCTTAGCCGCATCCTCAGCCCTACTAATCAGAAAGCAAAGATAGAAACCAGGAATACCGCCCGATGATTTCCAATTTCTTTCTACCTCCTTTATACCCATGTGAAGAGCTTCAGCTATTTTTTCAAATCTCACAAATTTAGGAACTCGAACAAAAGGTACATCATCAGTGATTCGGATGTTGAGTATGTAAGAAAATTCCTCGAGCGTTGGGACCAATTGATAGTCCTGAAAAGTAAAACATCTCAAGTGCGGATCATAGAACTGAAACAGGGTGATCAAAGCCATCGGATCAAAAGATGTATTGAGGATGGAGAGCAAATTGCCATAATCATGATTGAAGTCACGGAGAACCTCCCCTTTCAACCGAGAACTCAAACCAATCAACCCCGAAACATCAATATCCGGAATCTTGTAAGCTCTGGTATGCCTCGTATGTTCTTTGACAGTATCAGTGAGAATGTCCATCTTCAACTTGGGTGAACTCCTGGATGTCCCTAAAAAATATGACATGCAAATGCTTATTATTATATACATTTTTTTTTGCGTTTCTTTTGGAAATAAATATGCTATGATGCAAAGTGGTGGGACTTGTTGCCGTCCACCAGGCATTCTGGACTGCCGGTAACACACATAATACAGAGCCAAAGGTTCGGCCCCCAGATGGTATACCATATGGTACATAGAATGTCAAACCTCAGAACCAACATCCATAATCAGCAACACACTGGAATAGAACACAGATCACCACTCGAACAAGAACCATAGTACCCCACAAACAGGAACCAATAGTACACTCGAACGAGAACAGCGGTAACCCACGAACAAGAACCAAAGTCACCATCAATGTACCTGTTAAGCAATGATTGATTCCCGCCCCACTCACGGGTAAATCTAGGCCAAGGTAGGTCGAAAAGCCAACAGAGGATCGAATGTAGGCGTTATCAAACGATATTCCCTCATTCCACCAAGCTCTGCCCGTGGATACGTGATCAGATCAATCAGGCATACGCCTTTTGTCCGTCACGGCCACTCTAGTCCTAGTTCCTATGGTATCACTCATGACCTGGGTATTGGGTCTTTTACCTCTTGAAGCACCCACCCGCAGATAGAAATCCAGACAATCCAGAATATGATGCAGAAAAGTAAAAGCGCACATAGAATGCAATGCAAACAGGTAAATATGCAAAGCAGTAAAGCACCCAAAGATAAACACACAAGCGCTGATCGACTTGCTAAGTCCAGACCCGCAATAGGTCGAGACGTCCCCAGCAGAGTCGCCAGCTGTCGCTACCGCGAAAATTAACAGAGTCGCCACTAACATATTTATCCTGAAAAGGAAGGGAATACCAGCAAACCACAAAACAAAACAACGGTCTCACGACCAGAGAAAAAGGGTAAGGGAGTCGGTTACGTGAGGGGAAGGTGTTAGCACCCCTCGCGCCCATCGTACTCGATGGTATCCACGCCTGTGTCTAAAACTATGGGTGTGTAAGCAAACTGCGCTAATCTGGACTAAAATGCATGCAAAATGTAGGGAAAAGAAAGAGTTATACTCGCACGGGCCCTACCCCGCTGCCTACGTATCCTTTTTGAGGAATCAGAGGTACCGTAGCTCGGCTAACTAATTTCTGTTTGTTTTGTGTTTTTTAGGTGAACGAGTTACATTTACACTCCGCTGCTCGACCTTTGGAGACTTATGCTTGGGAATGGAGCGGAAATAACAAGCTCTTAAGAAAAGAAAATCAGAGAGTGTGGTTTGTGTTTTAAAGAATGCATGAGGAAGACCTAAGCTAAGGGGGAAAGCTTGCTACCTAATGTTATCATACAAAGGGTACAAGTCTAAACTAAACTAGCAACCTACGAGGAAAGGCGAAAGCAAACAATGAGCACACAAATGAGCATCCGCTCGTAAAGCAAACAAACCAACGGCACGGACCGAATGGTAGAAAGGCGGTCCCGCCATAGCCAAGGGGAGCAACTCGACCCAAGCCAACCAAGCATTAGACCTCGCGAAAATGATCGGGCCATAGACAAGAGGAGCGATTCCCTCTCAGCAACCAAGCCGTCACGGATCGTAAAGGAAAACAGTGCGTGCGTACACTGAGCATCAACATCGAGCGATGCGAGCTATAGGAAAGGCGAGGGTCTGGCTACATGAACCATTTTCCTGACATACTTGATAACAAGATCTTGTGCAAGTTCGGAAGCGAGCAACGTGTAGCGTGCGCATACTGAACGGACTCGATGAGACTGGGCGGGGGTTGATTGCTAACCCTTTCCGCGTGCCTTCCATGAGGACTTAACGGAGTGCCATATAGGACTTATTACACCGTGACTCCCTGCCGCAAAGCACAAATGTAAACACACCAACAAAAACAGAGCCTCTTTCGAGGGCTTGGCCAGATGCATTTCTAGGTCTTACTTCTCATGTTAAAGGATGATGCGAGAAAAGCGATAAAGTGCGAGAAAAGTAAAATGAAACGGAATCAATACCAAACGGATGATGATCCGTAAACTACAGCGAAGCAAAGCGAAGAAACTAAGAATCCCGCGAGCGAGCTAGCAAAGCAAAAGCAAATAGTCAGCACACCGATTAGCCATGAAAGCACACGAAGGTCGACACACGTGTCGAGCATAATCACAATACACCTGCAAGAGGAACAAGCAAACCAAGCAAGCAGATATAAAGTAATAGGAACGTGTCTCCAGTTGAGAACACGAAGAGAGTGAATAAGATCGTGTCCCGCAAGTAAAGCGGAACACTCACGTAATAAGCGCCGGTAGGTGACTATCCAAAAGCCTTGCATACTAGCACACAAGTTAGAGATAACAAACATCGCAATCGGAATTGCGTTATTGCTATAAACCAAAAGAAACGGGCAAGTAATGTAAATATGAAATGGGTAATGAAACATCAAAGAGAAATCAAACATGAATAATCTACAAATTAATGAAAACCAAGCATCTAGCTAGATAGTACATCTCATAAGCTTTCCGAAGATATAAAGAACGTGCAAATCGGAGTTACGAGCAAAAAGTTATGTAAGATTGAAGTTAGAAAAGAAAACACAAAAATTACACACAGGAACCGGTTCCTGCACAGGACAACCCGGTTCCTGGTACTAAAAACCAGAGGCAGAAAACTCGGAACCGGTTCCCACCTAGGGACAACCCGGTTCCTGGCACAAAAACCAGAGAGTAAAAACAATGTAGGAACCGGTTCCTGCATAGGGACAACCCAGTTCCTGGTACTAAAACACAGAAAATCAGCAATTTTGGATTGAGTGGGAACCGGTTCCCGCATGGGACAACCCCGTTCTTGGCGTAGCAAAACAGGTTTTATGCATTTTTAAGCCCTCGGAGCCATTCGCACTCAATCCAAAACCATGCCAATTCAAAATTAATTATAAACGAGCATCAAATTACATGCTATATGCAATGAAACGTTCACGGAAGTAAGGCATAAACACCACCAAACATCAACACGAAACATGTTATGAGCAAAGCGCGAAAGCGACACGTCAATCAAAACAACGATCACATTAATGCAACAACGACATCAAGAATTAATACATGCGATAATGATCAAGCTATCAAATATATTCGAGTCATGATTTAAGCGTTAAACAAGTCGATTATCAAACACAAATTCATCGCATGCATTTATACAAACACTTTGAGTGCGTCGCAAGCCACATTCATGAACATCAACTATTATGCGTACAAAATCAACAACAAATCATGAATCCAAACACGAATGTCACAATTCATCATCAACAATCATCAATTATATGCAACAAACATTAAATCCAACCACAATTCACATGAACACGACTAATTCAAGCAAAAGATGAACAAATTCACCGATCAATCATCATCAATCATCCATTAATCAAGAACAAGAGGTAGATCTAGATTCGAATTCACAAAATAATCAACAATTAAGCACTTAATTCAAGATCCGAAAGCTTACCGGATGAAGATCTAAACTGAAGCGCGAACACGACACGAACGCGACACGAACGCGACACGAACGCGAAAACGAAATCCTAATGGAGAGAGAGGGAGGGCGCACGAGATCTAGTAGGAGATGAGAAGAAAATCGAACTTCGAATCTTAATTTTTCAATCCATGTTCTTGATCTTGATGAAGATTGATGAGTTTTTGACGAAAGTTTGATGTAATTTGTGGTTTTGATTCAAGAGAATTGAGAGAGAATTGGGAGAAAGTGTTTTTGATCTTTTGGTGAATTGAAATTATGAGAGTCCCCCCCTTGATTTGTGAAGAGCAAAATGTTTATATACGGTCAACGCGAAATGTCCAAATTGCCCTTGATGCATCTTATTTTGGCTCATTTTTAAGGAAACTCGGTTCCGCTCTAAATTCCGGAACGAAACCAATGCCACTGTGAAGATGACCAAATTCTTGACTCGTCTCCACGAGAATCGTCTCAATCCGATAAGCGATGAAGAAAATATGCGCGTTTGAATGACGAGAAACACCGATTCATCTAGTGCGACGGTGCAGAATTTTGTGAGTAACGCTCAAAGAACTCGATAAAACCCTATCTTCGGCTCAGAATCTGAACAAGCATGTGTGACGAAGAATCGAAGCTAACAAAATTTACGAGAAAATGCCGCCAAAATGGACTTCATACGATAAAAATCGAAGGAGTTATGAATTTTCGAACTCGGCGCGACATACTCAAAAACACACTTTTTACCGAAACAATCGGCGATCCTTAAAATTCTGGGAGTTTTCAGTGCATAATTGGCCTTCGGTCTGAACATATGAAATCTTGGTAATGATGGTACGGAGCTCATATCACCTTCCAAATATGACTTGTGAATTTTCTCGTATTTCCACTGTTTAAACCATTTTTCACACCTTTCTTCTTAAACCCATGAAAACTCTTTATTATTTTTCTTCAATTTTTGAATGAAGAAATAAACGGCATCATTAACTTATAGCTCAGATAAAGAGGGCAAATTTTGGGGTGCAACACTAGGTTATAAAACACACCCTCGATGAATCACGCCCATGCCTATTGTCAAGAGACTTGTACAAGCACACCGCAAGATGATTAGACGGGTTCGCACAAGCCTAAATGGCCGTGAGATGACCTTAGCCTAATTGGCGTCATTGTCCCATTAACCATCTTCACGCACATGTGTTAACGCCGAGTACAAATACGCCATCTTGACACATGGGTCCATCGGGCGAAAGCCTAGTGATGTAGCCTACATGGCATCGCTAGAGATGGTTTACCTGTTATGCGTAGGCCTACTTAGCCGCATAACGCCACCTTACCGAGCACGCAAGTGTGTTAACGCCAAGTGGAAAAATGCCTCAAGACCCTCACAAGCACACTGCAACGGTAGCTCAGGTGTGAGCCCAAGATCACACGATCGGGGCTGTCCCGTTGATCACAAAGCCCGGGACATAACGCAACCTAGCCCCCGGCCCGCTTCGATTCAAGCATACACACGCATCAATCCCCAATCACAAAAGCACACAATCCCAATTGTTTAACCGAAACAACGGACATCAACAATATATTCATGTCTCATCACAATATGGCATTCATATTTAAACATAATGTAGCAATTAAGTGCAATGAGATTAATTCATTCTAATCATGCATAATTCACATATTAAAATTACCACATCCATGATCATATATGACATTAGCATGTTTAAATACCAATTAAACAAGTCTCACATGACTAAGGAGACATCCAGTTCCCTTTACGGAACGAAGCTGTTCTCGGGGGAAAATAGCAACATTCAATTTCACTCGACAAGACACACTAAGTGGGGTTCAAATATAATTAAATCAAGAATTCTGGTTTGGGGACCAATTTTATTAGAAAGTACACGTCGCTAGCTTTCCAACGATATAAAGTTTGCGCGAAACGGACTTACGACGCAAAAGTTACGGATTTCTAAAGTTTGCTGATTTTTGCACTTTTGCCCAGGGTAACCGGTTACCCAGAGTCCAGTAACCGGTTACTGGCATGAAAAATTCCCACTAATGCAATTTTCTACAGAGTAACCGGTTACCCAAATGCCAGTAACCAATTACCCTGAAGCAGAATCAATTTTCTGCATTTTTAAAGGTTCTAAATCAGTCCCATGCACTCCTAATCAATTCCAAGCATCACAATTTAATCCTAAACGAATTCTAACATGCAGCCATGATCCAAGGTACACATTACCCTCATGAACATAATCTAAGTATTAAATCAAGCATGCATTACATAGAATTCACCAAATAGCAATTAATCATATTCATCACTATTGATTCATGGATTTATCACTCACACCCAAAACCCTAACATGCAATTTCCCACAAATTTTCCCCCAAGTCTCTAACTAAGGACTCACCTTGCTAAAAGGAGGTTGAGATGATGATCATGCAGCCATTGGACTTCCATTGATGCCAAAACTTCACCTCTAACATGATCAAACCCGTAACCAATCTTTAACACACAATCAGCATGCATGTCCCAACTTCAAGCTTGCTTTTCTCCTTCAAAACAGAAGCTATGAACGCAAACCATATGTGCAAATCGAAGAGAATTTCGTTAGCTTTCCAACGAGACCATAATCGTTATGATCGGAGTTACAAGCAGAGAGTTATACCTGATTTAGTGGAGCTATATCAAGAGTTGCGAAAATGGAGAGGATGGAGATGAATGTGAGTTTCTCTCCCTTGCTTATGTCTCTCTCACCTTCCTCTCTTACCAAGAATCTGATTTGGAAAAGATATCTCTACTAACCATGCCTTAAGTCCATGCAAATATTATTTAAAATCCATAATACCCTCCAACTAAGTGGTAATTACCAAAAGGCCACTTAGTTGGATTCTAACTAATCCACTTACTTTCTTAGGGTCACACTTAGTATATATGTATATTACTACTCATCCAATTGGAACAAGACTAGTGTATCCTTTAATTCTCATTTTACCAATTAATGACAATTACCGGTGTCGGAGAGTCGGGGTATTACAGAGGAGCTCTCTATGAATGCTGTTAGGAAATTTATGAATACGACCTGGAATTTTGTTTCGATGCCGGATCTATACTACAATGAAGAGGGGTACTTTATCGTTCGATTTAGGAATAGTGAGGACAAGACTGCTGTGTTCATGCATGGACCATACACAATATATAAGAAACCTATCCTGTTACACGATTGGAGTCCTAAATTCACCTTACAGGATGATATTCTCAGGGTTCTGCCGATTTGGGTGATGTTTCCCCAATTGCCTCTGGTGTACTGGGGAGAAAAAAGCATAGGGAAGATAGCAAGTGCCATTGGAAAACCATTAATGACTGATGAGTGTACAGCAAAGAAACTTCGGGTTTCCTATGCAAGAGTTCTCATTGAGGTTGATGTCACCAAGGAACTTAAGAATTACATCACCATCCGGGATCCTACAGGGGAGAAACTGATGCAACAAGTGGATTATGAGTGGAAACCCCCTTACTGCACCCAATGCAATAAGGTTGGTCATGTGTGTAAGTCAAAAACTGAGAAACCGAAGCAAGTCTATGTCCAGAAACAGGTGGTAATTAATCCAGCAAAGACTAAGGAAGCCAACCAAGACATAGCACAAGATAAGAAGATAACTCCTAAGAAAGAGAAAGAGGTGCCTTGGATCCCTGTTAGAACTGCTAGCAAGAACAGAGGCAAAGATCCAGTGATCCAAACTGAAGTAAATTGCTCGAATGGTTTTGACCTTTTGAATCAAGGTGAATGTTCCAACCCTTTCCATGTACCATGATGATAAGCTGGAATGTTCGAGGGCTGGATAAACATGTTAGAAGCATGGAGGTTGGAGCCCACCTCACGATGAATAAGGTTAGTTGTGTTGCTTTGCTTGAAACTAGAGTAAAAATAAATAATAAAGAGAAGAGTAGAAAGCATCTGGGATTAGACTGGCATTTTATTGATAATTATGCACACCATTTAAATGGTAGAATTTGGCTTGGATGGGATCACAGACTTTGGCACATCAAAGAGATAGGAGCTTCTGATCAGTATCTGCATTGTGAAGTATCCAATAGCAGAGATGATTTTTCTCATTTCCTAACTGTTATATATGCTCAAAATCAATTGACTAATAGAAGGAAACTTTGGGCTGATTTACAGACGATTGGGATATCTATATCTAAACCATGGATCATTATTGGTGATTTTAATAATGTTTTGAGGAGTGATGACAGGATTGAAGGGTCTGAAGTCCATGAGTTTGAATATAGGGATTTGGAATACCTGATGGAGTCTTTAGGTTTGTTTGAACATGATACTAAGGGTCCTCACTTTACTTGGTCGAATAAACATGCTGATGGTTTAATCTACTCAAGGATAGATAGGGCCCTGTGCAACAGGCAGTGGTTCACAAAATACCAGGATAGTGTTATTGAGATTCTTCAACCACATATCTCTGACCACTCTCCCCTGAAACTCAGTCTAGAGACCACAACTGTGAGCCTGCATAGAAGGAGATTCCAATTCCTAAATGTGGTAATTGAAAATCCAGAGTATATGGAGCAATTGAAAAATAGTTGGCAACAAGAGATTGTGGAGAGGCCTATGTTTAGACTTTGGAAGAAATTGATTAGGCTCCAACCTGTTATGAAGGCTCTTAATAAGGCTGTCACTGAGGAGGTGAGGAAAATTCAAGAGTGTCGTGATAAACTAGATCAGGCCCAAAAAATGCTCCAGTCTGATGTTAGGAATCCTGAATACTGTAGGATGGTGAAACATTGGACTGAGGAGTTGTTGAAGCAGACTGAGCTGGAAGAGAAAATTTTGAAGCAAAAGGCCAAGATTGACTGGATTCAGTTAGGTGATGGCAATAATGCATACTTTTTTGCTAATCTGAAAGCAAAGAACAAGTAAACTACCATTCTCAGCCTAAAGAACCAATTTGGGGAAACTCTGACTGAGCACAAAGACTTGGAGATGGAGGTTATGCAGTTTTATAGAAGTTTGATTGGAACTGAGAACCATAACAGAAGGCAAGTAAATATCACTATCATGAGGAAAGGTCCCCAGTTAACTAGAGAGCAACAAATGTCCCTCATAAAGCCAGTGACTGAGGATGAGATATGGAAGTCCCTCAAAGGTATGGGTGATAGCAAAGCACCAGGTCCTGATGGGTTTAATGGGAAATTTTTCAAGTCAGGCTAGAATATAATTAAAAGGGATGTCATTGATGCTGTGCAGGATTTCTTTGTTCATAAGAGATTATATAGGGCAGCAAACTGTGCTCTGGTAACTTTAATCCCTAAGCATAAGGATGCCTCTACCATGAAGGAAATGAGACCTATAGCCTGCTGCTCAACTATCTATAAGCTTATCTCCAGAATCTTGACTGCAAAACTGAACAAGGTTATGGCCTCTATTATACATGATAGTCAAACTGCTTTTATGACTGGGAGAAGTATTCATGATAATATTCTTATGACACATGAGCTTATTAGAGGATACAATAGGAAACACATCTCTCCTAGATGTACCATCCAGATTGACTTACAAAAGGCCTACGATACTGTTTGTTGGGATGCACTGGAAACTATCAAGTCTGAGCTGAGCTTCCCAAACCAGTTCATTGAATAGATAATGCTAGAAGTCAGAACTGTCTCATACAGGTATTTGATTAATGGTCAACTTAGTGGTATTCTGAAAGCTAATAGGGGCCTGAGGCAGGGGGACCCTGTGTCACCTTTATTATTTGTTCTGGTCATGGAATATTTACACAGGTGCATGATGGAACTTAAGGAGAACAGGGATTTCAAATACCATCCCAGGTGTACAAAATTGAATATCACCAACATATGTTTTGCTGATGATCTCATGTTATTTGCCAGGGGCGATGTTCCCTCAGTACAGACCATGATGATAGCATTTCAAAACTTTTCTGAGGAAACTAGTTTGAAGGCTAACCCAGACAAATGTAAGGTGTTTTTTGGAGGGACTGGATATGAGGAACAACAAGCTATTAGAGAAGCCACTGGTTGTGTTGAGGGCACACTGCCTATAAGGTATTTGGGAGTGCCTCTCACTAGTAGGAAACTATCAGTGATACAATGTCAGCCACTTATTGATAAAATGGTGGCAAGAATTCAACACTGGTCAGTAAAATTTCTGAGCTATACTGGCAGACAGCAACTTGTCCAAAGTGTCCTCGTGTCGATCAATAGCTATTGGATGAGTGTGTTCCCCCTACCTAAGAAAATAATTCGGAAAATTGAGGCTTTGTGTCGAAACTCTCTGTGGTCTGCGAAAACTGATGGGAGAAAAGCATTGGTGTCTTGGGATAATACTTGTGAACCGAGGAATGCAGGGGGGCTGAATTTCAAAAAGCTTATCTTTTGGAATAAGGCAACTATTATGAAACTACTATGGAACATACACAATAAAACTGATAAACTCTGGATAAGATGGTTGGATATATATTTTCTCAAAGGTAAACCAATCCTCTCATGGCAAGTAAACCACACTAGCTCTTGGATGTTGAATTGTATTCTGAAATGTCGTGCATACACCCAGAATAATGTGGCATGGGAGAAAGCTGATTCGTTGAAGATATTTGATACTACAGCAATTTACAAAAGCATTTGTGGAGATAGGATTATGGTCCCTTGGAAGCATTTATTCTATCAAAACCGTGCAAGACCACGAGCTAAATTCATCTTATGGTTGGCTATGTGGGGAAGACTGGGAACTAAGGACAGGCTGGAGAAAATCGGGATAAGTCATGACAAATATTGTTGTTTCTGTTTACAGCATGAATCTTTAAACCACCTCTTCTTTGACTGTGCTTTTACAGGTTTTATTTGGAGCAAAATGCTTGATTGGAATGGATACTCACGCCATGGTGCTGACTGGGATAACGAGAAAAAATGGCTTATTGCAGAGTTAGCCAAAAAAGGGTGGCGTCGAGAAATATTAAGAGTCAATCTTGCTGAAACGGTATACCATATTTGGCAAGAAAGGAATGAGATAATTTTCAAGAATAAAAGTCCTAACCTTGATGTCACTAGAAGGATTATTGAAAGTGTCATAGTTAGATGCATACTAGCTAAAAAGCTGCAGAATCATATCAATGCTAGTAGAGATAGTATAATTTAATTCTACTACTTGTGTACTTGATGAGTTGGGCCTGGATCTTAGGATCGGCTTGTATTATCTGTTTTTGGAATTAATAAAAGTATTATTTTTCCAAAAAAAAAAATGTTGTTTTATATATTATTCGTTCATTAAAATCATTAAAAAAAATTATGCAAAAATCATTAAACTTTTAAGATACAAACTAATTGATAGAACTTATTATAATTCCTATATTATTTACTATTATATCTATCTAATTTATTACTCTTTAAAATTCAAAATATTTTTAACTATTATAATAAACTCATATACAATAATTAATCAAATAAACTCATTAGAAAAAAATCTTATAAACACATCAATTCATCCTTTATATTATTCTTAAAATTCAACTTTTTTTAAAATATGTATCTAAAAAACTACCTATAACAATTACTCAAATAAATTTATTTAAAAAATACTCCATAAACATAACAATAATTTTAAAATTTTGATGAAGTTTAAAATTTTAATAAATTATAAGCTAACCGCGCGTCGTGCGGGTTATATACTAGTTTAAATAAAAAACGATGTTGAGGGGTAATTTCTAGCCAAAAATAGCCAAAAACCACCCCTAAAATAGAAGAATGAAAAGAGAGAAAAGTTGAGAGCAGAAAAGTTACTTTATTCACACTTAATTGTCTTTCTTAATAGTCAAATATAGAATCTTAAATTGTTGAAAAAAAATTATTTTGTTTGAATTTATCTTTTCTTTTTTAGATCTTTTAATAAATATGCATTAATATAAAATGTTAAGAATATTGACTAAATATGTATTAATTTAAAATATTAAAAAGGTTTACTGTATAGTTTATATGGAAAGTTTTGAAAAAATATTTATCACTTTTTCAACTTTACAATTATTTTATACTTTTTATTTGTATATATATTCGAGGTTTGCATACTTCAGAGAATACATCTCATTCATTCTATTAAAATTGAAGCTATTCAAAATGACTAAGTTTTCTGTCATGCCAATTTTTGTCCTTTTCATTATTTTTTCAGGTATATAAATTTTGTCTTTTTTATATTATTTCGTAGCACTTATATGTATGTAATGTTTATTTGTTAGGTGTTAACATTATCAAACTTAATGATAAGAATGTACTTATGCTTTCTTTTTTTCACAGTTGTAACCATGACATGTCAAGCAGACAAATCATGTACCATAGTCAAACCTGGTCCTTCTGCTACTTGTATCCTTTATCAGTGTGAACAATGGTGCTCTGAGTCGTATGATGGTAACGCAAGATGTGAGCCAGATGGAGGAGACCCTACTAAAGCCAGATGTATTTGCACATATCCATGTTAAGTCTATAAAAAATATAGCACAATGCTCAATAAATAAATGTTAAATATAAGAGCAGATCAAAATAAATTTAATAAATTATGCATTGATATTTTTCAAATTGGTATTTAAGTGTTTTTGTATACTTATTGCGATTTAATATTTTATATTAAGTAAATTATAATTGAATTTTTGTTAGGTAAAAATTTAAAATAGAAAAATATGATTGATTATTTATTTAATTATAGTATATGAATCCATTTTTTGAACATGTAGCATATCATGGACGTGGAAAAAACTAATAAAATATAAATTTATTTGTGATTCGCTTTGATTTGAGATGATTGATAAAAAATATTCAATTTGATTTAGTTCAATTTCATACAGTTTAATTTGGTTCAATTTTTGAATATACAAATTATAATTATTTTACTAAAATTATAAAAATTCTAATAACTAATATATTTATATATTTAAATAATATATAACATATAGTACATTAAAAAATAATATTATAAAATGAGAATGATCGATTATGGTTAATACAAATAACATAATAAAAATATATAGATTAATTACTCTAAACATATTTTACGATAAAATTACAAAAGTTTGAGAAATAATTTTTATTCTACAATATATAAAACTCTTACTCTATTTTCAAATTCATAGTGTTGCTACCTCCTGCTTAAATGTTTTTTTTGATCTTGTCTTTATGACAATTACGATCATTATGATTGTTCCAATATTTATGTTTCAATCAACTTTAACCCTTTTAATACAAATCATTCAAACTTTTTTTATTTTTATTTAAGGTTGAATTGAAAAGTTGAGAATTAAATTTACAAATATACGTTTAAAAAAATGATAGTTCATAACAATTATGATCATTATGATTGTCTTAATATTTCTATTTCAATCAACTTTAACCCTTTTTAATACAATCAATTGTTTTTTAATGTTAATTAAATTTAATTCATTGTGTCAATTCTTTTGTGATTCTACGTGAGATTTTTTATATAAAATTTTCTTTCTTTAATGAGATAATTAATGCATGGACTAATGAACATTTTGGTCCTCTATAAAATTTTCTTTCAAAGAATGGTTCTCCTAAAATTTTAAATTTTAACTTTTGGTCCCTCCTGCAATTTAGCGACGGTTTTAGCGGTTTTTTATTTTAGCGACGAAATTAGAGACCATTTTAGCTTCGATTTTGTCATGAGGGACCAAAAGTTAAAATTTAAAATTTTAAGAGGACCATTCTTTGAAGGAAAATTTTAGAGGGACTAAAAACAAAATTTAAGATATTTAGAAGGACCAAAAAGTTCATTAACCCTTAATACATTGACAATATTTTATATAAAATACATTCTAAAATTATTTATATTATTTTTTAAAATTTTATATACTTATTATTTAAATCTAGATTATAGAAGATATAAACTTTTTTAATCTTTGTCGAAATATTTAATTATTGAGGTCAAAATTCTAAAAAAAAAATATATTCAAGAATTATGTATATTAGATATATTTTTAATATTGATTATCAATTGGGAGATTTATTCAATAATGATTATTAAGATAATAAAAATTTATATATATATATATATATATATATATATATATATATATATATATATATATATATATATATATATATATATATATATATATATATATATATATATTAAATTCTTGCTTTTTGAGATTTTTTGAGTATTTGTCAGAATATTTAGTAAAATATTATTATTATCATTAGATGAATAATTTTACAATATTATTATTATATTTAATTGGTAGAATTTTGTGAGGATGACATATTTTCTTTATGTATTAAATTATAAATGAGGTTTTATTAATTGGTAGAATTTTGTGAGGATGACACATAATCATGAGACTATGTGAGGATGACACATAAGCCAAGGTTAGGGATTTTGTCTAGGGCTGTCATCATGACAACCTTAGATTTATATTAAGTAGATTATCTTTTTCACTTAGTCTTGACAGGAAAATTTGAACCCACCCTAAATGTTTAGCTAAATGTTTAAATGTGAAAATTATGACATTACCCTAAAAGTTCGATGGGGTTTACGACAAGGAGTAATTTAACCTTTTTAAATATTTAGGGGTCCCTTTGACAAGTAGGAGGCTATCCATTCAGCAATGCAAACACTTGCTCAGTTGATTCACAGTATTTTATTCTCTGTCACAAGCTATTAGTTATAATGTTTCCCCACGCATAAAGCCCCGGTTGCTTGGGATAGAGTTTGTGATCCAAAGAATGTTGGGGGGATAAATATCACTTCTTTACTCGAATGGTATAAAAGAAATGATGTCCAAGTTGATTTGGAATATGCAACAAAAGGATGATAATTGAGGATGTAATGACATGGAGGACTTCACTAACCTACTCGTGGATTCTCAAGAGCATTACGAAACAGAGGCTGGAAGTAGAGCATATATTTCGCTGGAAAGAGTTTATATGACACAATTAGTCTGTTACAAAAAAATGTACAGAGAACTCAGAGGCAACAAGATCCCACTAGATTAGAGAAAGGTATTTTTCAGCAATGTGGCAACCAAGGGCTCTTTTTATACTCTAGCTCTGTTTTCAGGGGAGACTGCCAACAAAAGATCATCTACATAGGTATGGTGTTAACACTTATAACTTATGTATGCTCTGTTCTGGAATAGAGACAATAGACCATTTTTTAATGTAATGTGACAAAAGAGATTTGGAATAAATTTTTGAATTGGATGGGGATTGCTCGGCATCCAGACGTGTGGAGATTGGAACATAACTGGATTATCAGTGTTACGCTTAAAAAAAGTTGGAAAAGGGGAGTAATGAAACTGACAGCAGCGGAAACAATCTATGTTATTTAGTATTAGGAAGATCTTAAAGTTCCACATTGGTTGGGGATAAAGCATTGAAAGAGCTTATATAAAGTGGCACCCCTCACCTTACTAACCAGTTTTGTAAGGATGAGTTATGTCAAACTCTAATATGGTATCAGAGCCTATCAATCGGACCATGGGCCGCCCAGCGTGAATATCCACACACCAAGATCAAGAAGAATGTTGGGCGTGAGGGGGTGTACTAGGAAAATCTTAAAGTTCCAAATTGGTTGGGGATAGAGCATTGAAAGAGTTTATATAGAGTGACACTCCTCACCTTACTAGCCAGTTTTGTAAGGATGAGTTAAAATATGTTGGAGGAAACTTTAAAAATCAAAGTGTAGAGAAGTAAAATTAGTAGGAGGCTTTGTTATGGCCATATACCTTAAGGCTATGTTTGGGAGTTTGAGGGGAGGGGAAGGGAGGACTTCGAAAATTGATTTTTTTAAAAAATATAAAGAAATTTTTATCATTTAAAAAAAAATATTTTGTTTAGAATGATAAAATAATGTTTATCATTAATGTATATTTACTTTTTGAAATACTATAACAACAAAAATTATATTTGAACATTTTGTCTAAGCCCTCCAAAACACTCTTTTAATACAAATTTTGAGTTCTCCAAATTAGGGGATTTTGGTATTACGAAGAAAATCAACTCCTCCAAAACCCTCCAAACTAAAATCTTTCTATTCTTTTCCTCCAATCCTTCATATTCTTTAAAGTCATCCCCTCCCTTCCCCTCCAAACTCCTAAACATAGCCTAAGTGTTATGGTTTTTTTGTAGTTTGCTATTTATCTAGGCTAAGAATTGGTATGTACTAAAGTGATTTTGGATAATGAAAGTATTTCTATTCAGAAAAAAATGCCTAAATTCTTAAAAAAATGAGTTTGTTCGAATAATATTATTCAAATAGGATAAATTGTAATATTTTCAACCGTCATATTTTAAAAACTGAGTTAGGGTTTGTCTAGATAGTATTATTTGTTGGAATTACACCTAAAACTTGGAGAATTCCGAATCAATCTTGATGAACAATAATTAATCTTCTTGATTGATTTTGCCTCTTGTTCTTCACTTTTCACTCAAGTGAGTCAACCACACCTTGGTTGCAAGATGATTCTGCTACACAGAGATTATGATAGAACAAAAGAAAAGATGAATTGGAGAAAAAAAAGAGAAATTAGGGTTTGAGAGAAAAGGAGGAGAAGGAGAAAATTCTACAGAGTTTCTCTCGGCCTTCAAACTGATATATTTTTTTCAATTTTTTCTCTATGCAACTGCATTAATACAATGAGGGTACCTCCCTATTTATAGGTTGAGACTGCTTACACACTAAGCAACCTCCAACTAACATAACTCAGCAAAAACAAATAAAATAACATGTCTAAATCTGTCGAGGCTAGCTCCTTCGACACAAATACATTTTGACGGCATAAGCATTTTGACAACAACAGACACTATCAAAATTACTTGCTTTCACACAAAGAATTATACTCTCAACACTCCACCTAATTCATTGTGTCTAAGCTATCTACATTCATCATTGTTCTTAGTTTTTTGAACACTTCAACTTGCACACCCTTCGTCGTGATGTCTGCAATTTGATTCTCATTCATGCAGTGTTCCAAGTTCAACTTCCCTTTTGCTACTTTTTTTTAAGGTAATGGAGCCTCATCTCGATGTGTTTTCTTCTGCCATGTGCTATCGAATTCTTCGCTAGCAGACATGTTTCCGATCTTCATGGTAATTGCTCCATGATTCTTTGTTGTAATCTCTTCGACCAAACTCACCATCAACATTGCTTGACATGCTCAAAGAGAAGTAACTATGTACTCTGCTTCACACGGCGATAGTGCTTCTACTTGATCTTTTCTCAAGTTCCAAGCGACTAGTGCACCACCTAACGTAAACACATAGCCAATTGTGTATTTTCTATCCTCAACATCACTAAACCAACTTGAGTCGGTGTAATCGACTATCTTGCATTCTTTTCCTTCATCATCTGCAGGAAACGAAATTCCATAGTCGAGAGTTCCTTTAAGATACCTTAGTATCCTCTTCGTCGCTACTTGATGTGATACTTTTGGCTTCTGCATAATTCTACTCACCATACGACCATACATACATTATATTCTAGATCAGGCCTTTTGTTACAAAGGTATCATAATGACCCAATAAGTCTTCTATACTGCGTTGGGTCGACATCATCTTTATCTGAGTCTTTTTGACAGTTTCAGCCTTGGTTCAGCATGTGTTGAAGTTGCATTGCAGTCTTCCATCTTAAATCTTTTGAGTATTTCACTTGCATATCCTCTTTGATGCATCGTCAAGACTCTACTACTCTTATAGAATTCAATACCAAGGAATTCCTTGCTAAGATCACCTTTGAAGTCTTCGATCTCTTTCTTGCAACTACCTATTATTAACAAGTCATTGATATGGAGACACGGTATAAGCAATTCAGTCTTGCTTCTTCTTACATATACTCCATGTTCAGTTTTATACTTCACAAATTCCTTCTCCCTTGGGAAACTATCTATCTTCTTACATATACTCCATGCTCAGTTGTACATTTCACATATACTCTTCGAGCTTGTTTAAGTCCATATAGGGTTTTATGCAGCCTGTATACTTTGCTTTCTTGACCTTGTTTCATAAACCCAACTGGTTATGCAACATAAACTTCTTCACCAAATAGGCCACTTAGAAATTCACATTTCACATCTATCTGACACATATGCCAGTTGTTCATGTTTGTTAGACCAACAACCAACCTGATTGTTTCGTTCCTAGCAACAATTGCAAAAACTTCGTTGAAGTCGATTCCTTCTTTTTGAAGAAATCCTTTCGCCACGAGTATTTTCTTGTGTCGAGTTACTTCTCCTTTGGGATTCAACTTCACCTTGTATACCCATTTTACATTGATTTCCTTCTTGTCTTTAGGCAATTCGACAAGTGACCAACTGTTATTGAATTCGATGGACTTCAGTTACTCATTCATAGCTTTCATCCACTTTGAATCCTTCAATGCCTCACCTGTATTGAATGGTTCGATATCTGCATAAGAAGCATAGTGTACCACCAGCTCACCTTCATTGGCCACCACATCATCTGATGTAATCACACATTCCAGCAACCTTGCAGGCACGTGTCTTGTTTTTTGAGGTCTGCTTGTGCTTGCTTGAACTTTGACTTCTTCTTGTTGAGCTTCTCTTTTGACATCACTTGTTGGTTCTTCACATAATATTCTCAATAAATCTCTCTTTATATTTTCAGTCCAATCCCATTCCTTAAACTCATCTATCATCACGTCCCTGTCGATCACTACTTTCTTGTTCACTAGGTCGAATAATATCCTATTAGGATCATTTGACTGGACTTGACATCAATTTTTCTTCTCAAATGATCAGAAACATGTCTATTTGCTATAGATCTAAATACCTTCAGATGACTTAAACTAGGCTTGACACCATACCAACATTCTTCTGGCGTGATTCTTTCTAGTTTCTTTATCAGACATCTGTTCAAAATGTATGTTGTAGTCGACACAACTTCTCCCTATTATTATTTAGGTAAATTCTTGCCTTTTAACATGTTTCTCACCATGTTCATGATGGTTTCATTCTTCCTTTCAACAGTTCTATTTTGTTGTGCAGTGTAGGGTGGCACCACCTCATGCAGAATCCCTTCTTTCTCACATAATGCGTCAAAGTATTTCGACACATATTCTCCACCACCATCAGTCCTTATAATCTTGAGCTTTCAACCACTTTGTCTTTCGACCATAGATTTAAACTTGGCAAATACCTCAATCACTTCACTTTTTCTTTTGATTAGGTAAGTCCACAGTTTTCGACTAAAGTCATCTATGAATATGACTAAATATTTGTTACCTCCATTTGAATCCACCTGGACAAGACCATACACATTAGAGTATATGATTTCGAAAATTGCCTTTGGCTTGCTTCCTGCATCCTTGCTGAAGTTATTCTTGTGTTGCTTTGCCTGCACACATTTCTCACATACTTCATTTGGAATATCGATTTCTGGTAACCCTGAAGTTGAGATGGCCAAGTCTATATTGCCATATCCATTCATCCCTATTAGTTGTAGTTTCGTGACACTTGTGCTCCATCACATTAAGTTCAATCTTGAAGGTTTTATTCTGACACATAGGAGCCTTCAAGATTAACCTTCCACCTGAGTTGAGAACTCTCATCATCTTATCTTCAATCGAAACTTTGTAATTCTTTTCGACCAACTGCCTATGTTGAGCAAATTACTTTTCATGCCTAGCGGATACAATAAATTGGAAATTACTGACCTTTTTCCATCTTTCCTCATAATCAGAACATCACAAATACCTTCAGCTGCTAGAGTATTGTTATTTGCAAATTTCACCATGTTCTTCATCGAGAGTTTTATGTTGACAAACCAATCTTTCCTACCAGTCATGTGTGACGAGCATCATGAATCCAAGTACCATTGGTCCTTGAATCTTTCTTCCAATCTTGTTGTGACCATCAACAACATCTCTTCTTCTCCATGCTTTGCAAGCCTTGCATCATTCTCTTAATTCTTTTTTTCTGGACAATCACTAAAGTAGTGAATATACTTCTGACAATTGAAACAATGAATATGACTCTTGTCAGGTTTTCGTCCACCACCTCTTCCTCTACATGCAACACCACCTATGTGGTTGCTTTGGTATGAGGGTCTTCTTTAATTCGACAAATTTCCTTCTTGTTAGTTTCCTCTACCATTCGAATTGTTGTAGCCTCCTCTACCTTTGTTGTCGAACCATTTTCCTTTGCCTTTCTTTTCTCTTATTGATTGCGCCTACATGGCCATATCACTCTTCGACTTGCCTACAGCTCTTTCATTCATTCTTTGTTCATTAGATTCAAGCGTCCTTTGAAGCTCTTTCTTTGTCAATATTGACAAGTCTTTCAATTCTTCTATGGATACTACCACATGATCAAATTTTGGAGTTAATGACCTTAATATCTTTGCGACAACTAATCTTGATGTCAACGCTTTTCCACATACCTTGATTTGATTCACCAGTTTCGTAACCCTAGTGAAGAAATCGGTTAAGCTTTCACTTTGTTCCATTTGAAGTAATTCATACGTTCTTTTGTGAGTTTGTAACCTCGCCACTTTCACCTTCCTAGAGCCTCCAAACAATTTCTCCAGAATATCCCACACTTCTTTCGTTGTTTCTACATAACTCAACTTTTCAAAGTTATCTAGATTGACACATTGATGAATTATAAAGAGAGCTTTATAATTTTTCTTCTTCAATTCTTTATGTGTAGCCTTTTGTTCTTCCATAGCATCTTCTATAATTGGCGTTACCCCTTCCTTCACAAGATCCTAAAGATCGTGATAGCAAAAAATAATCTTTATTTGCTTACACTAATTCTCATAGAAGTCATCTCTCAGAATCGAAAGACTCGCTAGAAAATGCTCGTTCAGATGTTTCATCACGCTATGGTTCCCACGAATCACACAGCTAGTGCTTTAGATACCATATGTTGGAACTACACCCAAAACTTGGAGAATTCCGAATCAAACTTGATGAACAAGGATCAATATTTCTGATTGAATTCAGGTGTTGTTCTTCACTTTTCCCTCAAGTGAGTCAACCACACATCTTGGTTGCAAGATGATTCCGCTACACAATGATTATGAGAGAAGAAAAGAAAAGATGAATTGGGGAAGAAAATAGAAATTAAGGTTTGAGAGAAAAGGGGGAGAAGAAGAAGAAAATTTTGCATAGTTTCTCTCTTCCTTCAAACTGAAGTTTTATTCAATCTTTTTTCTATGCAACTGCATTATTACAATGAGGGTACCTTCCTATTTATAGTTTGAGACTGCTTGCACACTAAACAACCTCCAACTAACCTAACTCAACAAAACAATCAAAATAACGCTAAATCTAAATCTGCGGAGGCTAGCTCCTTCGAAACAAATACATTTTGACAGCATAAACATTTCGACAACAATAGGTTATGTTAAAATTACTTGCTTTGACACTAAGAATTATACTCTCAATATTATTTTGACAAACATGTAAAGTGTTAGTATACTATTATTCGATCGAGACAAAGGGGTTAATTTTAGAAATTTGTAGGATTTGAAAGAAATGTATAGATGTAATGAGCAATCCTCAAAAACATATTTGTAAAATAAGGCTCAAAATAATCTCACACCATCTCGTCATTCTTTTATAATTACTGGCAAATACATGTGCTATAATACGATATTGCTATAGATATTAATAATATATAAATGCTGATAAAATAGGAAATAATAGTTTAATTAAAGTTTTGATTTCTTATTTTCACTCATTTACGAAATTGGTACTCCAATTTCAAAATCATCTTTTTGTTCATCTCTCGAAAAAAAATAGGAGGGTCATGAAAAAAATCAAAACAAAATGGTTAAGTGATATAGTTTTTTTTTAATTGGAAAGCGATTTCATTCAAATCAAAGGGCTGAAGCAGCCATACTTACAGAATTCAACACAGGGTAACCACCCAACCAAGTTTTAAAACCGTGGACAGGGGCAGAGTCAGAAATTTCATGGAACTTAGGCAAAAATTTTACATTATATTTTTATTAATTTTATACCTTGTTTTCACTAATTTTATCTTTGATTGTCTAAAAATTTTGCCTTTAATTTTGTCCAAAAATTTTACACTATTTTTTTATTAATTTTGCCCTTAATTTTATCTAAATATTACTAATTTTGCGCCTAATATTGTCTAAAAATCGACTATTAGTATGGGGAGTATACAACGAAAGAAGGGGTTGAGCCCGGCGCGTGCCCGGACTCGCTGGGCTATAGCTCCGCCCATGACCGTGGACCTTGCCAAGCATCACCAAATTGTGAGCGTCGACATTGAAATCTTTAAAAAAACAACAGTACCAAAAGAAAAGTTACTAAGCAAAAGTCTACACTCCGCCGCTATGGGCTCAAATACCACGTTACATAAAATCGAAAACAATTTCTTTATCCACCCCCGGGGTGAGAACCCCTGCTGGAAACCCCATAATACCCTGACTTCGAAGATGCATCTCCGAAGTCACTTTTTTTCCTATTTTCTCAGAATTCGGAGATGCATTTCCAAAATAAATCTGATTTGAACGATTTTTTCGATAGTTAGCGCTTAAACCTTTTCTTCAAATTTGTTGATCGTTGTTGATTCGAGAAGAAATTCATGCTTAGTATAAAATGGTATATGGTTTTCTTGTTGTTGTTTAGTTGAGAGAACGATTGATTTTGGGTTTCAGAGAGATTAGATTTTTATTGTTGTTGTATTCATAAAATAGAAAAAGAAAGGACCGATTTGAAGGTGGGAGAGATGGAGGTTGAATTTGAACAAGAACGTGAAAGATTGAGAGATGCTTGTGTTTGTTGTCATTTGAGAGGTTGGGTGAAGAGTTTTTGTTGTTGCTGGGTTCATGAAAACGAGAGGAGGAGAGTTTGTAAGATGAACAATTGAGAGAGTAGTTAGAAAGTAGGAGAAGAAATGGCGTAGGAGCAATGGAAATTTGAAGAAATAATCGTGAAAAGCATAGAAGGAGAAATTGGTAGGTGTTTTCGGAAATGTATTTCCAAAGACACGTTTTTTTCTCAAAAAAAAATGTTTTCGGATATGCATTTCCAAAAATACCTTTTTTTTTTTAAAAAAAAAAAAGGTGATTTCGGATATGCATTTTCGAAAACACATTTTTTTCTAAAAAAAAAATGTGATTTCGGAGATGCATTTTCGAAAACATCTTTTTTTTCTAAGAATAAAGTGTTTTCGGAAGTGCACTTCTGAAATCAACTTTTTTTCAGAAAAAAGGTGCATTCAGAGATGCACTTCCGAAATATATGGGCGTTTTAGGAATTTCGCGCGGATTTTAAAAAGGTTAGGGGGTGGATAAAGAAATTGTCAAAATCGAATTGATGCAATCGACCACATAAAGAAAATTCGATTGGAAAACAACTTTATCCAACTTGAGCTCCATAGTCAGGGTAATGCACCATCTGACCGTCAACAGCTCAGCCAATCCTTGATCAACATCAATAAACTTTTTCTTGCTTGCTGCGAAAATAATCTTCCTCCTGTGATTCTTGAAGATACACCCAAAGACCGTGAAACCCTCCCTTGACAGGCCCACATCCACCTGTGCAATATGAACATCTGCTAGAAAAGATTCCAAACTGTGAATAACAAATTGATGTCGTAAAGCGACCGGGTTCTCTCTGATGAAAACGTGCACACTATCAAAGGCAGTAGAGGCCACGGCAACCGGAGAACACGGGTTTTATCCTAACTGATTGATAAACTATAAATTCATTAAAAAAAATTAAAATTAAATAGAAAACTGAGGCATAAACCTAACTCAAAAGAGAATGTAAAATTAAATTAAATTAAATTAAATAAAAAATTTAACTAATTACATAAATTTTATCCTTGACCGAGTATTATATCATAGAAATTCTTTTGACACGTTTTTCTTCTTTGTTTTAGAGATCATTGGCTCTAGCATTTTTACCTATCTAATTCATCAAAATCGTCCTATCGTGAGCGACATTGACATGCATATTAACTGCGTTACTCTATTGTTCCTCTCTTTGTTTATTGTCTTGATTCATTGCGAATTTCGTAATTGCTTGAAAAGGATGAACTCCGATTTCTTGATATATTTCTTCTTGCTCTTCTATCTCATGATAATCCTCTTTCTCAACTTTCAATCATAAATCTAATAAAGGAACCAGTGTAATTGAAGAGACTCCCTAGGAATAATCATGTAGGTGGAATGGGCTTCTGAAACATTCAAGCCTTCAAATTTTACATATTTTCATTTTAACAAGTGCTTTTTGATAAGTTTCCCCCACTAATTCTAAGTTCAAAACAATGAATCTCTCGCCATATAACCGAATATAAACAAAACCAACACATGATACCTACGTCGATGGCAAGCCTATCAATGGAGTACTACGGTTCTCAAGTTTTTTAAATGTCACCTACTCGCCTAGCCTCGAGGATTTTCCAGATATTATCAAGTTTAACATGTAGAGCGCCTTTCGGAAGTTATGTCTCTTATGTACAGTTCAATACATGTGTCTTTGGATCCTTAGGAGAATACTTATTCAGCTAAGGAGGAAGATGGTTGTCATGCAAATGAGTTGAGGTTGCATTGTGAAAGGGGGACGAAACATTAAGGAACATAGCAGCCGGCACCATGCTGTGAAACTGCATTTGCATGACATTATGTGACCTTAGATCAGTAGGCTCCTGTTACAAGCAAATACAGACATTTAAAATTTGAAACCATGTGTCCATACTACAAAGGTGCTTTTGGCACAGCAAATGTTGTGTAAATCTAGCTTAGAAACAAAACATTTTTGTTGAAGAAGAATCACATGTCTTAATGGGAACCCGAAATTTAGAAAAAGAAATTAAATAAAGAGATAAAACCATGGAAAGTAAAATGTATTTGTTAAATGAAGATATGAAAAGTGTAGAAAGAAATGAATCTCAACCTACCCCAAAGCTTAGCTCCTTCGAGGTGAAGAAAACTCGCTCTGCCTAACCATAATGATTCAGTCAATAAATTTGCATACTAAACACAATTCACTCCCTAGTCTACTATTTATTTACCGTATATCCTTACCACACTCATTATTACATAATTCCCCTTTTTCCTTATCAATATTACACAATTCCCCTTTTTCCTTTATTACATAACCTCTGTTTTAATGGTCATTTCAAAGCGGCACTACGCCACTACAGCATTCTTAGCATCCTTGTTTCCTTGATTTTTTATTTTTTTTGGATTGTGAAAGGGTTTGGGGATCATCACATCGAACTTAGGAGCAACCACACAAGTGAGAGAGACACCACATATTAATCTAAAATCTTAAGGCATTGGATTTATAGGTTTTCTTACTAATAGAGTGTTAAACATTAACTTTTCCATCTGATGTTGGACTCGTACTCATGGAAGTTGTTTTATCCATATCTAATTGCACCGCCGTTGCTGCACTCAATGGAACACGCCGCCTAAACACCCTTGATAGGAAGACTTTCGATACAAGGAGCCTCGGGATCTAAAGCACCGGAAGTATTAATGTGCTAAATGTTCATGGATCCAAGAGACCCCGACACCACATATCCACCCAAAACCTTAAAGACATTAGGGGTATGAGTTCATTCTCTTATATATCCAACATTTCCTCTTTTTCTAGTTAATGTGCTACTTCACCACTCACACTTGAAACCCAACAATCTCTCCACCAGTGTGAGTCACTCATATCACTAGCCTTAATCTACTTTAAGATCCACTTCCGCTCCTAACCAAGCTTAACCATAGCTCTAATATCACTTGTTGGGAAAAATATAAGTTAAAACACCTAATAGAATGTCAGCGGATGAATAGCAATAATAACAGTGCAAAAACAAGAATATCTTTTTTGTAAATGAATGAAAATAAAAAAATGAGTATTGTTACAATCTCCCCCAACAAAAGGCGGCTAAACTTCCTTTTGAATATTTTTCTTCTCAAAAGATTTTATCTCAAATTTATCGAGTTATTGTTATTGATGATGATTTAAAATTAAGCATGGAAGTGACCTTTATAGTAATACAACTTGATGAGTAATAGCTATAATTTATAGAGAAGTTTTCTCCTCTTGTTACGCATTTTTTTATTCATAGTTGCTAAATTAATTTCTTAATCTTTTGTTTCCTTTCCACCTAAAGAGGAAAACTCATCAATTATTCACAATGAACGAGTCAATCTCGACGGCATCAACAACAGCGATTAAGTTAACCTCTTCAAACTACTCCATTTTGAAGCCTAGAATAGAAGACATATTCTATTGCAAGGATTTGTATTAACCTTTGCAAAATAAAGGGCCAAAGGAAATCGGAAAGACTGATGATGATTGAAATTTGATGAACAGAAAAACGGTTGGACAAATTCGACAATGGTTAGACCAAAGTGTCTTTCATCATGTTACGTAAGAAACAGTTGTGTACTTGTTATGGATGAAAGTTGAATCCTTGTACGAAAGAAAGACAACCCATAATAAAGCCTTTATTATTCGGTAGTTGGTGAACCTCAAGTTCAGAGAAACCCTTAGTGTTTTTGAACACTCGAGTGATTTTCAAAGATCGGAAAATCAACTCACCAATATGAAGACGGTGCTAGAAGGGGAATTGCAAGTATTGTTATTACTAAGTTCCTTGGTAGACAATTGGGACACATTTGTGTTTACGTTGAGTAACTCAACACCATAAGGTGTTCTAACATTGGACATAGTAAAAGATAGCATGTTTAATGAAGAATCTAGAAGGAAAGAACAAAGAATTCCATCTGAGTCTGAGGCACTTGTCAGAGAGTATCGTGGAAGCAGTATCTACAAGAAGTTCAATACTAGAGACAGGTTAAGGGGCAAGTCTAAAGATAATTTCAGGGAAAAATCGTGGACAAGAAAAGACTTAGAATGTTACTATTGTCACGAGAAAGGTCACATGAAGAGAGAATGTAGGAAACTCAAAAGAGAGCATCAAGAAAATGGAGAAGAGAGAATGTAAGAAACTCAAAAGAGAGCATCAAGAAAATGGTGATGCGAGTAACATAGCTGCTACCATCTTTCGGGTTTCTCTATATTTGAGGTTCACCAATCGCCGAATAGTAAAGACTTTATTATGGGATGTCTTTCTCTCGTACAAGGTTTCAAGTTTCGTCCATAACGAGTACGCAAGTGTTTCTTGCACAACATGATGAAAGACACCTTCATCTATCCATTGTCGAATTTGTCCAACAGTTTTTCTGTTCATCAAATTTCAATCATCATCAGACTTGCCGGTTTGCTTTGTCCCTTTATTTTGCAAAGGTTGATACAAATCTTGCAATAGAATATCGGTTTGCTTTGTCCCTTTATTTTGCAAAGGTTGATACAAATCTTGCAATAGAATATGTCTTCTATTCTGAGCTTCCAAATAGAGTAGTTTGAAGAGGTTAATTTCATCATTGTTGTTGATGTCGTCGAGGTTGACTCGTCCATTACGAATAATTGATGAGTTTTTCCTTTTTAGGTGGAGAGAAAATGAAGGATTACGAAATAAATTTAGCAAGTATAAGTAAAGAAAATACGTAACAAGAGGAGAAAACTTCTCTATAAATTATAGTCATTACTCATCAAGTTGCATTACTCTAAAAGCTACTTCCATGCTTCATTTTAAATCATCATCAATAACAACAACTCAATGAGAAAAAAATCCAAAGAGTTTAGCCATCTTTTGTTGGTGAATTGTAATCATAATCATTTTTATATTCTCATTCATTTACAAATAAGATATAGTTGTTGTTCCATTGTTATTGTTGTTATTATTATAGTATGAGAAAAGTATGATCCTGAGATAATCATCCACTAACATTCTATTAGGTATTTTAAGTGATATCTTTTCCAACAAGTGGTATCAGAGCCATGGTAAGCCTCGGTAGGGGAGCGGAAGTGGATCCTAGTTTGGATTAAGGTTAGTGGTGTGGGTGAATCACACTTGTGAAAAAGGTTGTTGGGTTTCAAGTGTGAGTGGTAAAGTTTCACATAGACTAGAAATGGAAGAAATGTTGGATATATAAGAGAATAGACCCATACCCCTAATGTCTAAAGGTTTTGGGTGGATATGTGGTGTCGAGGTCTCTTGGATCCATGAACATTTCACCCATTGATACTTCTAACGCTTCGCTCCCCAAACTCCCCGACATATTTGACTTTAAATTGTTTATGGCATCAAGTTGTGTCCTTTCTAGATTAAGTGTAACAAAATGTTCAAACTCAGAAAACAAGCAATTTTATGAAAGAAAATTTGATCAATTGGCATTATTTATTTTTGAAAATTTGAACGCATATTATTGTTAAAAAAACCAGGGCATAACATACCATTTGTTGAAAACCATCGTTACCACTTACTACTCCAAGCTGAGGTACCTATAACATAAAGAATGCCAAGTCAAAGACAAATTTAAAAGAAAACAAGGACATCACTCAATCAGCAATCACCAAAAAAACCAACCTTTCCTTTATTTCCTTCAATATTTTCGACAGTTCCTAGACTCCTACCAGTCACACCAGTCCTCACAGCCTTCTTACCCGAATTCATTTTTGGATCAGACACCTTATCAGTAGATGTACTAATAGATTGATACACTTCTTCAACATTGCAACCAACATGAGTAGCTAAGGTTGCATTCTCAACAGAGTTATTTAAATTTGCGCATTGCTTTAAAGCTTCACTTAATGCACTTAAAGCCATATGGTAACTTTCTTGGGATAAAGAACCTTCTTCACCTAATATTATGGCCCGTCTGCATAAATCATTGAATCTCCGGACCTTAGATTGAACGTCTTCCAGCTTTTCACCAATAGGATGCCTACTTAGAGCAGCATTTGTCCATCTTTTCAATATATACTTTGTCGGGATGTTAAAAACACCAGACATTTGGAGAACGACAATCGCATGTCTACATAGGTAACCCTTATATTCAAACAAGTGACAAGAACAACATATATCCGAGTTTGATGTGTTCCATTCTACCATGTAGTTCTGATTATTTTCAAAGTCTTTCACATTATAAGTACTAATCACGCCATCATTTTCTTTCTTTAGATGGCAAGCAGAAGCACCCAAAACCTCAAACTGAAACTTTTGATAGATTTCGTGAGTGTAAACTAACAACAATTGTTTTTCAAACGGGGAAGGAGACTTTAACTCGGGTGTTTCATGCCAAGCATCAAAATTTGCTTTGGCTTCCTCTTCATATCTATCTTCAAGAATCAATCGGTACTGTTCTATAAATTCCCTAAGTGAAGTATCAACTTGGACATATTTATCAAACAAAGAATTTAAACTTTCTGAGCGCGAGCCAGTAGACAAACCGGCAAAAGAAATATCCCTCATAAAAGTTGGCACCCAACACGCACGATCATCGTACAAGGATTGGACCCATTTAACATCTCGAAGTTTAAACCTATCAACCATCTTCCACCATCTCCTTTCAAATTGGTCTTCTGTCCATGACTTAAATATACATTTGTTGAACTTTTCCATAAAGCTATCATGCCATGTACCTAAAAACTCAAGCTGTTTTGGTATCTTTTCCAAAACATGCCACAAACAAAAACAGTGATGCGTTCCTGGAAAAACAGCAGCAACAGCAGCTTTAATAGCCTCGTTTTGGTCTGTCAGAAATACTCGTGGAGCATGTTCTCCCATTGCTATAAACCACGTTTGCAGTAACCAGGCAAAAGTAAAAACTGTCTCATCGGCTATCAACGCGCATCCAAGCAATGTCGGTTGAATATGATGGTTAACACCAACGAAAAGCACCAATGGTATTTTATACTTGCTAGTAAAATACGTTGTGTCAAAAGAAACAACATCAGCAAAATAACCAAAATCTTCCAACCCTTTAGAATCAACCCAAAACACATTCCTAAGTCGATGCTCTTCATTCAAATCAATCGCATAAAAGAATTTCGGATTCTCTTCCTGCATATGCATGAACAATTCAAGAAGCAACTGAGCATTCCCTGGTTCTAAAACCAAACTCCGTCCTTTATCATTTTGACGATTCATAAAATTCTCTAAACATTCAACATTCTGATAAGCACTAAACAATTTCCCACCTGCAGTTGAGTTCTTCTTCCTCCGCATCCGAGCATCATTACTTAACGGATCAGAACTCCGATGACTTCGAAAAAAATGAGCTTGAGCAGGCAAAAGCTCATGATTATGCTCCTTCACAAAACTAAAAACATACCATTTACCATCCGGTCGTCTCTTCACATGCAAACTAGCTTTACAACCGATTTTCGGCGAAGGACGAGGATTAATCGCATCGTCCGATTGTTGCTTATTACCATATCTTATACACGAAAATTTAGCATCGATAAATTCCTTCGATGCCCTAGACCGACGACTACTTAACTTAGCAGTACCAAACCCTGCAGACTTAGCATATTCTTTGTAAAATGAATATGCAGCTTCATGAGATTCAAATTCCATTTCATTATTAGGTTCTGGAATTGTGTTAGCCATTACATTAGAAGAATCCATAGTTTCTGCTATAACATTCAAATTTCTCAGATCCACCTAATTTTCAAAGCAATTGTTTCACGTGTTCAATATACAAATTATACAACAGTTTTCCTCAATAATCTGATTTCAATTGTACCTAAATGGAGGAACAGTGATTTATTGAGAAATTAAATTAAGCAGAAGCTAAAAATTTGATTTTTTTTTTCGAATGTAGTAATTCAATTTATCAAAATCACGTTGGAAGAGTATTTGGAAAAGTGAAAATGAAAACCTGGATGGGTTTGTTGATGTTTACGGCGGCCTAGGAAGAACTCCGGCGAGTTTTCCGAGCAGTTGAGAAGTTCAGTTCTGTGACATCAAGTTGTTTGTGATGCTACAAGGGGAAAGTGACCAGGGCTGCTTTTTTTTTTTTTTTGAGATGCTGAGTTTTGTGTTTTACAATTTAATTGTTTCTTTTTTTTGTCAAAAAATTTTAATTGAATTGATGTTTTTTTGTCTGATGAATAATGGGCCTCTTCAAAATGAAATGTATTGGGCCTTGAATTAAAATACCATGTTCTTTTTGGTAGTTTTGGGCATTAATCTTCTCACCCTATGGCATTATCAATTATCCTTATAAAACTGAGAAATGTTCTTCGCGTGTTCGGAGATTGGAATTCGGACGCACCTATTTTAAAGAAAAATACTTTATTAGATATGTATCTTTATTATTTTCAAAATTAATTCGGATATTAATCTTCTGATAAATCTAAGGGTGAGTCCGGATAACAATCTTCTGACCCATTTTCATAATAGTAAGTTATTAAGCAATAAGTTTCTTAAAAACTTGACAGTAATAAATCCTATATACAAAGTATGTTACCATGTATAAATATTATATATAAAGTATTAAGTCCAAAAGTTTAAGTCAATCTGGGTAAATGTGAAGGCAGCCAACTTAGGTAGAAGACTATCACATCCAAGGGGTGTGTCTGACGGTGATCTACATATAGCATGAAGCAGATATCATTTGCCTCCATGTGGTTAAGATAAACTCCAAACGACTTGATTGCCTGATATCCTCTGAGCGGAATGATGGAGCAAGCACGTGGCAAATCCTCATAGTACTCTTCTACATATACTCATTCGATGAGACGTGCAAAGTGTTGGTGGATCCATGCTTGAAAATGGTATAGATGGAATATTAGTAACGGAGTAGAATAAGTATTATGAAATATTAGTAATAGTAAATGTGAAAAATATTATCGTAAATAGACTGTTGTTTCTCGTCAATTGTCTAGTCTTCCACATACATATTTCACCTAACTTGGAGTATAAGTAAACCAAACAAAAGGTCTCCTAGTTATACTTACAAATTCTTCGAAGTTAATAAAGTATTTGAGATAGATAACATCGACATAGAATGCATTTTTATGGATATATATATATATATAATTTACTCACATAAATATTATAGTTAGAGAGAGAACAAGGTTTTGTTGTATATAAAAGATATTCAAATTCTAGTAGATATGACAATATGGTAGGGTTTTCAGCATTACTATCTTCGTTCCCGCCTCCTTATACTGCTATCGCCTCCAAATTCTATCAGGGGTGATTATTGAATACATGTTTATGTTATGTTTTGTGACCTCGCCCTCAATACATATTTTTGAATCTTCATATTTCAATTCTTCATAGTATTAAAAACTAAATTAAATTAAATAGAATCATTATAAACTTACATTTTAAGAAAAAAAAAATAAATAGTAAATCATTATAAAATTATATTATCTTATTTAGGATAAATGTAGTCACTTATAAATTTTATGTAGATCAAGTGGGCTTAAGGTGGGTATCCAATATCATCTTCGCCCCTATTTTTCAAATTTGGGTTTTCCATGCATCTATCCTTAGTTAAATCATTTTTTTCTTCGTTAAATTCAGGCAGGATCGATTAGAGTCGTTAATTTTTTTTTTTGTATTTTGTTTACATGCCTAAATTATAGAGTTCCCTATACATTTTAACTTATCTTTGCCTAGGTTTATGGTATCATCCTCGTTTTTAACCTTCACATCCATCAGCACGATGACCATTTTTTCAAGTTCTTCAATCTTCTCACGATGTTTGGGTTTCATATCATATACAATTATTATATCACTGTGAGCATGATTGAGCTCGTTATACGTAACTATTTTTGGAAGATATCTAAATTCTAATTCAAATGTGTTTGATTAAATGTGTCCTTCCCATAGTGAACTTGTGTAGGAGGTATTTGATAGTTACCTTTCAAATATATTTGTAATAAAAGTTATTATTGTTATGCACAAGTAATGACAACTGTAAATATGTTTTTAACAATATTTTATTGAAACAAAGAGAACAGAACAAAAAGAGCAGGGGGAATATACCAAAATCCTCTCGAGAAGAAATCTAAAGAAAGGCAGACCAAGCCTATTCTTTACAAAATCTGCCCTTAAAAATTTGGAATGCAATATAGTTAATGTATTTTGATTCCGTAAACCCAATATTCTCCAAAGGATCCGCACAACTATTCTCTTTCTCTGAAAATATAAGAAACCATAAAATCCATACTATCAGTGATATTAACACAATTGATCTACCGGTTCCGAACCTGCCAAAATATTTTGAAAGGAGGAGAAAAAGCTCGAACCAAGAATAAAAAATTACCTTCATGAAATTATTGTTATTCACATATTCGAGGCACATGAGTCGCTCATTTTCTTTTGGTGCACTTTTGCAACATAAACAACATTTTAAAATAAGAATATCATGGTCCTCCCTTCGATCCTCCCTTCGATCTTGGTCAGAACATCTGACGCCAAAAATCCAAAAAAGCGTACAATTCCTGCAACTATCCATCTTGATAGCTAACTACTTCACACAAGGTCTTGCCAATGAAGAGCGAGCTCTAACGGTTGACCTGCAATGTCGCTCAAATTTTCCACATACGCTCACAAGTTTAGCCGACATAGTCACAATAAGACTTCGTCAAGTAAAATCCTCTACTTACTTCCATCATTTTCAATGGTCACAATACTCCTTCCAATATTCACAAGCTAGCCCATGAAACTAATAATTATATTTCGACCACATCGTCCTGCTATACCAGTCCAACGACAATTTTCTCTAGACTATGGTGGATCCTTGAGAGTCTGTGATGAACGAAACATTACCTTGTCGAGTTCATCTTCGGAAGGTATCTCCATCCATACCTACTACAAGCATATCTCATTCTTCCTTGTCTTATGCGCTAATCTGATTTCAACCGGTCACACACTTCACCAAACCCTCTAAGCTATATTGTGTCCATAATCTACTTGGCTTCATTACTCTATTGCGCTCAATACCTTAGTAGCAACAATTCCTTCTCGGCATTCGTCCAATTACGATATGTGCTAGAGTCTTAACCATACTCACCTACACTACACTTCGAGGTCGAGTAGTTCTTAACATCATGTCACTAAAAACTCCATCCTCCTTGGAAAATTATCCTTAGAATACAACCTTTGTCATACACTTCATTTTCAGAACGTCTATAATCGAATACTCGCCAAATATGAATTCATCTTACTTTACTAACTCTCGCATCGTACAGCTGCTACGATAACTTTGTCAACCTTTCCAAAGCTTATTCCCCATCATACATCTTCATACTGATGGTATGTCAATACCTCTAATAACTCATGTGACTTAACCGGTACAACACTTTTATATTTGTGTAATAAGAATATCATATTTGGCATAATTGTTCATTTATCAAGCATTTTGCATCGAAACAATATTTATTATATGAAATGAAATTTCTATTGATCGTGAATTGTAGATACCATTCAAAATATAATACACAACAGGAGGAACAATGTCAGATTTTGCATCAAGAAGTAGAGTTGTCAAAATGCGCTAGCCTATTGATCGTAATTTGAAAATAAGATTCATGCGCTTACTTTTTTTTGTTTTATAGGCTGATCCCTAGGCTGAAACTGATATGCTTCTATCACACTCTTCTTTCATCCCAATGACGATGAATTAGGGTTGTAGAGCGGGTCAATCCTTGGAGCTTTCTCCATGCCCGACAGAGAAAACTTGGTGCGAATCGGGGTACATACGCTCCTGCTCGTCTAACTAATTGAGTCTTTTTGGTAGCTAGGTTTGTAGTGAATAGAAAAAATATGGTGGACATGAGTTTCAAATTTTAAATATATGTAATTTTGAAAGTGTTTGAATTTTAAAACTCGAGTACTTTTAAAATACGCTCCAAATTCATAATGCAATTTTTTTATAAGCAGTTTTGCATTATACAACATAAGGGTGCTAACCCAAACAAAAATAAAAAAAATAAAAACAAAGGAAAAACAAAGTTCCAAAACAAAAGCAAGGAAGAGATAATTTCACTCTTCTTTTTAACCAATTTTTTCATCAAGGATATGTTTATTCATTGGTCTTAAAATTTCTTCGTAAAATTGACTTCTTTTAAGAATTTTATTTTCGAGAATATTATTCCTTTGTAAAAAAAAAATTATATATTTTAATTAGTTTACAAATATAAATTTAAGATAGAAAAAAATACAGTTTTAATAATTGTGTTTTAATTTCTAAAATTAAAAAGTTAAGAAAATATAGGTAAATTTTATTTTTTAAAATAATTATTTTGTTTTTTTACCAAATATAGAAATGATATATTTGAACAAACAGACACCATATTTTTTCAAAAACACATGATTTCGATACCTACAATGGCCTCTAGACTTCTGTTGTGGCTTTCAGTTAGACTCTCTTAATCTCAAATATCATTATCAATATGTCATTTGTGGGACAAGTGCTCCCTCATAAAAGTCCTTCCACCTTTCACTTCAACGACTATTATTTTATGAATTTTGTTACTTATTAAGGACATTTTGTTGGCATGCTTCTATACTTGACTACCACAAATTATAGAAATTTTCTACTCATTCATTTTCAAGGACATGGTCAAGACAACTAAGGCTCTATTATTCTTTAGTTTCTTTCAGTAATCATATGAAAATTCAATGGTATTTCTTGGTATATTTTCACAATATATTTTTACGTGATTATCGCAATGGCATGCTTAAAATCTCAGCGAGTCCAACGTGAGAGTGAGATAAATTAAGGCATTATAAGTTGATAAAATATGTTAGATTTGGTCACATACGAATCAAGATTCTTACTATGTCTTTAAGGAGCAGCAAAATGATTATTACCTCATCGTTAACCAAAAGCAAGTAATTTAGCTTGTGGGAATTAGGAGTCTGCATTATGCTTAAAGACTTTCCTGTTTTGGGTTACCTTTTGATACATAAGCAATAACTATTAGAATATTCACAACAGCTATGAGATAATTGAAAATTAACCGGCTAAATTTTGTGACATCCTAATTATAATGGAAACGCTTTATTATAGTAATTAAACTGGGATTATTTTCCTAAAGTTCAAAAGCTCTAATCAATCATGTTGATTGTCATGGTTAATTTTAAATCTTCCTTATTTAAAAGTGGCATTAGAAGAAAATGAAGCATTTTGGATTTGTCTCTCATTATTAAGGAGTAGGGATACTCTTAATTTGCTAAAAGAAATTGAGGTATTTATTAATATAAATACTTTTTCAGTTGATCTTTGAACATTTGACTTTTTCAGTTAAATTGTATTTCTTTAAGTATTAATTGAATCAAGACTTTTTAATCAAATGAACGAGATGAGTGTGCCACAATAAAGTGTTTGAGATCCTTGAATCATATTTTGAGCCATAAGACTATACTTTGACCAAAAGTCAACTTCTTCAGACAATTAGGTCAAAACCCTAGTTAAGGTACCAAATGAATTTGAAGGTTGTTCATCTTGAATTGAACCACACTTGGGCTTGAATATTGATGAGGAAAATCACTTGAGCATATGAGAAGCTTGAATCTCTTTGTGGACCTCAAAACCCTAATTTTCCTGAGCTCCTTAACCAATACCTACCTTGTGAAGTAAGCAACAAGCAAACACAATCTTTTTGTATATTTTGGGTTAGCAAATGATGCATGAATGATTATGAATGATGATAATGAAGTGGAATCTTCGGGTCAAAATTTGGGGTATGACAATTGCGACGTAGGAGGTGACTGTCTCCATCTCTTGATGGTTTTGATAGAGAACTGATTTTGGACCGAAGATGATATATTTGTGGTATTTCACAGGAGTCAAGAGTCAATTTTTACAGACAACCCCACTGTTTCATTGTGAAACCAAAATTGATGTTGATAAATGACGTAGGACTCTGAATCAATGGTATTAGTCTTATATGGTGGCCTGTGGTGTAGAGCTGTCAAAATGGGCCGAAGCCCATTGGCAAGCCCATCGAGGCCAAAAAAAGTTAGGGCCTGGGCCTTATTTTTTTTAGCCCATTTACTTCTGGGCCTTTTTTAGCCTGGCCTGAAAAAGCCCTGAAAAATATGGGTCAGCTCGTATGGGCTATGGGTAGCCCGCCAGCCCGAATACTTTTTTTATATGATTATAAATTCTAACCCATAAAAAGCTAAACAAAATAAAAAAATGTAATTGGGCCAAGATCCCCTGCCCAAGTTAATATCAGCCTAACATCACACTACATTGCTTATGTTCCGCAGCCTATCACTCAATCAAAACCTAATAACCTAATTTCACTATCGTGAGGAAGCGGCTGCCGGTTGGTGATGTCTTTCAATATCGGGAAGAAGTGACTGGTGATGTCTCTTTGTCTGGTTCTGTTCTAGCTTTGAATCAAAACCTATCGCCACGTTTTGTGAAGCCTATCACCTCTCTCTCATTAGCGTTCTGTGAAGCCTATCACCTCTTTCTCACACGCGTTCTATGAAGCATATCACCTCTTTCTCACACGCGTTTTGTATTATCATGAATATGTTATGTTATCATGAATATTTTGTTATCTTGAATATTTGAAACTTAAAATTTGTTGGAACAAGTTATTTAATTTGGTGTGTTACATACATTGGATAATTTGTGATGTATTTTGGATAATGTTTGAATTAAGTCAATGTGTTGTTTTATATTTTAATTGTTAGCCTATATAGATTATTTAGAAATCCTAATATATATATATATATATATATATATATATATATATATATATATATATATATATATATATATATATATATATATAGGTATTATTGCATTACATTGCATGGTTACTTACAAATGGAAGAAGATTTTTTTAAAAAATGGGCCCGTTTAGGACCGGGTAGCCCGCAGTCCAGACAGGGCTGGACCTGGGTAGGAAAACAAGAGCCCAATTAAATATGGTATTTTGGGCCCGGCCTAGTGAAGTCCGAGGCCCACATGGGCCGAACCCGAGTCAACGAATGAAAATCCGAGTTGACTGGGTTCGAGTTTGGGTGTCACCCAATATTTTGGGTGCGAGTTTGGGTAGTGTGAAACCCGTGACCGAAACCCGAAATCACACCTCTTATATACATGTTATGTATTTTGCTGCGGATTCGGATTTGGATGGAAAAATCCGAACGCAACGGGTGTGGACGTGTATTTTGCCATCCGAACAACATTTGGGTTCGAATTTGAATGACAATTTCGAGTACGAATTTAGGTAGTGTGAAATTCACTTTCGACCCGATTCTTTATCATCCGTATTAAAGGTAAAGCCACTACCGTCTGTTCACTAATATAAAAAAATTGAAAAAACAGGATAAATTAAAAAGAATTCAATATAAAGCATTTAAGGATATATTTCTTAAGGGCATATTAGTCAAATACTCTAGGATGTCTCTTAATAAGAAAAGCCAAAACCTTGTTAAAAAATTAGCAAATAATTTCCAAGATCTATATAGGTACAATTGTTGAAAATAGATTATGTTATCTGAAAATGTGCTTTAGTCTCATGACACCACAACCACTCACTCAAAGAATTTTGTCTTTTTAGCACAAAAGTGAAGTGTGAACAAGATCCAATAATTAATTATGCAAATCACAATCATAAACTGTAATAGGCTGTAAACTCATATTATAATTTTTTCGCTTCGTTGGCCGCATTAATCGCACCCATCACGTTCCTATCTTAACTTAAATTTCGGGTATATCATTTAAATAACCATAAAGAAAAGGGTTTAAAAAAAATTCCATAAATTAATAGTTAAATGATCTAATGTTGATTGATGTTAAATTTAATAGGAACAATTACGGTTTGATTTTCCGTAATTATAATTGTAAGATCGAAATTACTTGACGTCAGAACTCTCATCTGAATCAGACGAGTAGTTTAATAATCAGATGTTGATGATAAAAAAATAATTATTTATATAATTAAAGTAATTATTTTAGTTATCCAATAATTATAATTGATTGAATAAAATAAATAAATGTATTAAGTAGGTCACATCTAAGATAAACATATACTTTAAGTTAATATATATTAAGTAAATAATAATAGAGTGAAAGAACAAGTAAATTAATAATGAAAAGGACAGCTGCTTGCTCCCCTCCCCAATATAATGGGATAGTTGTTGTCGTTACTCTATTGGTTTTATTTTTCTAATTGAAAATAGTAGGATATCACATCCGTGACATTTTTAATATTTTTTCCTTCATATTTTATTCATATGACCGAAACTTTCATTTTTTTTTAATCATTTTAATTTGTATTCATACGACCGAAACATTTATTATATTTTTTAGCATACTTTAAATAGTACCGGTATTAATGTATTTTTTTATTTGAAGTGTGTTTTCCGATTGTTACCATAATAATGTTAGACTTCAATTTTATCGTAATTAGGTTTTTAATTTTTATTATTTATATACAATCTTTACTATTGGAAGAGTTTGAATTTGTTATGAGTCGTCTGCAACATTCGATAACAAAAGCATTCAATTGTCACTTTGAGATCAATCCCATATTATAAAGGTTCAAAATAGTGCAATTTTGAAGGATACCATCGTTTGATATAATCACACGGTTTTTCTCATTCCTCATATTAAAAAAAAGGATTTCTCCTGTCACTAATTATATATATACATCACCAGAAACCTTAAGTATTATCTTCACCATAATTAATTTTACTCTCTTTTTGAATTTATTTATAAATTAATTTGAGCGTTGAAATTTTACTCTCTTTTTGTATTTACTTATTAATTAATTTAAGCGTTGAAATGTTAACATTATAAGTTCACACTTACACTGTCATATAAAATAGGGTTGATTCCGATATTTTGGAGGCCCCGGACAAATACGAAATTTCTTAAGTTTTAATATATTATTATAAAATAAAATTTAATAATATATATTTTTATAAAATAAAATAAAAGTAATAGAACTAGACATAAATAATACTTCCTCCGTCCCACAATTAGTGATCCAGCACACTATTTCACACAGATTAAGAAAAATGTAAAAAAGTAAGAGAGATAATATTGTTTTTACCATCGTACCCTTATCATGTATTGAGAATGCTGAACTTTTTAATAATCAGAGGGTAGAATTGAAAAAAATGTATTGGAAATTGAAATGGGTCATTCATTTTGAAAATTGTTTATAAATATAATTTATATATAATTTAAATTTAATAATAAAAAAATTTATTTGATGATGGTTTTTTAAATATAAAATAAATATAATTTATATATGATTTAAATTTTATTTTTAAAATTTTAAAAAGTTTATGAGATGCATATATAATTTTTTTAGGTTATATATTAATACAATTATTTTTTTAAATTGTTCATAAAAAAGTAAAATCATGAAATTGTAAAAGGAAAAAGCAAAAATGCACGACACACCGTTTTAATTTTGATTTGAATTCAAATAAGTCAAAAAAACATCTTTTGTCATACGATGATAACAACACGCATGGTTATATAAATAAAACTTGTAGAAACTTCTTCAGCATGCCTCGAACCAATCCATCACAATTCTCACACATATCACTTACCACTAGGCTAACGATACAAGTTGTTACAAATTTAGCAAATGTTATATTTATTATCGATTGTTTATTTTTATGAATCTATTTTACCAATTTTTAGGCCCTCGGTTTTTTTTGAGGCCCGGGCCGTGGGTCTGGTTGCTCTGGGTCAAGGCCGACCCTGATATCAGGTACCTGCACCATTACACTAAAAGTCCAATTCATCGATTCATCAACAATTCTAGTTCCTGGAAGGAACAATGGTGTTGTCTATAGGAATTGAATTTGAATTCTTGGGAATTTACACAATTAGATCTCTTTTGATCCAAAGCATTGATCGATGTATTAGTCATACTGACATGGAGGGAGTAACTGCATATCTCATTTCTAAAAGCATCTTGGAATCCTCCAATCCAAATCACCACATATCTATGTCGTAGATGCGATCAATGAAGAATTACTTGGCGAGAGAAAGTTATATCGATCTTAGGGTTTCAAAACCACGAGAAGGTGGACGGATTACCTAATGTGGCTCTACTCGTTCATGTGGATGTATAGATTTATTTATTTCCTGAAGTAAGGAAGAATAAGAGAACATTGGATGTTTTCTTCTTCACGATCCTTGTGAATGCGTTTATAAATGCACTTTTAAAAGGTCATTCTTAGAAAAACTTGATGCAATGGCTTTCATCATCCACTTGAAGTTGAAGATTTACAGTGATTTTGGCGAGCCAGTCTTAATTGTAGTAGACCTGCGTGAAACATGTCTCATACATGAGTCAATATTAAAAAATCCTTTAACAACCATTATCACTTATGAGAGTAGAAGAAAGAAGACATCTCAAGTGATCAATGTAGCCGACCTTAACGTAAGAGAAGATGAAATCCTACAAGATGATGAACTTAGTATGTCCGATAGAACCAACAAGAAGGCCTTGAGGCCGATTCCAAATGGTGAATTTGAATCCATCCAAATCAATGATAATATGGCCTAGTCGGTCATATATTAGTGTAGGATCAAGCGCTTACCACTACGCTAAAAGCAATTGATGTTAGTGAGGGCTCAACTTTATTTCCTTATAGTATGAGCCCTCAAGGGATGCACCTAAAGTGAGGTTTGTAAGCTCTCTCTAGGGGCCATGGATTGGGATGTTAAGCCCTTTCGAATCCCTAAGGGCGACGCTGGATTTATTTATCTAACAATCTCCCTCCCAGTGTCAGCCGGGGGGATTCGAACCCATGACCATGCTCTGATACCACTTGTAGGATCAAGCGCTTACCACTGCGCTAAAAATAATTGTTGTTAGGGAGGGCTCAACTTTATTTCCTTATAGTATGAGCCCTTAGGGGTTGCACCTAAAGCGAGGTCTGTAAGCTCTCTCTAGGCATCATGGGTTGGGATGTTAAGCCCATTCGAATCCCTAAGGGCGACGCTGGATTTATTTATCCAACAATTAGGTGTTGACCTACAAGCCAGTGTGAAGAAAGGCTCGGTTGAATGCTTAAGAGTAAACGGTGACCTATTTACCCCTCCCCATGAGATGCCAAGCGTAGACCCAAGTGTGACATGCCATGAGCAAACATCGATTTTGGTGCTCAGTACGTGTCATAGTGAAGAATGCAACAGACTCCCGAGAAGGTTGAGGCAACTATGAATATAGTTTAGGGTTTGCCGAACAATAACTTTATATCCAAAGTGAAATAATTTTAGTGGTTGTCCAATGTTGTGTTGATCAAGAAGGCATCTAAGAAGTGAAGAATGTGCATTGATTACATTGACATTAATCGAGCATGCCCTAAAACCTTGTATTTGCTTCCAAATATAGATAGGTTGGTGGAAAATTTAGCCGAATACAAGATTTTGTAATTTATGGTTGCATATTTCTGCTATAATGACATACCCATGTATGGACCGAATAGTGAAAAAACAACCTTCGTGATTAAGCAATCCAATAACTAGTATAACGTGATACTTTTTGGCCTGAAGAACGCATGAGCAACATACATGAGGATGGTGAGTAAATTTTTTCAGGGAAGAGATATAAGAAACATGAAAGGTATATATGTAAGACATGATTGTTAAGTCCAACAAAGAGGAACTACACGATCAATACCTCACATTCATATTCTAAAGAGTTAGGCAGTAAAGTATTAGGCTTAACCCTGACACTGTACCTTTGGGGTTAGGGACAAAAAATGCTAGGTTTTTCTATGACATAGAGAGGTAGAAAAGAAAACCTGGATAAGTGTGAGGTAGTCATTGGAATGGAATCACCAACAATAAAAAAGAAGTGATGAAATTGAATAGAACATGGTCATCCCTAAACTTGTTCATCTCGAAGTCAAATCAACACACCTTTCCGTTCTACGAACCGTTGAAGAAAGAGACATTTTTTAAGTGGACCCCAAAATGTGAGCAGGACTTTACATCCCTGGAGAATGAAGAGGACCCTACTAGTACTAACTCGACCATCTTTCGGAGAGATTTTGTATCTTTATTTGGTTGTGTCTTATGAAGCAGCCAGTGGCATCCTTATAAGAGAGATGAACACCGTCCATTGCTAAATCTATTTCATCTCTAAATCCTTAGTTAACCCAAAATGCTCTATCAAAAGATATAGAAAGAGGAATTGGGCTTGGATACTTCCTAGAGAAGACACTTTTTAGATGGTTTCTAGCAAAATTAACTCTACAGATGATAACAACCTGATCTTTTAAAAAATCAAACTTTTGACTTTGAGTTGACCAAATGGAAATAATGATAACTTGAGTATTCATGACTAGATGGTAACGTAGGTAGCATGTACAAACAAGTACTTGTGGGAAGTCTTCATGATGTGTGCCTAGAGGATGCTTCATTAGATGTAGTACCAAAATGCTTATTGATCATTGTGTAAAATGATATCTTCTAGATTTGACTTAGGACCAGATTATCATTTTGTAGAACTTCCTTACTTTTTCCTCTTTCCATAGGATACATTACCTTAATTTATAAAAACTTTCTACATTTGTTAAAAATGGTAGACAAAAAATGTTATTTAACATTGTGTTATAATAAAAAACACTTTAAAGAGCATTGAAAGAATTCTGTAAAAATTAGAACATAAGAACCATCGTCTAAAAACGAGAAAAATCCGTTGAAATTCTCACACTTTTAAAACATGTCACTGTTGATGTCCCAACATCAGAACATGATGTCAAGATAGATGTTACAACATCTATTGACAGACATAACATAACAGAATAAACCAAACTGTAAAATATGCATAAATAAATTGCAAACTGGTAAATCACACAGTCAATTGTTAACCCAGTTCAGTGCAACGTCACCTATTCTGGGGGCTACCAAGTCAGGAAGGAAATTCACTATGATAGTATTAGTTCAAAACCTAAACAGTCTCAGCTTACAACTTCTTGCATAATTCCTACCTTGTGCAACTTCTACCTAGGAACCTCTTAGATATGAGACCCCCTCTCACTTCCTACTATCATCACAATGATAAAAATAGTTCCAATCCCAGTTACTGTTTTAAAATAAGTTACAATCCCAATGACAAAACAAGTCACAATCCCAATGACAAAACCAAACACAATCCAAGTGACTAGTAACCAAAACAAAATATTACACTTCGAATAAAAAACAATACTTAGTCAAGAACCTTAACTAAGAACAATACTTGATCTTTCTTAAAAGCTTCAACTAAGAACAATATTTAACTCAATGCTTACAAGATTTAAGAGTGGGAACAATACTCAACTCAATATAAGAGTTCTAACATTCCCCTAATTTTACAATTGTGAAAGACTTAGTTACGTTAGGTCTATATTCCTTTTTAAATACTACTCAACGGTCCATGAGCCTCGGAATCTTCACCCAAATATTACTTGATCCACAAGCTGAGAGCTACACAACTTATGCAGAGAATATCCTTAAATCTTGGCACAAAAAATTAAGTTTCCTAAATTGTCTCAATATCCAATTTTTAGAAACTTATGTACAGCTGGAGATTAGGTCACTTGTTCCAGATTAAATCATCTTGACGTGCAAAAATTATTAAGATATATCTAAAAGAAGTATCACAAAATCAAATCAAATCAGTCAATATTTAAAACAGTTTGTACTGATGTGCTAGTTCAACATGTTGCAAAATTTGTCAGAATATTTATCTTCAAAGAAACCTTCACACTCTGCTGAATCAGCTTGATTAAGATGTTATGACATCTTGCTCAACATCTGTCATGAACCATGATTTAGCAAAATTGTTGTCAATCTAATACCATGGTTTTAACATCCGTCAAACCTAATTCACCCCTTTTAGATTGTGCATTCAATACTTAAATCCTTCTCTTCTCACAAAGTATTAGATGAATATATTAAGTGTGATTAATTATACATTTTAAAAAATAAAGTTGATGATCTTCAAAATACACTTGATAAATTCACTAAAGAAAGATATAACTTGAATCTTTTGTTAGGTAACCAAAATGCCTCTTATAATAAAAATGGTCCTTGTTATGAATCTAAGAACTACAGTAAAAGCTTTAGCAATATTTATAATACCCAACCAACTTCTAAATGAAAAATCCTAAAATGCAGTTACTGTAATAAAGATGGCCATATTTCTAAGTTATGTTTTATTAAGAAAAATCATGAAAGCAAGTAAGGATATCCCCCTCGTATTTTTATAAAGAACAATGTGAATGTAAAATTAGAAATTAGCTTGCTCATAATATGTATTCCACTAACTTCAAAGGACTAAAAAATAATTGGGTACCAAAAGTAGAAAAGTTAAATGTGATTCAAATATGCTTGGCATCTTGAATTCAAAAGATCATATCGATAGTGCTACTCAAGTCATACAAATGAAGAAATAAATTTGTTCTCTTCAATCCTACGAGAAGAGAAGTTTTTTCACATAACAACAAGGAAAAATCCTTGAATATGTGATTTTTGGTAAGATCCCTAACCCTACCTTTAGGTTGTTCTAATTGATTAAAATTTTATAGTTCAAGTTACTTAGTATTAAGTAAGTTGTGTAACAAAGGTAATAGAGTAGGTTTAATTCTTCCATAGGAATAGTTATTAAAGCTTTGAAATAAAATCTTTTTCCTCTTTTAAAACTTCTTTTCGAAAAGACCATGACTATAGAAGAACTCATATATATTACCTTTGTTGAACTAACCCCTAGTAGGTAGAAGTAAATGTTATTAACTGTGCAGGTGTCTTCCAAAGGAATGTAGAATGACAAAAGACCATCCTATTCAGAATGTAATTGGAGATATTTCTAAGGGAGTTTTCACTCGATGCTTCCTTAATAAGGTACATAACTTTGTGGCTTTTGTTTCACAAATCAAGCCAAATTAAATTGACGAAACTATAGCTCATGAACATTGGTCTTTTGATATGCAAGAAGAGTTAAATCAATTTAAAAGAAATAATGTTTGGGAGTTTGTTCCCAAATATTCATATAATCTAGTGATTGAAACCTAAGTTAGTCTTTCTCAACAAGCTTTATGCTTTTGAAAATATTTTGAGAAATAAAACAAGTCTCATTGCGAAAGGTTACAATCAACAAGAAGACATATATTTCGATGAAACTTATGCTCATATAGCTCGATTAGAATCCATAAGGATGCTTCTAGCTTTCTAAGGCATTATATTTTCTTAAACTCTTTCAAAATGCATTATGTCTTTGAGATTAGCCAATTATTTGAAATATAATCGGTTCATATTTCAAATATATTTTCAAGAACATAATCTTTATGATTATAAGTAGCCACCTAGACTAGTTATCTAGCCAATTTCACAAAGATTACAAAAAAATGGGTCCTGAAAAACTCCCCCATCCTTAATAGAGGCATCCATTCTTTGACATTATCTATTAACTATGTGTTCCCCTTTGTCCCACTCTTGGAAGAGCTATGGTGGTTTGACCATAAGACTCCATTTGTTAGCGTTGCATCCACATTACTATTTCTTATTGGAAGTAGCAACACACTCACTAACAATAGACCGACCTTTATTGAGAGAGACATCAACTCTGCATTAGAAGTATATGAAGTTGATATAAGAGACAATATATGACATCAAATTGAGCTTTGGGCACAAAGAAAAATTATCCCCGATGCACGAGCAACAAGACTTCTCTTGAATCAAAATAAGAGAACAAACAATTGATTCACTAAAAAGAATCAACTTCATTTTTCCCGAGAGTAAATGGATGATATATTTTCACGACAGGGTTCCTAGGAGTCTTTGAAATGTAAGATTTTGAATAGTTCACTAACAGCAGAGACCACGACTTTGCCTCTTTGTCCCTACCAGGTTCTTTATCTACAAGAGCAAAGGTACCTACAGGAAGACGTCCGAAATTTTGGACCCCTAAAAAGAAAATATCTTTTTTGATAATGAGAGTATTCAAATTCCTAATATAAGGCTTAAAAATTGAACAATAATCCATACAAATTAAGGTAGGAAACAATGTACAAAAGAAAATAGATAACAAAAATGAATAGTAGAGCCAATTGACTCATGATTATTTATGTGGAAAACCATCCAATGATAAGACAAGACACTAACATAAGTAGTTATGAAGTCAAAATTATTGTTAGATAATTGAATCGACAAAAGTAAGAGAGGTTTTGACTAGTCTAGGTAGGGTTTATTAACAATTATTTTTCTATTTTATGGCACAATGATGATCCAATTTAGGTGCAATAATGATTGATTATGTCACGTCATCGAACAAAATAATTGATTTGTCAATAATATAATGCATTAGAGAATTTGTTTACACCTAAAAATAGATTACATATCAAGCAAAATGGACAAGACAGTTGATTAATAGATATGCAAACTCCCTTTAGTTTATAGCAAGTTAGACATATATGAACATAATCAAACGTGAGTAATCCAAATCTTTCTTAAGCATACTACGATTTATTAATGTTACTAGGACTTTTATTTCCGTCAAAACGCAGTAAAACTTTGCAATTGGGCATTATGATCATATTGCATGTTGATAATGCAATTAACCAAAAAGAACAAAGGTTGCAAAACTACACTACAAGGAAATCTACATACATAAAGATAATATCAACATGCTACAAAATAGAAACGTCAAGTTGAGCGTAGACGTCATGATCTTCTACTAAGGGAAATTGGCACATTATCCATGTAAATAGGTGAATATTGCTAAATTTTCTAAGTCATCGCAGATTAACCAACAAAATTAATGTTTGTTTATTAATATACTAACTTTATAATTATTTTAAAAGATGATAAATCAAATCTTAAATCCTAAACAGTAAACCATATTAATCTTAACTAACTTTTCCTAACTTTTAATTTCTGCAATATATTTTTTTTTATCTAATAGCACTATTTATTTAAACTAAAACTTTTTTTCAATTCAATTTCTATTTTCACAATTTTCAAAATGTACCCTTAAAACAATATACTATCACTTTTCTAGTGTGTTCTATGCAACTCTGTAGCCAATAACAAAGTCCACTTCACCTGGTATCCTTCCAATTTTATCAAAACCTACATTACTTTCCCCAAAACTAAATCATCTTTTTCCCCTTTTCTCCCCTGTCAACTCCTCACGTGTCACCCTCACTCTGTTCCCAAAATCAAGGACATTATAGTAAAATTTATTACACCAAATCCTACCACCAAAGATTTCTCACCATGTTTTTCACTTTCCATTGGCTACACTAAATTAATTTTTTTTCTTTTTTCCTTTCTTTCTCTTTCCAACAACACAATACAGCTAAAAGCATCTCCACCACCCAAACCACAACAACAACATTAACAGAGTAATAAAAAGTGTTCTGTTTTTCAAACAGAGGTTGGTGTTCTTCTTCTTGTTCTCTTCATTCATTTTTTTTATATAAATAAATAAATAAATAAATAAATAAAATTATTATTCTTCCCTTAACCTTCTCTATATAACATAAAAAATATTCATATTTTTCTCATTATTTTTTTTATATATATTTTTCTTCATTTTCCATTCCTCTGTTTTGTCCTGTTTTGATATAATCAACCTACATCACACTTCAAACTCCAAAAAAAACTGAGTTGTTTTTTTCTACTTATAGATCTGAGAAAAGGGTCAAAGAAAGTTTAGTTTTTTTTGAAGAAAAATTCTCAAAGAAGAGAATTCAAGTAAAAAGCTATGGAGTCAGATCTTCATCAGCAGCAACAACCACAGGCCAATTCTTCAGGTTTAACTCGTTACCGATCAGCACCAAGTTCATATTTCAACAACATCATTGACAAAGAATTCTACGAGCATGTTTTCAACCGACCTTCAAGTCCAGAAACAGAGCGAGTTTTTTCAAGGTTTATGAACAGTTTGGGTTCAGAAGAAGATTTACTCGCTCAGAAAATTGCCGTTGAATCGACAGTAAAAGAAGAGGAGATTGTTAATGTTAACATTAACCAACATCACCAACAACAAGAACAGGAACAGGAACGAGAACAAGAACACATGGTTCAACATAATTATGAACACTCTCATGGTTTTTATCAAACCTCAGTGATGCCACCTTTGCCAAACCAGAATGTTGTTTCTGGTTTGGATGGAGGTTTTTCAATGGGAGTTAATAGGTTACAGCAGATGAAGAGTCATGGTGGGAATAATTCTAATCTTATTAGACATAGTAGTTCACCAGCTGGATTATTTTCTCAAATCAACATTGAAAATGGTATGTAAAATTTCTAATTTTTTTATTGATTTTAATTTATTTTTCCTAGAAAAAAATTTCATTTTTAAATTTTGTTCTCAGGGGATTTATGATGCTATAGTATATTTTAAAGATCTCTTTAGGGTTGTTGCATGTATTCTTTAATATTTACTTTTATGTTTGACATTATATTATATATTTTGTATTCACAACTTGTCCATATACATCTGAAAAAATGTGTTTCTGTGTCCGTGATAGTTTCGAAAACCGACACTTTGATTATGTTCAATTTATTATTTTTTTAGAAATTGTTATCGATGTTGATGTCTAGGGTCAGTGTCGTGTTTGGTATCCGTGATATATGTGTCTGTGTCCGTGCTTCAGTGAAAAAAAGGCCTAGTGGGAATTTTAGTTATTAAGCTTTATTTTTGGCAGGGTATGTTAGTATGAGAGGAATGGGAAATTTAGGAGCTGTTAATAGTTCTATGAAAGATGCAAAATTTTCTAGTGGAAGGAGTTTGAAGAATTCAGCAAACTATTCATCTGGGATAATGTCAACAATAGCTGAAGTTGGGGACAAATGCAATGAAGAAAATAATCAAGAAAGTGAAGTTTTTGGTGAAAGTCATCATGGCAGCGATTATATCGCGGATTATCAGGTTGATACTTGGGATGATACTGAAATGATGTCTGAAAATGTTGGTGGTTTGAAAAGATTTAGAGATAGTGATTCAAAACAACAATTTTCTGCTGGTTTTAATGCAGCTGCAGTTCAGGTAGATTACTATGTAACATGGTTTAATCGATCTTGACCGTTAATCTGAGATTGCCCGATAATTTGACATGATTTTGTTGTGGTTGATTAGAATGAAACAGGAGGAGGACATTCGTCTTCTCCATTGGCTCATCAGTTGAGTATGCCAAATACTTCATCTGAAATGGCAGCTATTGAGAAGTTTCTGCATTTCTCAGATTCTGTTCCGATGAAAATTCGCGCTAAGCGAGGTTGTGCTACTCATCCAAGAAGCATAGCAGAAAGGGTACGGATTATTGGTTTAAGGTTATAACTTTTTTTTTATCTTATCAAGAAATAAGTAAAATTTGATCAAGAATCGTTCTAGCCATGATCGACATTAGGGTTTTCACAAACAATTCGTTTTTAACTGAAGTTTATTGAGCCAGATGACTTAACTTCCGTTCATCGCTTGTCTTCAGGTTAGAAGGACTAAAATTAGCGAACGTATGAGGAAGCTACAAGATCTCGTCCCAAACATGGATAAGGTATAAAACACAATATTTTTTTACGCAATTCAGCCAAATGCGCCTACGTCTGCGACTACATAACAATTGTAGTTCCGTATTATTATTTGAATGAATTAGGGTTTCAGCGTTACAAATAACATATACAATACTAAGGTTTATATTACAAGAATATTCCTGAACCGTACCGCAAATCTTATGTGATTATGAGCCATACTCAACCGATACAATGCTTAATGATTGGTTTTAACCTTTGTAAATTTGTGAATGCTTTAAGGTACAAAGTTGGTTCTTTTTTATTTTTGCAGCAAACAAATACAGCAGATATGTTAGACTTGGCTGTGGATTACATCAAAGACCTTCAAAAGCAAGCTCAGGTAATTTCAAAAGCAATATCTCAATCATATCAATATCTTAAAATAGATTATTATCTGATTAATTTTGTTTCCTCACATGACATGTTTTATAGAAGCTTCAAGATTGTCAAGCAAAGTGTACTTGTTCACACAAGAAGCAACAATAACATCAAAGAATGAATGTATTTCTTTCTTAGTCAATGTATAGATTTGTAATAATTAATTTGGTCACCAAGTTAAAAAAAAAAAGAAGCTAGCTAGATTAGCTTTAATTTGTTAATGCATTCACCCTTTGATGTATATAAAGAAAAATGATAAATGTTGTAGGGTGACATTTTGTTGAATGTTTATGGAAGTAGATGTTATAGGTAGGGAAGAAAAATGGGTTATAAAAGTTGAGTGTTAATTGGGGAAGCATGTGTGTACAAAAAGTCTATGTGTTAAGTAGACGTAATTTGAGAATTTAGGGTCCATATTTGGTGATGAAATGTGTGGTTTTGCCGTAACAAATAATGTGTTTTCATTTCACATTGAAATTAATGAATGAATGAATGGCTGGCATTTGATAATATGGGAGGCGCCGTGACACCGACATTTTTTTGTTGGATGTGATGCTATGATGTCTATGTGTGAGGCTTACCATTTACATTACTCTTTTCAAACAAATAGTAATCAATGTTGGTTTTTTTTTATTGCATTTTGGTGTTAGTTATTTAAAGTCAAATGAGTATCATCTTTCACTTCTTATTTTTTAAGCTTAATGTAAAGAGAATATACTTGTGCTTAATCATAAACCTATGTTGCCATGTTTAGATGATATATCATTTCTTAAAGTATCAAGACAAATGTATATACATATTAGAGTATCATTGATTATATGTAAAATAAACTTGATAAACTTGCTTGCATATCATAGTCGTCTCAAACTTTTTGAGAGACATTGGATAAGAAACTGAATATAACTTCAATTTTGTGAATTTTTTTTAAGGGATTCTAGTTAATTGTGTAATATGTGTATAGAGATTTTTTTTCTCTATATTTTAATCATAAAAAAATGTGAGATTATGTAGGATAGACTGTCTTGCAAACCTTGACAGACGATTTTATTGTGTATTATTTGTCGAAAGGTATACTCTTTTCTACTCATTTCATACATTGAGTTTCTTCTTAAAAAGCTAGGTTTAATTATAAGGGATGAAATGTGACCTATTATATTAATTTACAAACTACACACTATTTTTTAATAGATTTAGACTGTGTTTGGATAGACAGTGAACATAATTGAGTTTGGTAAAATTGATTTTAATAGAATTGAGTTTAGCTGAATTGATTTATGTTTGGATATATTTATGTAAAAATGAGTTGAACATTAAGTTTTAGCATAAAAATCATCTAGAATCAATTCCGGAGGTAGAAGCTACAAATTCTAGCATTAAGTAGATTCAATTTTGAAGGCAAAATCAATTCTACTTTAGATACAACAAACATTTCAAAATTATTCTGAATCAATTCTACACCTCTAAAATTAATTCCGACTCTTCCAAAAACCAATTCAAACATCCTATTATTTTTGGAGCTAATAAACATATTGAAATATAAATTAATTCATTTCATATTCAGCTTTTGTCAAAACTCATTCAAATAAGTACTATTCTTTCACACACACTATACTATCACTTCAATAGCCATGATAATCATAAATATAGAGATGAGAATAATTTGGCTGAGTTATCTATGGATGACCAAAAATAGAAATGCATTGTAATTTGGGCTTGATGATGATAAAACTGTAGAGTACCCTTTATTTTGTTTTTGTTTTTGTTTTTGTCAATGGAGTTAACATGCTTTAAAGTGAGAAAGTTAGGATGAAAATGGGATCAGGATCCTCTCCATTTTCCTCTCTTTCCATTTTCTCCATTATTATAGTTTTATATATAAATAACACGTATTTTCATGACATGCGACATTTATTTCACATTTATTTAATTTTATATACTCAAAACTATAATAATGGAGTCTTCCATTTCTTTTAAGAAATGGAGAGGATCTTTACCCATTAAAATGACACAACTAGAAGCAATGGACAAAGTGTCAGCATAAGCATATCTCTATTGGGCCAAAATGTGGGGTCCAAATCTAATTTCATTTAAGTGAAAGCCATGTCACATATGATGTCAGAAACCTAAAGTTAACCCTAGAAGTTATTACTGTGAGGTTGTTGTGGAAGGTAGATTCAGTGTGAAACATGCAACACCATTATTTGAAGTAATTCAAAGAAAAGTAAATAAGAGTGCAGTAACTCACTTACCCTAGAATGTACTATAGAACAAGATGGAAAGTACACAATAATAATAAAGAAAATGGAATTTGTATTCATGTGAGGCTCGTGGATACACGTGGGAGCTTGAACTTTTTTTGCTAGGGGGGTCCCTTGCTATGGCTATGTATGACTTATAAGAGTGTGAGGTTTGGCATCTACTATATGCTACTATTAATGGAATTAATCTTTTTCAATGCTTCGGATTCATATGCTCACTTATATGGGATGAACATGACTTATAAAAGCTCACTCACTTACATTGTGTGATATAATTGAAAAAAAACTATAATTTGAAATAAGTTTTTCTTTTTTTAATTGAGTAAAAACTTGTTTATTGAATAATATATGGTGATTTTCATATGTTCTATGGTGGTGTCAATTAATATACAAGAAAACTCAATATTTGCTCATCATATATATATATATATATATATATATATATATATATATATATATATATATATATATATATATATATATATATATATATTGGTTCCTTTTTCAAAACAGGTGCTACGTCAAATGCTACTAGTGCAAAAGTTAACGCCATTTCAAAAAATTGGACGGAAAAGACTAACGTGGATCTTTTTAAATAATTAAAGGATCTATTTTAGAACTTTTTAAAGATAAGAGACTAGAATGGACTCCGAGATAAATTTAAAGGAAAAAAAGAGTATTTAGTATATATATATATATGATGAGCAAATATACACAACTTAACCAAGAAAAATGTATGATTTTCAATCTATAGTTTTATCTCTGAAGTTAAATATATCGAGAGACTATCTAATGTGATGCTAGTAAAAAAATCCTCTTGAAAATGGAAAATGTATATAGATTATACCGATATGATAAAGAATGTTTCAAAGACTCGTATCCACTATTGAGTATATCGAGATAGGTCAACCTCTCTCCTGAGGTAAATGAAGGATTAACTAAATGTTTGAGAGCCAACGCTGATCTCTTTGTCATCTCTCCCCATGAGATGTTTGGTATAGGTCCTAGTGTAGCGTGTCACCAACTAAACGTTGATCCAAACACCTGGTAAATGTCCTAAAGGAGAATGAGACAATCTCCTAAGAAGGCAGAGGCGACAACAAAGACAATCAAAAGTTTGTTGAACACATATTTTATCTCTAAAGTGAAATACACCTAGAGACTATCCAATGTGATGATAGTTAAGAAATTCTCATGAAAACGGAGAATGTGTGGAGATTTTACCGATCTGATAAAGCATGGCTCAAAGACTCGTATTCACTATTGAGTATAGACAAACTGGTCGATAATTCATCAGGCATAACCTTCTATCATTTATGGGTGCATACTCTGTCTAAAATCAGATACCTATGTATGAGCCAGATAGAGAGAAGACCGCTTTCATGGCCGAACAAGCCAACTACCAGTAGAATTTGATTCCCTATGGTTTGAAAAATTGCATGGGCACCATATCAAAGGATGATGAATAAAGTTTTCATAGAAGAGATAGGTAAAATATTAGAAGTGTATAAGGATGACATGATCATCAAATTAAGTGAAGAAGAGTTACAAAACCAACATCTCACACGGGTCTTTCGAAAAGTTTAACAGTATAATATGAGGCTCCATCCAGAGAAATGCACCTTCGAGGTGAAAGTCAGAAAATTAATAGATTTTTATCTTATAGAGAGAGGCATAGAAGAGAATCCGAGCAAATACAAGGCGGTCATTCAAATGGTGGAGTCTACTACAAAAAAGAAGGTCATGAAACTGAACAAAATGTTAACAGTGTTGAGTGTAACACCCGTAATTTAATTAATTATTTAATTAAATTATTTTCGGATTATTTTCGAATTAATTGTCGAAGTTGTGAATAGTTGTGAATGTTGATTTAAGTTGTCATGTTGTTTGTTAATTTATTTAGTTGATTAGTCGGTCGATTACTAATAGTATTATTAATATTAATAATAATATTAATATAAATATTTCTGAATTATTTTTGATTTATTGTTTAAATTGTGAAATGTCAATTTAAGTGTTTTGGTTGCTAGTTGGATTAATAAGTTAAATTAAGGCTTAAATGCATTTTTGGTCCCTGTAAGTTAGCGAGTTTTTTATTTTTGTCCGTGTAAGTTTATTTTTTTTGGTTTGAGTCCTTATATTTCACATTCATGTTTGTTATAGTCCCTAAAATCAAAATCAGTAGAAAAATTCGCAGGAAAATCTGCAGGAAACCTGCAGACTTTCCTGCGGATTTTGAGTTTAGGGACTAAACTGCAAGCAAAAAGTAATATATAGGGACTCAGACCAAAAAAATAAACTTACAAGGACGAAAATAAAAAACTTGCTAACTTACAGGGACCAAAAGTGCATTTAAGCCTTAAATTAATTAGGTGATTAATTAGTTGATTAAGTTGTAGAAATAGTATTAAAATATACTATATTATTTATATGGGCTTATGTGATGGCTATAAGTAGTAAAGTGAGTGTATAAAATGGTTAGGCCCAAAGAGAGAATAGAAAATTATATTAGTTAATTAAAATAAAAGGAGAATTAGAAGAATTGGATGTGAGAGTGCCGAGAAGAGGAGAACCAAAAAGGGATAAAAAGTTAGGAATCTATCGGAAAAAATTATAGAGTAGTCTCCAATCCAAAGTAAGGATGAAGTTCTGACTCTATAATAGAATATATGATGAATAGTATTGTGTGAGATTGAGTTTGTAAAATTACTTCTGTTGTGTTTGGTATTGAAATTTAGTGATTGCCAATAATTGTTGTTGTTTATTATCGTTGTGCGATAATGTTGTTGTTTTGGAATTAATGAATATTGACTGTCATGAGATCGAAATTGATTAAAGTCTGTGTTGCTAGAAAAAAAAAAATAAAACTAATAATTATTCAAGTATGTAAGTAGAAAAAAAAAAAAAAAACTATGGGGACGTCCGCCCCATTGTGTGTGTGCGCGCAAGGGGACATCCGCCCCATTACGGAGATTGAGAGAAGGGGTGCTGGCTACCTATGTGGGATAGGGGCCACCAATAATTTTTGTAGCATTTCTAATGTAGTACTTGGTATTTAATTAATTGATTTGGCACTAAACCTTTCCAATATAGTACTCTGTTACCTTATTAAATTATTAGGCATAAGTTTTACCGTGTAGTACCTGTTATATAATTAATTAATTAGGTACTATGATAAATCTTTAACAGGAGCACTTGCTTATTAGTAAGGAATAAAATAACTTAGTTGAATCATGTATGTTGAAAACAGTATTAGTAAATAATTAGCAGAAGTATTATGCAATAACAATAGAATATCAGTCAGTCTGCAGCAGAAGATTAATTAGCAGGGAATTAATAACACATATTAGTATTAATAGACATAGTAGAATTCGTAACTGATAATTAATTGGTCGGTATAATTGAGTCGTCTGAGTAATTACAGAACGTTTGTCACGTATTTTGTTTGATTCGATGTGTTGTATATTCTGCTGGAAAATGTGGAATTTCCGTTTTTGTTGAATAATATGTTGAATTCCCTTGATTATTGGCGAATAACAAGTTGTAGGCTTATGGCCAGTGTAGTTGTTATTGCTGTTGAGTTGCTGTTGTTATTATGTTCTGATGTTGTTGTTGTAACGATGCTATGACGAAGATGAAACAATTTATAATGATAAACCTGCGACGATGTGATGATGATGATTGCCTCTATTTATTGGCAATATATAAGTTGGAGATTTTGCCTCGTTGATATTAAGTTGTTGTTGTTGTTGAAGTTGTATTTTGTGATGTCGTATTTTATCGAGTCACATACCTGCATATTTGCGATGACCTAGATTGACAAACACGTTTGCCTGGATTAACAAATTGTGATGAAGGCTTATGCCTTGTTGACGCCTCTATTAATGGACAATTATTAAGTTAAGAGTTCCGCTCCGTTATTAAGTTCAGAGTTCTGCTCCATTGGTACCACATGCATGTGCATTGTAACGAGTCGCATTTCGAGTTGCATCTTTTGAGTTGTGGTGATGATGAACAAGTTGTTATATCATGTTGATGATTTTTTTGTGATAATATGTCGATGATTTTGTTGTGATATTATGTTGATGACTTGTTGTGATAATTGTTGTCTGAAAGTTGTGAAGCGGTGATTTTATATAATCTGAACTAATATATTGTTTATCATACAGTCGATTATATGGTTCGACATCTCACCCCTTTTGTTTGAATGTTATACCTATGTTGGTAACGTGCTGGTAACCTAGGATGAAGGCTTATGATCTTCATTAGTTCAAGTTGGTGTCGTTGCTCTGATACGTAACACTCGAGGGGATGAACGCATGTTTTCTTTATTGTTGGTTTTGTTATGTTGCTGAATTTTGAGTTGAATTTTGTTATGTTGCTGAATTTTGAGTTGAATTTTGTTAAATACATTGTTGTTTTGAAGTCGTTTATGTTGAACAAAGACGTTACGTTTTCGAGTTGAAATTTAGGAATCCGCTGCATGGTAATTTAAAAGTTGTTTTATTTTGAAGACTAAAAATTGGTGTTATTGGTTCATCCCCGTTCTAATGTGTTATGTATCTGTCTTAATTGCGATTAATTGTCATTGTTTTAAAGTTGAAAGTGTAGCATTACATGTTATGTTGGAAATTTGTAACTTTGATTTTATAATATTCGTTGGGTAGAAATGGGGTGTTACATTAGTGGTATCAGAGCAGGTCGGTCCGTCCGACCAAGTTGTCGAGTTAGTAGAGTAGTTTGATAGTTGAATACTGTCGATATGTTGTTTCTTAGTACGTGACATGTGTTCAAAACACTGTCGGTACTTGTTGCTTTTCTAATCAATTGTGTGCAGGGGTTAGTTTGAGATAAGTGGGGGAGAAGCTTTGCTTCTCGGATATGCTCCAGTAGTAAGATGTGGGTTCAGTGTGCGGCCGATGGAGACAGTGCAAGTATTTTTTAAGTTTCCTTGCATTCCGAATCCAAAGCTGACATGGATTCAAGATTTTGTTTGTTAATCAAGTTGGAGCGTCTCAATAGAGATTGATTAGACATTGCTGAAATGTACTTCTCGAAGGATGAGGAGCAATGTAACGATTGTTGATATACAAGTAGGAAGAGAATCCCTGATGTTTCTGAAGGTGATTGATAAGTAACAAGGATGATTATTAGAATATGGAAAATTGGAAAGTTGTGATGTTTCAGCGCTGCTGGTGAACTACAAAGGTTGTTGAAGTTGTTGGAATGTTTTGAACCGTGAATCGACGTCAGATCTACAAGAAGACAAGTACGATTTTAAGAATGGTAAGTGTTGGTACTGGTACAAAGGAATTTTTGTTCTGACGTTACCGTATGGTATGTAATAGTATGTTGTTGTATGACGTCGGTGTTCACATTTTCAAATAACTTTGGAAATTCGTATCTTGTGTTCTGAGTATCGGATTAATGTTCCGTCTGAACCTGTGAAGAGATCAGAATATATTCTATCCTATGAAGTGTTTTCAATACAGTAGATGCATGCCTATATAAAGTGTTCGAGTCGGTGTCGTCGCTCTGATACGTAACACTCGGGGGGATGAACGCATGTTTTCTTTAATGTTGGTTTTGTTATGTTGCTGAATTTTGAGTTGAATTTTGTTAAATACATTGTTGTTTTAAAGTTGTTTATGTTGAACAAAGATGTTATGTTTTCGAGTTGAAATTTAGGAAGCCGCTGTGTGGTAATTTAAAAGTTGTTTTATTTTGAAGACTAAAAATTGTTGTTATTGGTTCATCCACGTTCTAATGTGTTATGTATATGTCTTAATTACGATTAATTGTCGTTGTTTTAAAGTTGAAAGTGTAGCATTCCATGTTATGTTGGAAATTTTGTAACTCTGATTTTATAATATTCGTTGGGTCGAAATGGGGTGTTACACTAAGCATATTCATTTCAAGGTTTGCGCAACATGCCTCCTTACAAGCTATTAAAGAAAGAAGCATTTTTCGAGTGGACCCAAGAGTTTCAAAATGTGCTCACGACCTTGAAGTTGATCCTCTCTACTTTGTTCGTGTTATCCCAGCTTAGCATAAGAGTCTTTATACCTTTATATAGTCGTTCATGAGGAAGAAATTAGTGTCGTACTTGTAAAGTAATTAGAAACTTATAAAAGCACACTCACTTACATTGTATGAGATGTATTGTCCAAAAAATACAGGTGTGCGCGTGATTCCCTTGCAAGGGCAGTGAGACTTAGAGGCCATAGTAGATATATTACATAAAATGGGTGAGGACTAGCACGCTACAACGAGTCCCCATTTTACGGTAGTTTTTAAGTGTACTTAGGGAGCCATCTCACATGAGGTGAATGGTCTTGATGGTGGTCAGCGTTGCTGGGTTGCAGGTGGGCGGTCATAGTGGTGTAATAGGTGGTTACTCGAAGCGAAGCGCTCTCTGAGTAGTATTGGGAGATAATACATGGTTGTCACTTGAATGAATGAGGATCATTTTTTCTACCTTTGAGGGAGGGAATATTTTCAGGGATTCTTAATTATTAGGGTTTTCTCAAAAAAGTTCACTGTCCAATCAGTCAAAAGGTTGACCATTGAACTCTAAATAATATATATTAAATAGTAACAATGTGTCATGGGTAATTTACAAAATAATTTTTTGACACTTGGTGGGATTCGAACCCACGTCTTTTTCATAAAGACCAATGTATTTATCAATCAAACCACTAATATTAGAGGATATTACTGTATACCAGAGAAATTGGCTAAACTAGAAAAATGGTTAGTTATAACTGAATTTTCATCCAATGCTGAGCTGGTGTGGAGTTTGTTATAACTTAGTGCACTCATGCTTGCCTATATATAGCAGTTGTGCTATCTCTTGTAACTAACTGAAATTTAGTATGTTACTTAATACGCCAGAAATCATCAATTCTCTCTCATCTTCGGTTCAATTATGAACACTTCTTAGATATCTAATATGGTATAAAAAGATTGAGATCTCCCTCAGCCATGGATTCCGCAAAAACAGATCAATCTTCACCATAAAAAACACGAGTTCTTGAAATAAAGATGATGGATCATCGTTGAAGACCTTATTCAAAACCTTTGCGCAGCAAATCACCATCAAATTGGACTATTCAAACTTTCTCTCGTAGAAGCATCAAGTCGAAGGTATAATCCAAATCCACAAACTACATCGTCACCTAGCGAACCCTAGCATTCCTCATTGTTATCTCTCTGTGGAAGATTGTGCATTAGATATTGAAAATCCAGCGCATGTTGATTGGCATCAACAAGACTCATTATTATCCACCTGGCTTCTCACTCCATATTCTGATTTGGTTCTGGCGTATCAGGCTTTGCCGTCTATAATCCAATATTATGAGATGAACCTTGTGCCCTACTTGTAGCTAAAATTATGCTTCTGTCTCATGAAACTAGACTTGATCGAGCTCCTCGCACACCAACTCAAGAACCACTTTTTGTTAATCTCACTCAAAGTGATGTTCCTCCTGTTGAATAAACTTTAATGTTATTAAGTGCGTTTTTATTGATAAGTTAGTGGAAAAATAAAGAGTCTCTTGTAGTTGAAAGGCCAAGAGTTCTTGTAGTGGAAAAGCCAAGAGATAGTGGCATATTAAGAGTATTTATTTGCTTTAATTTCCTTGTATAGCATAAGTCTTTTAGGTCTATATAAAGACTTGTTTGTATTTTCATTTTCAACAAGAAAGTAAAAAGTGCAGTTTTAAAGTAAGATATCCACCCGTGGAAGTATAGTGTAAAAAGTGTTTTGTGCAGTTTTTAAAGCAAGTCTTCCACCAGTGGAAGTATAGTGTTAAAAGTGTCCAAAATTGTTACAACTGCAGAATAGCAGTAGCAGTCAGTTTTTTTTACAAATTGGTATCAGAGCTAATGGCGAATACGATGAGTCAAATGCCGCTACCACGATTAACGAAGGTGAATTACGAAAATTGGAGTATCCAAATGAAAGCTCTTCTTGGATCTCTAGATTCGTGGGAGACAGTCAAAACTGGTTTCACAGAACCAAATAATATCGCAGGGTATACATCGGCTCAAACCAAGGCATTGAAAGAGACGCGTTCGAAGGATAAGACGGCATTGTACATCTTGTTCTAAGCTGTTGATGAATCAGGCTTTGAAAAGATTGCAGGTGCAATGACTTCAAAACAAGCATGGGACACGTTAGAAAAAGTATACAAAGGAGCTGACCGAGTCAAGCAAGTTCGTCTTCAAACTCTTCGAGGAGAACTGGAGAGAATGAAGATGAAGGAGTCAAAAACTGTATCAGAATACATCACGCATTTGCAAACAGTGGTGAATAATCTCAATCGAAATGGAGAAACGATGACTGATGCTCGTATTGTCGAAAAGATTCTCAGATCTTTAACTGATAACTTTGAGAATGTTATGTGCGCGATAAAAGAGTCGAAGGACCTTGCAACGCTCACAGTCGAAGAGCTAGCTGGTTCTCTTGAGGCACACGAACAACGTAAGATAAAAAAGAAGGAGGAGACAAACGACGAAGCAGTTCAGACCAAGGAGTCCACCAAAGACGAAAAGGTGCTCTTTTCTCAAAACTTTCGAGGAAGAGGACGTGGCCGTGGAGGTCGTGACAGTGGTCGAGGCAGCAACTTCGAGAGAGGACAGTTGAGCCAGCAAAATTGGCGTGGCAGAGGACGAGGTCAAAGAGGTGGTCGGTCGAACTACTCCAACTTCGAATGCTACAAGTGTGGGAAGTATGGTCATTACGCGAAGGATTGCAACTCCTACAAATGCTATAACTGTGATAAAATGGGACATCTTGCAAAAGATTGTCGAGTCAAAAAGAAGGTAGAAGAAACAACCAATCTAGCTTTGGAAGTCGAAGCGAATGAAGGCTTTCTGCTGATGAATCAAAAAGAAGTAGACGCGAATAATGATAATATGTGGTATCTTGACTCAGGGGCAAGTAACCATATGTGTGGGCACAAACACCTGTTTAAAGAAATGAAAAAGATTGAAGATGGTCATGTGTCTTTCGGATATGCATCGAAAGTGAAGGTCGAAGGCAAAGGTACGATTTGTTACTTGCAGAAGGATGACTTGATTGGGTCAATCCAAGATGTGTACTATGTACCAGATCTCAAGACAAATATTTTGAGTTTGGGGAAACTCACGGAAAAAGGTTATTCGATATTCATGAAAGATCAGATATTACACTTGAAGGACAAGCTAGGGCATCTGGTTGCTCAAGTCGAAAAGGGGAAAATCGAATGTACAAACTGAACTTGAGAAGCGTTCAAGGAAAATGTTTGCAAGTCAATGTCGAAGACAAAGCGTCGCTGTGGCATCTACGTTTTGGTCATCTACATCATACTGGTCTGAGAAGGTTAGCAAAGAGGAACATGGTGCACGGGCTACCAGACATGGACTATGAAGGAAAGTTTTGTGAAGAGTGTGTGCTTAGCAAACAAACCAGAACCTCATTTCAAAAGAAGGCAGAATATCAATCTAAACATATTATCGAACTGATTCATACTGACATATGTGGGCCAATCACTCCGGAATCTTTCAGTGGAAAAAGGTATTTCATTTCCTTTATCGACGATTTCTCACGAAAGACCTGGATTTATTTCTTGAAAGAAAAATCTGAAGCATTTGAGGTGTTCAAAAAGTTCAAAGTGATGGTGGAGAAGGCAACTAACACACACATCAAAGCCGTTCGATCTGACAGAGGTGGTGAGTATACTTCGACAGCCTTTATGAAGTACTGTGAAGAGCAGTGCATAAGGAGAATTCTAACTGCACCATATTCACCTCAACAAAACGGTGTGGCTGAAAGGAAGAATCGAACAGTTCTCGACATGGTTCGATCAATGCTTAAAAGCAAGAACATGTCAAAGGAATTTTGGGCAGAAGCTGTACAATGTGTCATTTATGTTCAGAATTGATGTCCACATTCAAAGTTAGAAGATCAAACACCACAAGAAGCATGGAGCGGACAAAAGCCAACAGTTTCTCATTTCAAAGTATTTGGTAGTGTGGCTTATGCACACGTACCAGGTCAACGAAGAACAAAGCTTGAAGACAAAAGTCAGAAATACATATTCATTGGATATGATGAGAAGACAAAAGGGTACAGGCTGTTTGATCCCATAAGCAAGAAGGTGATAGTGAGTAGAGACGTTCGAGTAAACGAAACGAACAAGTGGGACTGGAACAATTCGATAGAAGTTATCGTCGAAGTTGGAGAAACATCAGTCGCTGTACCGACAAGCACTTCATCTGACCTTGAAGATTCTGACAATGAAGATGAACCTCTACAACCTAGAATGCGAAGTCTCCAGGATTTGTATGATACAACAGAAGAGGTGTATCTTGTATGTCTTTTGGCAGATACTGAAAACATTAGCCTCGAAGAAGCGTTACGAGACGAAAAAATGGAAAACTGCCATGAACGAAGAGATCAAGGCCATTGAACGCAACAACACATGGGAACTAGCAGAATTACCAAAAGGAAGTCAACCCATCGGTGTGAAGTGGGTGTTCAAGAAAAAGATGAATGCTCAAGGCGAAATAGAACGGTATAAAGCGCGACTTGTTGCAAAGGGATACAAACAGAAAGCTGGAATTGATTATGACGAAGTATTTGCTCCTGTTGCAAGAATGAAGACAATTCGATTACTTATCTCATAAGCTGCTCAATTCAAATGGCCGATATTTCAAATGGATGTCAAGACAACATTTCTAAATGGTGTGCTCGAAGAAGAAGTTTACATCGAACAACCACCCGGATACATGAAACTCGAAAAAGAAGAAAAAGTGCTAAAGTTGAAGAAGGCGCTTCATGGGTTGAAGGACACACCACGAGCATGGATTAAACACATCGACGTTCGCTTCCGCTTCATTCGAGAACATGTGAAGGAAGGAAGTATCGAATTGAGGCATGTAGCAAGCAAGGATCAAGCAGCATATATTTTCACAAAACCATTATCGAAAGAAATTTTCGACAGAGGCAAGAAGTTGATAGGCATGATGGATAGAAGAAACACTTAAGTTTACAGGGGAGTTTTGTTGAATAAACTTTAATGTTATTAAGTGTGTTTTTATTGATAAGTTAGTGGAAAAATAAAGAGTCTCTTGTAGTTGAAAGGCCAAGAGTTCTTGTAGTGGAAAAGCCAAGAGATAGTGGCATATTAAGAGTATTTATTTGCTTTAATTTCCTAGTATAGTAGAAGTCTTTTAGGTCTATATAAAGACTTGTTTGTATTTTCATTTTCAACAAGAAAGTAAAAAGTGCAGTTTTAAAGTAAGATATCCATCAGTGGAAGTATAGTGTAAAAAGTGTTATGTGCAGTTTTTAAAGCAAGTCTTCCACCAGTGGAAGTATAGTGTTAAAAGTGTCCAAAATTGTTACAACTGCAGAATAGAAATAGCAGTCAGTTTTTTTTACACCTACTACTTCTCATCAAACCCCTTCAGATGCTTCTAAAGTACAATTTGAAGTCTCAAGTCAGGACAATGTGCAACAATTTGATGGTTCTAGTGGTTTTCGTGGAGGTCGTTCCAAAGACTTTCGAGGTGGTGGCAGAAACGGATGCAGAACCAGAGTCCAATGTCATATTTGTTCTAAGGTTGGATATGATGCACGTAGATGCTACTATCGTCACTCTACTTAACTTCTTACTTCCAATCAGTGGATAAATCCAGCACCACATATTGTCCCTTAACTAAGTTATGTGAGTCAATTTGCAAAGTTCAATCAAGTTTATTTTGAGTTCCTCCTGACACATGTGCTCTTGGCAAGGATGGACTCTGTACTCATTTGACTCTCTCCAAGCTACTTCTATTTCTCCTATTACTCAGAACACACCTATTGTTCACACACTCACCACCACTGCACCATACACTGTTGATTTGAATTCCTTTGCAAATAAAGGTAATCCTACGTTGGGACCTTCGTTGTAAGCTCAATGGCTTAACAAATTGGGTCATCCTCATCATGAGGTACTCAAAACTGTTATGATCAAATGTAACATCTCCTCCCACTCACCATCAAAATGGTTCAGTTAAGGGGAAGCATCGCCATGTAGTAGAAACTGAATTTACTCACTTAGCTCAAGCATTTTTACCACTAAAGTTTTGGGATCATGCGTTTCAAGCAACCACTTATCTCATTAACAGGATGCCAATAGCTACCCTTGGCATGGATTCTCTCTATCTATAGTCACACGTCTTAAAGTCCAACATTTTTAATTGATAAACTATTGTGTAATATTTTATTTTTTTGACATAAAATGATAATATATAATTATAAATATTTACTCATAAATACTATATGGTATAACTACATACAAATAATAAATCTATGTCAAACATAAACAGCATGCTCTAAATATTTACTCATATATAACGCACAAAATATGATCTCATGTATTAACTATTTATGAGTTACTTATGTACAATCTATATTATATAAATATTTTTTCATATTTAGCACTCTGTATATAGTTTTTTTTGTTAACACTTCTTTTAAAAAAAATATACATGTATCTTATTTTTTATTTCAATTATTTTGCTTCTTTAATTATTATTATTATATTAGTAGTTAGAAAATGTAGATAGAGATTAGGGAATATGCATAGTTCTTTTCACTTTATTTCTTAATTTATAATTTTCTTCTTCAGTTTTATAAATTTTTATGCTGGAGAATTTAAAATGTTTCATGATTAAAATTTAAACTTATTCCCAGAAAAAGAAAAGAAAAAAGAGTTTTTCTTGTTGTAACAGATTCTCTAACTTTTCTAATAAATAAATTAGAAAAGAGAATGATTAATTTCCCAATATTTTTATATTTTCTATTATAAAATTTATTTATGTTTGAAATCTTAGTTTACGTCTCATAAAAAATATTTTAAATCCAGTTAGATTTTCAAATACAGCGAAACAGTTTATATACATAGTTACATACCTCTTCTCCAAAATAAAATATAATTTTCATGTAACTCAAATGATAAAGTGTGTCTATATCATAGATAAAATCTAAATATGTTATTATGAATATTTGTTTTATTTTTTTATTAGTAAAACTTTTTTTTAGGATCACGGTTCGATTCCCGCTACTACAATTTGGAGAAAGTTGAATCACTTGATATTAGAAGTGATTCTGAGCCGGACTAAACTGATGGTGATAAACAAAAAAAATGGATCGTAAATTTGTTTTTCATTTTCTCTATTTTTTGGTAGGTTATATTATAAATGCTTTTTATATTATTCTATTTTATTTCTCTAAAAACATTATAAAATTAATTAAAATTATAATCAATAGTATTTTTTTTAAAATTCCATATTTTTTAAAAATCAAATTCTAATTTTTATCATTTATAAAATATCTCTTTTTAACCTTTGTCATAAGTCACACGATAAGAACAATAATATAATAGTTTAAACATAATAAATTCTGTTCTGATGTTAAAATACATCACACACTTTTTTCTATCACATAAATTTAAAATAATTTGTATGAACTAATACATAAACTAATGTGTTTGTTTTTGAAGAAAGTAATTGCAACTAAATTTTTATTTATTTATTTATAGTAAAAAGTTATATATATATTTAAAATTACAAGTATTTCGAAATTTTTCAAAATATTTTATAAGAAGAATGTTAATAATGGATTTTTAAAGAGTATGAGGGGTGATACAATTGAAAAAATAGTTGAAAAGGTTGAAACCAATTATTTTAGGGAAAAATAAAGATCGTAGCCTTAGACTTACTCGGCCATTTGGATAATTATGTAAAAAAAATGTGTGTAATAAATTTAAATGACAATAATACATGTTTTAGTTAATGATTTAATTTGATTGCAAAATAAATATTTTGTTAATTTCATTATTTATTAATTATAAAATCTAAATGCATTGGAAAAAAAGTAACACAAACAAATATAAGAATGTAGGTTAAGGAGGGGTTTCGTGATTTTAATTCTTTTAAATATATGTTATTTTGATTTTAGTATTATTTTAATATATTTCTTTTTGGTAAAATTGTTTCAAATTGAAATTTGTCCATATATTTATTCATACAAATAACTTGAATAATAATCTTAAATAAAATTTCAACTTTCAAACACAACAAATTGTTGATACTTATGGATTAACAAAACTTGAAAAACTAATTATATGATATAACAATACCCTAAACTAATATAGAGTAGAAAAATAAAAATCTATAAATAAAAGAGTTAGTAAATATAATAACACGTTATCCGCACGAAACTCTCATATATATATATATATATATATATATATATATATATATATATATATATATATATATATATATATATATATATATATATATATATATATATATATATATATATATATATATATAACAATTTAAATATTTATGTAATGATACAGAAATAAACCGTGGCAAAATAAATGGTTTAGAATGCATAACATATAACAACGATTTTAAATCTGTGGTCATAACCAAACCGTGGCTATATCTTGAACCAAAACTGTATGTTAAACGTTAAATTAAAACCGTGGCTTTACCATATAGCCACAGTTCTGTAATCATGGCAAATATAAACCGCGGCCTTAATCAAGCTACCTAAACCGTGGCCTATAAAAGCCACGGTTGTCAAAAAGACGTGGTCTATACCAAAAAACCGTGGACTATACTTTAAGCCACGGCCGCATATCCCACAGTTGGATTTTTGTGGCCTCAGTGTTACGCCACGGTTATTTTGCATATAGCCGGCATGGCAGGAGACCTTTTTTTCCTGTAGTGGTACTTTGAATTGATACTATCATAGTGGGCTTATCCCTAACTTGGTAGCCCCTAGAGTAGGTATTGTTGTTTATATTGAACTAAGTGAACAATTACTTATGTTCTTTAAGTTTCTGCACTGCACTGCATTGTTATATAACTGAATTGTCTTCCAATACAGAGCTGACACTGAGTTTGTTATAACTTAGTGCACTTATGCTTGCCTATATATAGCAGTTGTGTTATCTCTTGTAACTAACCGAAAGTTATTATGTTACTCAATACACTAGAATTCATCAATTCTTTCTCATTCTCAGTTCAATTATGAACACTTCTTAGATTTCTAATATGGTATAAAAAGCTTGAGATCTCTCTCAGCCATGGATTCCGCAAAAACGGATCAATTTTCACCATCATAAAATGTGAGTTCTTCAAATAACGATGATGGATCATCGTTGAAGACCGCATTCAAAACCTTTCGCAGCAAATCACCATAAAATTGGACTATTCAAACTTTCTTTCGTATAGAAGCAACAAGTCGAAGGTATAATCCAATCAACAAACTACATCGTCACCTAGCGAATCCTAGCATTCCTCATTGCTATCTCTCTGCGGAAGATTGTGCATTAGATATTGAAAATCCAGCGTATGTTGCTTGGCATCAACAAGACTCACTATTATTCACCTGGCTTCTCACTCCACATTCCGATTTGGTTCTGCCTAGGGTTGTGAAATGCGTTCACGCTCATGAAGTCAAGTTCGTAATCGAACAGTTTCAGAAAACTCAGATTTATGCAAAATTGAGACAGTTTCACTATTAATTGTGATGTATCTAGAAAAGAGATAGCATTATTGATCAATATCTCGATGTATTCAACAAATTATTGAGGTTCTTGAGTCAATTGGAGATCCTGTTTCGCATAGAGACCAAATTAAAAAGTTCAATCAACTTTATTTTGAGTTCATCCTGACACATGTCTTGTGAAATCACAAACTACTTATGAAGCATTACTACAAGGTGCTCTTGGCAAGGAAGGACCGTACTCATTTGACTCTCTCCAAACTACTTCTATTTCTCTTCATACTCACAAGTCACAACACACCTATTGTTCACACACTCACCACCTCTGCACCATACATTGTTGGTTTGAATTCCTTTGCAAATAAATGTAATCCTACGTTGGGACCTTCATAGTAAGTTCAATGGCATAATAGATTGGTTCATAATCATCACGAGGCACTCAAAACTATTCTGATCAAATGTAACATTTCTATTCCTATGAAATCAAATTTAGATTTTTGTGCTGCTTGCTATCTTGGTAAAATACATAGACAACCATCTTTTCCATATAGTTCAAGCAACCACTTATCTCATTAACAGGATGCCGCCAATAGCTACCCTTGGCATGGATTCTCTCTATCTATAGTCACACATCTTAAAGTCCAACATATTTAATTGATAAACTATTGTGTAATATTTTATTTTTTTACATAAAAATGATAATATGTAATTATAAATATTTACTCATAAATACTACGTGGTATAACTACATACAAATAATAAATCTATGTCAAACATAAACAGCATGCTCTAAATATTTACTCATATATAACGCACAAAATATGATCTCATGTATTAACTATTTATGAGTTACTTATGTACAATCTATATTATATAAATATTTTTTCATGTTTAGCACTCTGTATATAGTTTTCTTTGTTAACACTTCTTTTAAAAATAAAATATACATGTATCTTATTTTTTATTTCAATTATTTTGCTTCTTTAATTATTATCATTATATTAATAGTTAGAAAATGTAGATAGATATTAGAGAATATGCATAATTCTTTTCACTTTATTTTTTAATTTATATTTTTTTCTTCAGTTTTATAAGTTTTTATGCTGGAAAATTTAAAATGTTTCATGATTAAAATTTAAACTTATTCCCCGAAAAAGAAAAGAAAAAAGAGTTTTTCTTGTTGTAAAACATTCTCTAACTTTTCTAATAAATAAATTAGAAAAGGGAATCATTAATTTCCCAATATTTTTATATTTTCTATTATAAAATTTATTTATGTTTGAAATCTTAGTTTACGTCTCATTAAAAAATATTTTAAATCTAGTTAGATTTTCAAATACAGCGAAACAATTTATATACATTCATGTAACTCAAATGATAAAGTGTGTCTATCATAGATAAAATCTAAATCTATTATTATGAATATTGGTTTTATTTTTTTATTAGTAAAACTTTTTTTTGGAGGGTCACGGTTCGATCCCTGCAGCTGCGATATGAAGGAAGTTGAATCCACTTGATGCTAGAAGTGATCCCTGAGCCGAACTAAACTGGTGGCGATAAAAAAAAAAGATAATTAATTTGTTTTTCATTATCTTTATTTTTTGCTAGGTTATATTATAAATGCTTTTTATATTATTCTATTTTATTTCTCTAAAAACATTATAAAATTAATTAAAAATATAATCAATAGTATTTTATTTTAAAATTCCATATTTTTTTAAAATCAATTTCAAATTTTTATCATTTATAAAATATTTCTTTTTAACCTTTTTCACAAGTCACACGATAAGAACAATAATATAATAGTTTAATCATAATAAATTCTGTTATGATGTTACAATACATCACACACTTTTCTATCACATAAATTTAAAATAATTTGTTTGAACTAATACATAAACTAATGTGTTTGTTTTTGAAGAAACTAATTGCAACTAAAATGATATTATAATTAAATTTTTTATTTATTTATAGTAAAAAGTTATATTTATATATATATATACATATATACATATATATATATATATATATATATATATATATATATATATATATATATATATATATATATATATATATATATATATATATATATATATATATATATATATATATTTAAAATTACAAGTATTTTGAATTTTTTTCAAAATATTTTATAAGAAGAATGCTAATAATGGATTTTTAAAGGGTAGGAGTGGTGATACAATTGAAAAAATAGTTAAAAAGATTGAAACCAATTATTTTTGGGAGGAATACCAATCGTAGCCTTAGACTTACTCGGTCATTTGAACAATTATGTAAAAAAAATGTGTGTAATAAATTAAAATGATAATAATACATGTTTTAGTTAATGATTTAATTTAGTTGCAAAATAAATATTTGTTAATTTGATTATTTATTAATTATAAAATATAATTGCATTGAAAAAAGTAACACAAACAAATATAAGAATATAGGTTAAGGAGGGGTTTCGTGATTTTAATTCTTTTAAGGGTTAAATACTATTCACCCCCTGCCAAAGTAGCGAGATTCGGTTTTCCCCCTTATTAAAAACCGAATCTCGCTACTTTGGCAGGGGGTGAATAGTATTTAACCCTTCTTTTAAATATATGTTATTTTGATTTTAGTATTATTTTAAGTTATTTCGTTTTGGTAAAATACAACAACAATAAAAAGTTATAAAGCAAAAAGTCAAGGCAATGAACAGAGGAAGAATATGATTTAAGGAATTCATTCTTAAGTTTCAAATACTTCCAAGGAATCCATTTTTAAGTTTCATCTTCTTCCATGATTCCAACCTGCAATATGTTTCAAAGAGAAAGAAGAAACCTTTAAACCAAGTACAGAGAAACAACATTAAAAATAACATTAAAAAGACCCTGAAGGAACTCAAAAGCGTCATTGTCACCATAAATACTCTACTGCTGCTGCAAAATTTCCTGCGACGCAACTGAAACTCCCAGTTCACATCCACCGATTCATAACATTTTCCCCACACTTTCTTTGTTTTTTTAGTTCACATCCACCTATTCATAACGGTTTCTCCACACTTTCTTTGTTTTGAAAAATAAAAAACAAAATCTTATCAACACTTTCTACTCATTGTTGTTTCTGTAATCAACAAAAAAATGGAGAATCAAAATCGGTGACAGAAAATATTTAGGATTTTAATTGAAATTACAGAATTTTACTCTGATTTGTGATGGAAGAATGAAGATATTGTTGATGCAATAAAGGTATTAGGGTTTAGAGATTGAAAGGGTTGTTGATGAGGAATAGAGGAATGGTATAATATTTGTAGAAGGAGAAAGCAAGTATCTGTTATCAATGAAATCACATGGCTCAAGAATAACTCCATGCATGTTTCGTTTTTCAATGTGAATCTTTGTATGTCTAAGCATTGAGAAATGTTATACGATGCTTTCTTTAGTTGTATAAGAATTAATGATTAATTGGTGCTATCATGATTTAAAATGGGGTAATTAATGCAGTAACAGTAATGATGTGAATGGTTTTAAATGATTTAAAATTTATTATTTGCAGGATTATTTTCTGGTTTATTAATTTACATATTGTGTATAATCATTAGTGAGTGTAAATGACGATTATATCCTAAATTATTGCAAATTAGATGGGGTAATTAGGTAATAATGGTAGTATATAACTTTCTTATGTTGTTATTAGATTTCTAAATATTGATATTTTAACAAGAGAATTGAGACATTGATTACTAGAGGCGGAAATAAAAGGTCAGTTTCGGGACCGTTAGTCGGATATAGATAGGGAGCCATAATTTTATTTCTACTAACAGAGTAACCTCACTCTCCATATCCATTGGTACTAGTCAAATAATAGAGTTAGTGACTTGATAGAGCGTATACACGGTGATATTTGTGGGCTAATACACCCATCATGCAAACCATTTATATATTTTATGGTTTTAGTTGATACATCACCTAGATGGTCACATGTTTGTTTGTTGTCAACTCGCGACCAGACATTTGCGAGATTGCTAGCTCAACTAATTCGAATAAAAACTCAGTTCCCCAATTATCGTGTCAAGGAAACACGTCTTGATAATACTGCAAAATTTCAATCCCAGGTATTTAATGAGTATTGCATGTTTATTGGAATTGACATTAATTGAACATCCAGTAGCACATGTTCATACACAAAATGGACATGCATAATCATTTTTTAAATGTATTAAATTAATTGCAAGACCATTTACCATGAGATGCAAACTTCCAGTTTCTACTTTGAAACATGCAACTTTGCATGACACAACATTAATTCGCACCAGGCCAACACGTTATCACACCTCTTCCCTTTTACAATTAGTTTTTGGTAAAAAAACCTAATATTTCCTATCTAAGATTTTTTTATGATATGCGGTTTATGTTCTCATTTCTCTATCATATCGCACCAAGATGGATCCTCAAAGGAGGATTAGAAAATATGTTGGATATGACTCTTCATCTATTATAGAGTCCCTTAAACCAACAACAGAAGATTTATTCACTTCTCAATTAACTAATTATCATTTTGATGAATCAAAATTTTCAGCACTAGGGGAAGAGAATAAGAAGCTAGAAAAGAAGATCAGTTGAATTGAATTATCGTTTTCTCATCTTGATCCTCGAATAAAACAATATGAACTAGAAGTTCAAAAGATAATTCAGCTACAAAACTTAGCAAATCAATTACCAAATGCATTCACTGATTCAAAAGGTGTGACTAAATCATATATACAAACTGCAAATGCTCCAATAAAAATTGATATCCCTATTGGACAATTCAATGAGTCTCAACCACGCCTGAAGTATGGTAGATCAATCGGTTCCAAAGATAAAACTCCTCAAACAATGAAGGGATCTAAGAATAAAGGTGGTCTAAGTGAGGATATAGAAATTTTAAAAGAATCTTCAGACATAATAAAAACTTTATCTCCAGAAGAGATTAATCAGGTACTTGAAACTTATGAAAATAAAGAGATCTTGATAAATCATGTCCATAATAGAATACAATAGAACCGACATGAAGTTGACATTGATGATATTTTTCATACAATATAGCACCAAATGTGATAAATGAAAAAGAGGATCATGAATCGACGTCTATTAAAGTTTGTAAGCTATGTGAGGATTGACCTAAATGGAAATATGCAATTGAAGCAGAATTAAACTCACTTCACAAAAGACAAGTATTTGAACTTTTAGTTCAAACACCTCAAGGTGTGAAATTAGTTGGATATAAATGAGTTTTCGTGCGAAAACTAAATGAAAATAATAAAATTGTGAGATACAAAGCTCGACTTGTCGCTCAATGATTTTTGCAAATACCTGAAATTGATTTTGATGAGACATATTCACATATAATAGATGTAAGAACTTTTTGATATTTAATAAGTCTTGTAGCACATGAACCGCTTAATTTGCACATGATGAATATATAACAAACTATTTGTATGGTTCACTTAATATTGACATTTGCATGAAACTCCTTGAAGAGTTCGATATACGAGAGGCACGTAATTTTTAATCTCGAGAAAACTACTTCATCAAATTGAACAAGTCTCTCTATGTGTTAAAACAATCTGGATAAATGTGGTATAATTGCCTCAATGAATATTTATTAAAGGGTGGATATACAAATAACTCAATTTGTCCTTATACTTTCATAAAAGGGTGTAGAAAATAATTTGTAATAATAGTTGTTTATGTGGATGACATAAATAGTAATGGAACTCCTCAAGAGCTTCCAAAAGCTATAAATTGCTTAAAAAAGAGTTTGAGATGAAGGACCTATGAAAAATAAAATTATGTCTAGGCTTACAAATTGAGAATTTGGACAATGAAATATTTGCACATCAAGAAGGTTATATAGAAAAGTGTTGAAATGCTTCTATATGGACAAATCTCATCCGTTGTCTATCCCAATGCTTTTAAATCATTATATATATAGAGAAAGATCCTTTCAGGCTTCGAGAAAAGGGTGAAAAATTGCTTGGTCCTGAAGTACCATATCTAAGTGCAATTGGAACACTAATATATCTTGCTAATTATACACGTCTTGATATATCATTTATGGTCAATCTATTAGAAGGGTACAATTATTCACCTACACAAAGACATTGGAACGAAGTCAAACATATACTTTGTTATCTTAGAGATACATGTTAGTTGTCAGATCCTTATAGTGGTAGATTATAAACAGGTTATCTGTTTACATGTGATGGTATATCCATTTCATAGATATCTATGAAACAACTTATGGCAACAACTTCATCAAATCCTGCATAACTATTAGCACTACATGATGTCACTTCGAAGACAAAATTTTAAGCAACTATTACAAAGAATATCATCTCACATATAAATGTATGCACGAGGGGAAGAAATAAATATGTTCTATACTCTTTTTCCCTTCATCATGGTTTTGTCCCATTCGGTTTTCTTGGTAAGGTTTTTAACGAGGCATTTCAAATTCAAAGAATTTTGTACTCTTTTTTCTTCATTAATTTTTTTCCACTAGGTTTTTTCTAGTAATATTTTAACGAGGAATATCCTCAATGGACATACAAAGGGGAGTGTTATGAATAAATATAAATATGGATGTCCATACTACTTAGTGGTCTATACATTTCCTATTTCCAACTTCATATTAACCGTTATGACTTTCCATCTTCCTAATGTCTTATAAATAAGATCCACATTGCAATGTAAATGGTACTTGAAGAATATAATATTACTTTCTCTCTTCTCTTTCTCTCATTCATCTCTATATTATTTTGGTGAATTTCATAACACATAATAAACAAATACATTATTATTAATAAATAATTCTATTCCAGTACCAAATTCTAATAAAATTATTGGCCTATAAAGTTTACACCAACAAAAATTTATATAACCACACGATCTGGGGCACATCAGGCCATTTTTTTAAACCTACCAGTACTCCCCCACCCATATATTACCATATGTATTTAAAAAAATTCTTATGGAAAACCATATGAATTAGGAGCCTTCTACGAATTCATATAAAAAATTTATTGTTTGATCTCATTTTTAGTATGTTTTGCTAGCTAATTTTCCACAACATCAAAGTCGAGCCTCGGGGAAGAAAGATTAGTTTGGAATAAACTTTCACGGGAGAGAATCCCTTCTTGTGTAGTGTGCCATTCTTATAGAGCTGTAATTTTTATCTTTAAACAACAAGGTTTGGGTGGTGTAGATGGTTATCATGCTAGTCTCACACACTAGAGGTCCCCAGTTCGAACCTGGGCTTAAACAACTTTGTTTTTTTTATCAAACTTCCGCAACATAGATTTTCCTTTTGTGGAAATCTAATTAATATTACTTAAATCTATTGCTGATTATTTTTTTGATTTTTTTAGTACAAAATTTATTTCAAACAACACTCACTTTTTATATTAACATTTTCACAAATTATTATTGAAAATTCTTTTGCATTAAAATAATTTAATTATTTACTAATTCAATCAATATTATGATAAATTAGCTTGTATATTTTGCATTATAACATATTCTTATGTATATTTTATATTTACATCAAAAAATCACTATCTTTAAAATATTTATTAAATAGATCAATTGTATAATAAATTTTCTTACATTTCATAAAAACAACCTTCTTTTTTGCTCTTTTTTTAATACCCTAAACAATATTTATTCAATATACTAATTTTTTTTTACAGAAAGATAAGTTATTATTAAAACAATAGTCAAAATATTTCATTTTAAAAAAAATTATATCTTAAATTTGAAACTATCTTATTTATGTGATTTATACTTATTTATTTTATAAAACTAAAAATGGAGAGAAAATGATACTAGTAACTAAGAGTAAAAAACAAAATTATCGAGGTCCCGGGTTTCAGATGTTTCTAAAGCGTATGATCTAACACAATCACTTTTTTAACCAATTAAACTTAAAATTTCGAATTCTACATTTTCAAAATCGTAATAATGGTACCATGGGCGATTCTAACAAACACAAAAGCTCATCACTGCCATGTCTTAATTTGATCCCTCCATTCTTCGCCAACCGCCATCGATTAATTACCTCAATAATTATCCTCCAATTGAGATCTTATAAATGCTGATAAAGCTAGCGTTTAACTGAAATCCTAAAATCATTTGATTTTTTATATTATTTAACATCAGTGACACATTTTCCTTTTTGCGATTGCATGTTTTATGAAATTTTATAGTAATGAAAATAAAATTAATATTAATTTAATCTATTAGTATTCAATCAAATAAAGTTCTACGAGAGCATTTCTTCAGAAAATATAAATCTGCATGAGTCATACCACCTCAGATTCTTCCGCAATGTCCACGGAAGCGGATTGAGTGTGTTTACTATTCTCGTGACTTTATGATTTTAGCTGTAACACCCCAAATCTACCCCAAGCATTTATGCGGAAAATATCAGAGTACCAAAATTCTCAACAGAGTCAGGATGTCACACATTCAACATAAACATAAACCTGTCATGCTTTTTAAACTAATACATAACACTGTCAGGATTGGAGTGAACAAAACTCATAACATATATCTCAACTTCTGAATAACATAGTATTCATAGCATAACCCAAACTTAGGTTCAACATGCAATAAATTCACAATGATTCAACAATTAAGACATAACATCCTTTGAATCATAAAAGAAACAATACAACAAATCCTCAAATACATCATAAGGTTCATTAAGCAAATAACAACATCAAGCAAGTGTTCATTTCCCCCCAAGTGCTACGTATCAGAGCAATGACACCCAAAACTCGACTATAAGCAGAAACAGCTACTCATCTGGATTACCTGCACGTTACCCACGTGGAGGCAACATTCAAACAGAAAGGGTGAGATATCAAACTATATAAATAGGATTATGATAAATCATATATTAGGTAAGGAATATAAATGAATCACCGTTTCACACAACATCAACATAAACAACACAAAGAACATCATCAAAGAATAGTCTTGATATCAACACATCGGCATCTTCAACAAATCAACACATAAGCATCACAATGCATAGACAACAACTTCGACCAACAACAACTCGAATGCAACTCAACTATGCATATGCATGTGGTACCATTGGAGTAAAACTCCCAACTTAGAACATTGCCAGTAATTCCGAGGCATAAGGCAAAGCCTTCAACACGGTCACATATCAACATCACACCGTTCAACTTTATGTTATGTTATGCTATGCGGAATATACAACGAATACGATTTGACAACGAAATAACGACATAACAACAACACAACAACGGTCACATATCAACATCACACCGTTCCACTTTAGCCAAAGGCTCACAACACAACTTATCAATTCATACCGTTATATACACAATATCAAAATTTGCTATAATTCACACTATGAGGCTATTCACATAAGGATGCACAAAATAATCATATCGGAAATCACAACATTAATCGCAACAAAAGCATCCAAAACAAAATCACAAATTGCGGCCAATTCGCAAAATAATCACAATATGCCAATATATTAAATAAGCCAAAACAACTTCCAAATTAACATCTAACTCAATTAGAGATAACTTTAATTATCAAAACAACATCATTGGCATCTCAATATATTATTCTCAACATAAATATTCAACCAAAACACAATTACGGTCAATTTCTCAAAATCTCGTAATTTACCGATAAACCGAATAATTTATCCAAGTCTAAGTATTTTCCAATTAAATAGACTTATTGAAATTAATTCAACTATTAACTTTAATCAACCAATTAATATCACATTATATTAATTTAATTTACTAATTCATTTTCCATTCCATTTCTAAACTCTAGTATTTTATTGTTCCTATTATTTCAATTATATTTCATTTAATAATATACATCATTATTTATACATGCCATAATACATATTTATATATATATTATATCCCAAGTAGTAGTAAAACAAGGGATGGAAAGGAAAACAAGACAGCAAAAGCATAATATGAAACGTGACTGGCTAAAGTGTCTGTAAGATTTAAGCTACAGTAAGTGAGTGGTACATGGTCTTTAACATGGCACTCATGAAAACTAAATTCAAGCTACAGTAGCGGTAGCTCATAAAAGAAAACGGAACAACATGAACAAAACAACACTTCCAGGAACATCATAACCAAATATGGGTCCATTCATCAAAAATTCAAAATTTAATGAACAGCAACAAGCAATTTCAACAGTGGCTGAAACAAAATTAGCACAACCCAATGACCAATATATATCCTAAACCCACATACAATTCATCATATTCCCATTTAGGTAGTAAGAATCCCCCTTACCTTGGATTGAGTGCAGCTCTAAGAAGTTTCAATGGAAAAATTTGGAGAAAATGACACTTTAGAGCAACACTTTGGGTCTCCTCTTCAAACCCTAACCCCCTTTTCTTTCTCTCCCTCGGTTTCCTCTTCTTTTTCTTTTTCAGACAACACTATCTCTCTACCTCTCTTCTACTTCTATTTTCAAAAATAAACTATGTTAATATTAAATACACAAATGGGCCTAACAAAATATACCCCCTTAATACTTAGAGATGTCATTAATTAAGCCCAATATTATTTCCACACTTAATATAAAAATAATACTTCTACTAAAACTCCATTAAAATAAAATCCGACTATTTTAATATACCGACTTATTACTCAGTGTCTCATGTTTCCGGTCTAAACTTAATTACTCAGAAAATTCCCAAAATGCTAAATATTAACTCATTAATACTTCTAATACTAAAAATATTAAAATTATCGATTAAATGTCGATCCGCTATCCCGAACTAATACCGACTAAATCGCCCCAAAACGCAAAAATTTCAGAAAACATCATAAATGTCTAAATTAAGAAAATAACTATTTTTCCGGGCGTTACATTAGCGCTTTTAGTAGATGAATGAACAAATAAAATAAGTTATTTATTGAGAGAGAATGATTGATTTAGAGGGAGATAAGCGGAAAGTTACCAAAGTCACCCAAACTTTATCCAATGTCCACATATAATGCAATATAACATTAATTATCTTCACTGTAGAGTCAACTTCTTATGAATGAATTTTCCGCTCTTTTGATCATTAGCTTTTGTAAGGTACAACTTTATGTTGCAGTACTAATAACAAGTGTAATAATCCACATAGATTGGTTGTGCTTAAAGACACATTTAATAGTTTTTATGATTCTTTGCAAGGATTAATAGTTGTTTGGTTGTAGAAAAGTAAATGAAAAAAAATTATAATTTCCGTGTTAACCATGTGAAAACTTGCTAGGGGTAGATTTCACCATCGTTTATCCTCGTGAATATATGCTCTTCTACTCGACTATTAATATTACCGCATGTTGCTTTTATTGTATCATATATCCGACTCAACATTGTGAGATCAGCTGTATTACCTAATAGATGATCTCTCGCACTATTATATACTCCCTCTGGTCTCATTTATAAGAAAAGATTATATTTTTAGATACATTGAATAAATAATGTATCTGGATAACATATTTGTCCAGATACATTATTTTTCAATGTATCTAAAAAGGGAATATTTTCTTATAAATGGGACCGGAGGTAGTACAATAACATTAAGCTTCAACAGTGATATAAAGATAATAATTACCAATTATTAGTATTATGTAGATATTAAACCTAACCATATCTTTAGGCATAAACACCCAATAGATGGAGACTTTATTAGTATATGCCATGATACTCTTACTAAAGGAATATATAACTTGAATCTTCTTCTAGGAAATCAAAAAGCCTAGTATAATAAATATGGTTTAGGTTATCACCTGAATAATAATGCTAAGTCCTTAATAAGTATATGACATGCTCAAAAGAAAACTAATTTTTCTGTTTATAAATGCAATTACTACTGTAAGTTTGTCCATCTTGAGCCTTATTGTTTTAGAAAAAAGAAAGATTTAAAGTGGTCAAATAGATCCAAGTATAATAATGTGAGTCATATTAAACCTAATAACATTAAAGGACCAAAAAATATTTCGGTACCAAAGGTCAAAAAGTCAAATTATGATGTAGGTATGCTTGACAGCTCGAACTCAAAATGTGATAATGGTTGTTTAAATCATATATAAATATTTTCTCTTATTTTACACCTAAAATAAGAGAAGTTTCTTCTTATAATACCAAAAAAAGGTAAAATTGTTGGTTCACAAACTATTGGTAAGAGCCATAAACCTACTGTTGAACTATTTTTTGAATTGCAAGTTTATAACACAAATTACTTAGTATCATATAAATTGTATGAAAAACATAATATATTATTGATAAGTGCCAAAATGTTGTTATTTTGAGTATATAATTGTGGCACTTATCGATTCTATTCTTTCCGTTTTTGTAATAAAATCCCCACTTTTGTGTATATATTCACATTATTTAGTTTTCATATGTTTTATATACCGTTTAATAGTTTTTCCTTTGTTTTTATAGGTATTCATGCTTATTGGAGCCTCGAGGAATAAAGTGTCGAAGGCACGGCTCCGATTGCGCGATTTTGGATCAAATAAGCAAGATTTGTACAGAGAGGTCCGCTTAGCGGGGTCTAAGCGCGCTTTCCAGTGGCGAACCCATTTTCCTGGCCGCTGAGCGGCAGCTCTGGCCGCTAAGCGGAGCCCTGTTTACTGTTCTAGGTATTTTTGTAATACGTGTAGTCCGCTCAGCGAGGTTTGGCCGCTAAACGGCCGTAGCAGAAATTGTGTTTATATTTCTTCATTTGTGACATTTCTAGGGTATGGTTTTGGAGAGTCTTTGGTTCCAACTCCATCATTTTCATTCTTAGAGTAGGATTGGCTTAGAAAACAACACCGGGTCATGCACTTGGAAGATCGGAGGTGGATTTCTCATCAATCGGAGCTGACAACCCGTGAGATGTTTGGTTTATCTCTTCTATTCTTTGTGTATTTCGTTGTGTTGGGTTTTGTTTGTATATTTACTTGAATCTTATGTATATTTACCGATTATAATGTTATATTTAACTTGCTTTACAAATCTGTGTTGATGTTATCCTGGATTTTTGCTCTATGCTGGGGATTTAGGTTGCTTTAGAGATAAACTGCTTGAATCTTTATCTAGGATGATTATCTGTTGGTTCTGAACTCTAGAGATAGATTTAGAGCTAGCATTCACTGTTTGTATCTGTTCTTAATGCTTTCGTGTTTGAGCGGCGCGCGAGAGATCGCCGACGCGAGAATACGGATGTTCTCGTGGCTTCGTGTTAGAGATAACCTTAGTTGTGAGATGATCTCGTTTGTGATCCAGAGATGGACGCTTATGTGAGAGATACGTGATGACATAGATGAGTATCGTAGGTTGAGTATAACGGGTTGGTAAGTGTATGTTTGTGAAGAGTGAATATATTTACATTCCTGATAAGTTATTTCTCTTCTAAGAATGTGTTTATTCTTTTCCTATTTATATCTTTGTTTACTTTTTGCTCATTCAATCCAAAGTTCGAAACCGTAGAAACTGTTGAATGGCATCTCTCCATCTCTGAGGACGATAATTCCCGGATCAATATTTCCAAATCTTTTTCGTTGCTTGCCCTATACCGCATCAATTATGCTATAATTCTTCTATATGTTAGGTCTTTGAATTTCCGAAGAATCACATGACAATGCAGTAACAGGCGTTATGAGATATCTCACATGTCACTGTGGTAAAACACATGCCAAAGCGGTAAAAAAATACATTACCTTCATCTAATGTGGTTATCGAAACAAAATGGGTATTTCACAACAAGCCTGCCTAAAATGAAAATGTTTTAAGAAATAAAGCAAGACTCGATGCGAAAGTATCCAATCAACGAAGACATAAATTTAGATGATATACATATGCCATTATAGCGAGATTAGAGGCCATAAGGACATTTTTAGATTTCTTGTGCATTTTGAATTTCAAAACTTTTTAAATTGATGTAAAAAATACATATTAAACGGTTACATCTAGCAGGAAGTGTATATTGATCAACCTCCCGGTTTTCTAAACTCTTATTTTCCTAATCATGTTTTCGAGGTAAAAAAAGATCTCTACGGTTAAAAAGAAACTCCACAAGATTAATATGAACGTTTGAGCTAGTTTCTTCTAGAAAAGAATTTTTAAAGAGAGAAGGTTGATGCAACTCTTTTTATTAAGAGCGCTGAGCATGACATTTTACTTCTATAAATTAATGTTGATGACATCATGTTTGGTGTTACTAATGAATCCTTGTGTAAGGATTTTTTGAGATGATGCGGGATGAATTCGAGATGTCCATGATGGGGTAGCTTCGTCATTTCCTTGGCCTACAAATCAATCAATTCGAAGAAGGAAGTTCATTAATCAAGCCAATTATTATAAAGAACTAATGAAGGAATTTGGCATGGATAAAGAAAAGTCAATCTCAACTCCAATGAGTACTTCATGTAGCTTAGATAAATACAAGTAAATAAAACCAGTTGAAGAAAGTATCGAGGTATGATCAACTAACTTTTTTACCTTATTGCATCTCGTCATGATATCATGTTTGTTGCGTGTCTCTGCGCTCGTTTTCAATCAAACCCCAAAGAATCACATGTCACTATGGTAAAATGATTATGATTTATCTCACTAGCATACCACTACTGGGTTTAAGGTACCCCAAAGAAATGAATTTTAATTTAGTTGGGAACTCTGATTTTGATTTCACTGATTGTAAATTGGATCAAAAAAGTACAAGTGATATGTGTCACTTACTTGGGAACTCGCTTGTCTCATGGCATGACAAGGATTAAGCAAGTGTAACGTTATCCACTATTAAGGTCGAATACATTGTCTCGGGTAGTTGTTATATGCAAATTATCTCGATGAAACATCAACTAAGTGATTAGGGAGTTGATTTCGAAATTGTCCCGATAAAATGAGAAATATCTAACTCCATAAACTACACCAAAAATCTGGTACTTCACTCAATATACTAAACATATTGAGATTAGACACCATTTTATTAGGGATCATGTCAAAAAGAGGATTGCATAATTGAATTTTTGTCTTCATATAATCAACATGCATATACTTTTACAAAACCTATATTTCTAAAGAATTTTTTTTCATGAGAACTGAGGTAGAAGTATTGAATCACTCATACATGGATTAATCAGCTAATTTTTTCTTCCGAATCTTCTTCTTCCCTTTCTCAAAATGACTTAAGTGATCTATGTGCTTTGTGTTATGTGTTTTACCCACCTTTTTGATAATGGAAAAATGGGAAAAATAATCTCTTAGGGGGAGTAGAGTGCTTTGTTTATCTCTTAGGGGGAGTTTAATAACTCCAATCTTTTGTCAATCTATTTTATGTTTTACCACATCTTTAAGAGATGTGTTGTCATAATAAAAAATGGGGGAGAATATGAATTTATGTGCTTGCAGGTACAACTGTCTACAACCATTAGATGATGTTGTTGGTTTTGATGATAACAACACCTCACGTCAAATGAAATTTGGTGAAGTCATTGGTGACAATCATCCAACAATATTTAATGATGGAATCGAATAAAGAAATTATCTCAAACCTCGCCAGTTAGAAGAGTAAAGTTCCAATTGAAGTGCTAAGTCATCGTTGTATCTAGAAAAGAGACTTGAAGCTCTAAAAATATAAAAGAGAGAAAGTGTGAAAGCTTGCTTGGTCCTATGCTTAGCGCACGTATGAGTGATAAATTAAATGTAAAATGTATAAGAATAATTCTTGAGATACTAAGACAGCTCGCACATACTCGACGTCTTTTTAAAGCCTCTCATATTTGAAAATATTTTGTATACACATCCTTAATTGATTGCTAACTTGTTTAATCAATTATGAGACCTTTCTACAATAGTTAATCAATTACGAGATTAAGGTTAATCAATTAACATATATTTAATGCCTCCAATCGATTAGAGAAAACTTTAATCCATTAATGATGGTGGAATTCAAAAGTTTTCCATGTTCTGCTTGTCTATTCAATTACCAAATAGCTAGGGCTAATTGATTAGAATATTAAAATGCTTTGGATAATTTTCTTTTTGAGTCAAATTTTTTCCTATATAAAAGAGGTTTCTCCTTATTGTTGTTTTACACCATATTTCAAAATTGAAACTCTACTATCTCACTTTCTACTATTTGTTTCTCTATTTTATATTACTTCACCAAAGTTGTCTTAGTGCCAAGAGAGTGAAAAATACTCGTGATCATTATGGTGCAATGGTGTTGTGCTAATTTAGTTCTCATTCAAAAGTGTGATTCTCTCGAGTAATATCTTTGTTTGGTTCAGAGCTTAGCTTGTTAAAAGCTCTGTGTGATTTGGAGCTTAGCTTGTTAAAAGATTTATTTAATTTGGGGTTTAGCTTGTTAAAAGCTATGTTTGGTTTGGAGATTAGCCTATGTAAAATATCTTATTGGTTGTAAGCAGTTTCATGGACATATCCTCTAAAAACCTCAAGATATATTTTAGTGGAACTCTTAAAAGGAAACTCATGGGGACAGGAGTGAGCCAATTGGTAGGTCAAACTTGTATAAATGTCTAGTGTAATCTCTCTAATTCTATCTCTGTATTTTTTTTGTCATTTATTTTCTGTTAGGAGTAGGCCAAGCTGCGTGGAACATGTTAGACTTCACCCTAGTTGAGGACATGTGATTCTAGCCTCTAACACACTTTTCACTATTGGATTTGATCAACAGTCTTCCACATAAAGCTTTAGATCTCATTGAGGCGATTTTTTTTGAAGAATAAACATTTATTTATTCCACAAAACACAGTTACAACCAAAGTCGATCCCCAAACGGAACCAGGCAACCAAACAATACCAAATAAAAAGTCATCAAAACACCTAAGTAATCAATAGTGACTCAGTATCTATATGATGCCTAAGACTCTTTTGCAAGCTACCTCTAATAGCTATAATGTATTGTATCTGTTGTAATATATTTTCCTCTATAGTTTTCTTTTGAAATAGGAGCTCATTCCTTATTTTCCAAATCATGTAGCATGTTTCTGAAAATGCAATCTTAAGTAGCAGTCTGCGCCATCCTTTCTTGCTAGTTTTCGTAACTATCCACCACCTCTCAATGCACCAATTTTGCGGTATACGATCGTAATCAATCCACTACATAATTCCACCCCAAATATCCTTAGCAAACCTGCAAGAAAAGTACAAATGATCTATGGTTTCCTCAGCATTACAGAAATAACATATTTTATCCGTCATCACTTCAAATCTAGCAATTCTAACTTTAGTGGGAACTCTCTCCATAAATACCATCCAAGTATGGAATTGGGCACGAGGACGGGCAAAATTATGGAAGAGCGCTTTCCTCCACTCAACCTGAGGCTTCTCTCCTCGCACAGCATGATACCACTGCTAGGTATGGAATTTTTCCAGCGAAAGTTCTTGCCGCCACTTCTGATCATCCAGGATCAGCACACGACTCTTCATGATTTGTTTCAAAATCCATGAGCTATCCACGGGAGCCTGCCAATCCCTCAAGTCCTTTCCTTTAATGTAGTATGAATCTAACCATTTTACCCATAATTTATCCTTCTTAGCTTGAATATTCCACTGGAGTTTAAGCATTGACACTTGAATCCACTCGAGAAGAGATACAATATTCAAGCCACATGCACCTTTAGGATCAAAAATTTTGTCCCAAGCTATAGGATCCTTTCTACTACCCTCACTTTTTCCGCTCCAAAGGAAAACTCTACAGATAGTCTCCACTTGATGCATAACTTTTTTAGGAAGCGGAAAAACTTGGGTCCAGTAGGCAGTCATGGAGGCGATTTTAACAGTCCATCTTATGTAAAACACAAGATACACCATTTCATGTATTCATTATTTCATACACTCAATCTACATTCTTATTCACTCTCTGACTTGGATGTTGGAGTGTTTACTTTGCAGGTCCATCCTCATCATAGTGGAAGCTAACTCCACCGCACCATAACTCAAATCCACTTGATCTTCACATATCTCTGGTTCTCGCACGAAACAAAGAACAAGGCCAACAACAATTTTGTATGATCAACTTGAACGAATAATTGATCATATTTTTCTCTTTCACACATCATTGTGTTTCTACCCATCTTCAGTAATATACCAATTTGATCTCTAATAAAAGTCAAATTTTAGAATCCTAATATTCAACCAACAATTAAATGTGCCTCACCCAAACTTCCACCTTCTCAATAGCATTACATCCCTCCATTCCTTGAGAGTTAAATAATGATCTCAGATTAACCATGATGTCTTCATTAAAACATAATATATGCCCTACCTAGCCCATATTTTTTAAAATCTATTATATAACACCTCACACTACTACATATGAGAAAGAGATATAACCATAATTGATGGTTCAAGGGAAAGTAACGTGTGGTAGTAAGTGGTCGTGGTAAAAACACATTAGTGTGTAACATACCACTACGATTGTATAAAACAGCCGCCGTAAAAGTTTAAGGTCGCGGGTTCGATCCAAGTGCATGGATTTTTGCATACTTCAACAGATTTCACCATGGTTCTAGAATCCAACCGCAGTGGAAGACTTAATGCAAAGCATATCACCACACCCGTTGATTGCGACTGTGGTGATATGCTTACTTGAATTTGTTTTAACTTATGTGGAATGCTTATTTCACTAACTACTAATTAAAAATATTACCTTTCAAATCTGATTTAGAAAATTATAATATGAGATATGAAGTTATATTAGAAGAACAAGTTACACTAATCAATGTTGTACCAGCTTTCTACAGCCCATAATCTACATGTCGCTCTTTAAAGGTTAGATCTTGTTTCAATGCTTCTAGTTCTTAAACTACCTCTTCCTTCATCTCTAGTTCATTTTGAAAAATATTATTTACTTTATAAACAAAATTAGAGGCATTAAACCAAGTTCTAACCGTTACAGTGTGAAATGTAGATAATGGGCTGAAGAAATGTCATATAACATTGGTAAGTGTAATTTGTTTTCAAATATAACTTAATATCTGATACTATAATTTTCTAAATCAATTTCAAAGGTTATATATTCGGTAAGGGGTTGGAAAAATATTTAAACCACATACGATATGATAAACTCATCTTGTATGACACGTTGACTGAACGTAGTGAAGCTACAATTTAGAAGGTATATCATTAAACAAACTTTAACAACAACAACAAACCTTAAACAACATAAAACGTATAACATACAACTTTTGTCAACAAAAACAAAATCATAAACAAGATACCTTAAATAACATACAACTTTTATCAATAACATACAACTTCTATGAATAAAAACAAAATCATCAACAACATACCTTAACAACAATATACATTAACAACAACGTACAACTTTTATTAACAACAACATACCTTAAACAAAATACAACATATATATATATATATATATATATATATATATATATATATATATATATATATATATATATATATATATATATATATATATAGGGAGCGTATCCAGTGAGAACGGATAACTTTTGTGAGAAACGAGAACTAACGATATCAATCGTTTGATTTAATTAACGCTTAGGATTTATTTATTCTATATAGAGATCACCTTATTGAATTTTTGTACTATGCTTAAGATTTACAAATTCTATAATAAGACAATCTTACCATAAATAATTTTCTATTTATTATACTAATATTTAGAATAAAATAAAGACTATAATTTTTCTATTTTTTTATTTGACAAAATTAAATAAATAACACGATCTAAATTTCCAATTCCAATCTCCAATATGCACCTCAATTATTATAGTATTGTTAAAATGGTAGAATATAAGAGTTGTATTATTTTAATAATAAAATTAAAAATTTTATGGTGTAAAGATAAAAAAAAAAACCACAATTTTAATGTCGGTGGCAAAAAATTAAATAAGAGTATTTTTGACTTTTCCACAACCATTAATTTTCATAAAAAAATATTATCTTAATAATAGTCAAATAAAATTTCTTTAAGAAGTCAATATCTAATATTTGAATAATCCTTTTTTTTTTCAGGTGTTTTATATTTATCTTTTATATAAAAAATAAAAATGGAGAAAAAATGAGAGTAATTGAAACAGTGAAAGAAAAATGATGTGACCCATAACTGGTTGCATCCACGGTGTATAGTAGAGTAGAATAGAATCGCTTTTTTCCCTCTCAAACTAAAAAATTTGAATGCTCCATTTTCAAAACCCAACCCAACGGCTCCATGAACGATTCTAACAGAAACGCAACCGTTTCCTTCCCTCCATTCTCCGTCAACCGCCGCCGCCTCTCAACCTCACAGGTTTTCGTCGAGCGGAGCCGTCTGGTCTCATCGGAGAAGCCAATGGCTTGGATTTCCCTTCAGGGACGGCTCGTCAACACCGATGAAGCTAGCTCCGCTCGAACCATCGGTGGCGGCCTAACTGATGAGTTAGCATTCGCTTGGAATCTCTTCCCTCCCATTCATCGGTTTCTCATTGTCGCTGTTATAGGTGCTGCTGCTTCCATGGCTAGGTCGAAGAAAAATCGAGAGATATTGAACCTTAAGAATTCAATTGAACTTAGGGTAGGGTTATGGTTCCTTTGAATTTATTCCTTTTTACTTTTTCATTTGTTAATTTGAACTTAGGGTTAACGGTTTTGTAGTAATACTGTTTTATTTTGTCACTATTTTCCAGGACCAGGTGTTATCCAGCATGCAGCAGAAGCTTGACGATTTATGCGAGCAGCTTAACAGTTCTAAAGAGGATACAGTTGTTGCTATCGACAAGTTATCGAATAAGGATGGAGAGTTGGAATCGAAAGAAGTGTTTGGCTCTCAGAGAATTAAGTTTGTTGACTGTGGTTGTTGGCATTGTGAAGAACATTCTTCCTTATATAATGAATTGACGGTAAGAAACTCTTACTGGTACTAATTGTATTGAGGTTATTGTATAGCTTTTCACTTGGTACTGGACAATTATAATTTTTCAGCTTCCTAATGGGTTCATTGAAAAACTTAATGTTGTTGAATTTGGGTTATAGTGTGGCTGAATTTGAACAAATCGCTAGTGTCCTGTACTATGCTATTTAGAGCTAAGTATTGTCAAATACTGGCTGTAGTAGCACTTTCGCATTGCTGTGAAGTGAAATTTGAACAAACCGCTGTTTTACACAATCCACAATTGACAATGCTAGAACAACATTGCTTTGAATTTGATCATTCATTGACTTTGTTAGCAGGATGCCATTAGTAGAAAAGCTTCAAGTGGAATTGAGGTGCTTCAATATAAGTCACCCTTCTCTAATGAAGAACAAGAGGAGAGAAGAATGTCTGACTGGTCAGATTTGGCTTCGAGTGTCACATATGCTGCTGATATCCAGGTATTAGTTTCTTAGGGTCATCTTTGTTAGGTAATTATGTGAGAAATGGACTGACGTTTTATCAGCTTGGATATGATAAGTAATTTTCCAAATTTCATTTCCTAATTATAGGAAATTTTGGCTTCTTGTCAAGCACTTTATGCAGTAATTTCTTGGTTATCTCTATGTAATTAGTTTGCTCTTGAGCTTGGGCTTTTTCAATTTTGGTTGAATAATCTTGGTAATGATTACTTTGTTAGCAGGGTGTTAATAGTAGAAAAGCCTCCCGTGGTAATGTGTTGCTCCAGTATAAGTCACCCTTCTCTAATGAAGAACAAGAGGAGAGAAGAATGTCTGACTGGTCAGATTTCGCTCCAAGTGTTACATCTGCTGCTGATATCCAGGTATTACGTTCTTCAGGTCATCTTTGTTAAGGTCCTATGAGAGAAAGGGGACAGACATTTTATCTAAGCACTTAGTATCCGCATCTGCCTGGATATGATACATAGTTTTCCAAATTTCACTTCTTAAATATTTGCAACTTAGGCTTCTCGTCTCTTTAAGCGTAATTTTTGGATTATCTTTATGCAATTAATTTGTTCTTGCTCTTGAGCTTTTTCAATTTTAGTTGAGTGATCATGGTAATGATTACTATAAGTATCAGAAATCAGATTATCTCTCAGTTTGATATAAGATTCTCGTAAGAACTTGACTAAACAATCTTCTTAGGACTCATTCATCAATTGTTATGGTAGCTTGTCTGTATTCCATGCTCTGGACTTTAACTGCAACCAAGTTAATGGATTGTAATTGCTTAATTGTGTTCTTTCTTCAATATAGTTAAAATGCAATTACAAAATTATTTTATCCTCTGGCCGTGCTCCCTTTTCATTGTTTCCTTGTGTTTTTATTATTTCTACCATCTTGTTAAATATAATCTTTGACATGCTTTCTGTTATGCTCAGTTAAACAACTTGGCTATAGAACAAGATATTTATAATCTTAAGAGGGACTGCGAAGAGAAGGAGACGACAATAAATGAACTAACCACTCTGCTGAACTCTTCTGAGATTTCTAACAGAAAGGTAATATATGTATTTTATCCTTTTTAAGTTGGAAATGGCAACTTCTTTTTCCCTTTTTCTAATATCATTTTTACTAATACTTAAAACAGAGGGTTGCTGAGTTAGAAGACATTGTAGCGAAAAAGAACACAACAATCTCAAAACTAAAGAAGGATATGGCTATTCTAGAACAAAAGGTACTATACATGTATTGTAGATATCAAAATATGTAGTGACCAATTTGACATTTGACAGATTTGGCACTTGGTTGTTTGACCAATTTCTTTCAAATGTCCGAAATTTGGATTGTTATGAAAGTACATTACAATATCACATTACTTTTAGCTTTCAAAGCAACCAAAACAAGAAGGGTTTCTTATCTATAATTTCGAACTGCTTCTATATTAATACCTATTTCAAAACTGACCACAGGTTATGCAGCTTACAAGGCTTCGTCGACCATCCTTCTCTGCAAATATTTCAAATGAAACTCAGCTGCCACAAATGAGAGATAACCTCATTTATGATATGGACAGCACTACCAGCCCCTCCTCTTCTGATTCTGATAGTTCTCCTGTCAACAATACACAAAATCTTTGTGCTGATGCCTTTCTGCCAAACCAGGATTCTGATTCTACAATTGATCGGACACCTACGCCAGCAAAAAATTTAAATTCATCAGGGACACTCATTGAGCGCCGCTCACAATCTCGATATGCCAGCCCTCTTCAAGAAGTTCCAACTTATCATAAATCTAATGCATCTTCTTCAAGCCAAAAGCAATTGTCACCTCGTAAGGACTTGAAAAAGAGTAGAAGACGATCTCTCACTGGAACTAAGACTGCGGGTGCGCATAAGAGATGGGTTTAATAGTGAGTAAATCAGCTTGAATTACCAACTATTCGTTAGCAAACAGCAGGTAGCCAATATTCTCCAGCTTTATAGCGATACCGTTTAAATACTTGTGGTAAATTATGGTTTAAATTGACAAGTTATAGATAGCAGCAGCAGAGACTATTTAAGTTTTAACCATAAAATATGGTTTGATAAATTTCAGCCAGCTATTGCTGTCAATGGAATGATCTCTTATTTCAATTAGTATCCTTCTGCAGACTAGTTTAGCCACCATTAAATATGGTCTTTTCTTATGTCAAATAATTGAAGAAGCAGAAACAAGTAAAACCTCATTTTCACTTTTGTTGTTGGGATGAACCTCTGCTGGTGGTTTATATCTTAAATAATATACATGTTACAGCTTACAACCTGGTACTATCTACCAGTATCATTTAACCCTTGTTTTATCTGCTCATTTCTTTGGGTTCGGGGTGTGAAGATTTTATATATATATTTTTTTAAGGAAAATGCTAACGAACGTCCTTGAGGCACTCTTTAAATAATTAAAATGATAATTTTTTTAAAAATGCTTGTACTCAATGCATTAAAAATGTATTGGAAATTGAATATTGACATTTATAAAGAATTTTTTCTTTATTTAGCATTACCTATTTTTTAATTTATTTTGGAAATTTTTAGCATGAAGCTCTTTGTTCTTCTTGAGTAAATAAACTTTTAATTTTTTTATACTTAATTTAGTAATTGATCTATTTGGACTATCTATATCCTAAAATATTTATATGGATGGAAATTGGTCCAATTTATTGTCTCATGTTGCCTATTCCACCCTAATCTAATGGTGGAAGGAAAGAGATAATAAATATGTTATAAAATATTGGAGATCAAACACATAGATTAAATCCAATGATCAGAAATTGAGCAGGAAAAATACTGCAGACACTCGTTTACCCATGAATTAATACGGATTGGACTCATCATGCCAATATTACAACGGGTCGGGCCAACCCAACTTTTAGACTTCTTTCTTAGGGTCTGTTTGTTATAGGTGAAATAACGGAGAGAGAAGTTGAGAGGAGAGAAGTTAAGAAGAAATACTCAAGTTTGTTTGTTTGGTTTGAGAGAGAGAAATAAGAGAGAGTGATAAAAGTGTGGGGTCCACGTCTAATTTCACTCTTCTCTCAATAGAGAAGAAAGTGAGAAGAGAAGAACTTTTTCTCAAAAATGACGTTATTGTCCTCCGTGCATAGTTACTACCTGCTTTTTTTTTCTTTCTGTTTTGTTGCTCTAGTAGTTGTTTTAGTGAGTCCATACGTGTGAAATATTTATGGAATTCATATAACACTCTTCATTTGATAATAAATACAAACAATTTATAAATTTGTTTTAAAATTACTTATGAAATTCATTGTATTATGTAATAAAATTTTATTCATAAAAATATAATAAAAATTAACTATGAAATATTAAATTAACATAAACTATATATAAAAAAATCTAACATAAAAAATTTAAAAATCAAATCAAGTAGTTTATTTAGTCCAAATTTATTATTTTAAGATTGATTAATAAATTTGAGAAAAGTAAATATTTAAAATAAAATTAATAAATCAACTTAATTTAATCAATCAAGGGTATTTCTGTCTTTTTCATAAAATAAGACACTTCTTTCTCTTATATTTCTCTCTTCTTTCTTTTGTACCAAACAACCCATCAAATCTACTATATTTCTCATCTTTTTCTCTCTTTTCACACTCTTTCTCACATATTTCTCTCTTTACAACTTCTTCTCTAATCCAAATACACCCTTAGAGTATTCAAATTTCAACTTGCCTCTACATTCTTAGTTCTTACTTTAAGTCTTATCTTCTGTTTTGTCGCATCCTTCTCATTCTTAGTTTTCACTCTATTTTGGTGGCTCTATATTTCAAATGATTGAATTTCATGCTCCACTGAAGGGCTACCAGCCTACCACTGTGCATGTTGAATTGGAATAACAACATATCACTATTCTTAAAACTGGACTCGCTGATATATTTATAAGAGATAATTTGTTTTTTAAATTAATTAAATAATTAATATATCTAATATATTAATAGATCAACTACAGATCAAATTTATTGATTATTTAATAAATCAAAAAGTAAATTCTTTTTAATAAATAGGACGGAAGAGAATATTATTTAATGAAATAAAATAATTAATTTAAAAAATTATTGACTTAGAATTTGACCATGTGCTTATGAAGCTTCCATGGAATCAGAGTCAGTTCTCCATGTGTACACACACCGCATTATTTGAGGAATACACTCCATGCTCATTTACATTGTCAACTTCCTAATCATTTCCTCCACTAATTTTATTTCAAGAGTGAAGACTACTACAACTTTTGGTAAAATGATAACTATTAACTACATTCATTTTTTTAGTGAAGATAGTTTAGTAATTAGGTTCACATACTCTAAGTATGAAAAAGTGAATTACTGATATGAAAAGGTGAAAATACTTTCGTAATTACATTCACATACTTTATATATTGAATAAGGTCATGATGGTTTCCGAAAATTCATGATATGGAAGAAGGAATGGGGACCCATGGGGAATAAAATCTTATCATATTAGAGAATGGGGACGAAGGAATTTTGAAGGGTGGAGTGGGACATGGAGTAGGTGAGGTGACCACTTCTAGTCCTGCCCTTTCTCGGTTCACCTAGTATTGATGTGTTGTTAGTACTCCCTTCATTATATATATTGAGGTTGTTCAAAAAATTCATAAAACAGAACCGAATCACAGAACCGTATAGAACTGTTGTTAAATAATAATTGAATTATTTTTCTTTCGTTAATGAACCGAACTCCAATTTGTAAAACAGTTTAATAACCAAACTGAATCACAATTAACCAAACCAAAACCAAAAGAACCGAACCAATTAATCAAAATTAAAATTTTCATACAATGTTTACAAATAAATTAATTTTTGACAATTTAAATAAAATAAATCTTTTGTTGTAAATTTTGTATGCTTTTAAATTTTCAAATAAAATATATATAATTATTAGGTGCGTTTGATTGACAAAATATGAAATACTGGAGAGAACAATACTAGACGGTATAAAACAGTACAAGACATCTTTTTGTATTGTATTGTGTTTGATTTTTAATGCGCTGCACAATTTTTTTCAATTTTGTTTGATATGTCTATCAACCAGACAAAATGATATAATTTTTACTATAATATTATTTATTGATATATAAGATATAATATTTATGAATGAAAATATTAAATAATGAGAAAGAGAGTAAAAACATGATATTTTGACAGGTTTATAGGTTTATATAATATTATAGTAAAATTGGTATTTTGTTATGGAGTACCTTCAGAGAGGCTTGGATAATTTATGGACAATTCCTGATTTCAATTACCATTCGAAATGCGACAAAGTGCAAAGTCTACTGGCTTAGAAGTAAACCTGACAAAGTGCAAAGTCTATTTTGGCTCAGCGGAGGTTCAAACCAGAGATGAGAACCTGAAGATTACTGATTTTAAGGAAGGTTCGTTGCCGTTCTGGTATTTGGGAGTCCCTTTAACAGGAAAAAAGTTTTCAGTTCAGCAATATAATCCCATAATTAACAAAATTCTATGCAGAGTAACACATTGGAGTGAGAGACTGCTTAGTCACGCAGGCGAAGTCTAGCTTATCAAAAGCGTCATGGTTGTCGTCACCACTTATTGGATGAATTGTTTTCCTCTTCCTAAGCAAGTTATTTACAAAATCAATTCCACCTGTCGTACCTTCCTAGGGACGGGGGGTGGTGAGCTGACAAGGAAGTCCCCAATTGCGTGGAAGAATGTTTGGACACCGAAACCCAAAGGTGGATTGAACATAATTGACCTTGAGTATTGGATTAGTGCTATTATAATCAAACTCCTTTGGAACATTTGTAAAAAGGCGGACAATTTATGGGTCAAGTGGGTTCATTGTTTCTATATTAAAAGAGAGCAGGTGATGACTATTAGAGCTAGAGAGTCATGTACTTGGATTCTCAAAGCCATCCTGAGACAAAAAGAGAAAGTGAGTAATATGCATTGTTGGAGTTCTATGCTGCAACAAAATAAATTTGATGTGAAGAGTGCATATTTGGAGCTGAATACTAGAGGTCAAAAAGTTGATTGGAGGAAACTTTTCTACAACAATTTGGCGAGGCCTCGCGCTCAATTTACCATGTGGACGGCGTGTCGTAACAGGTTAGCAATAAAATTGAGATTGTTTAAGTTTGGTATGCTTAACAATACGACTTACAACTTCTGTTCAAAGACCGAAACAATTGATCATGTGTTATTTAGTTGTAAGATAACGTGTGATATTTGGCGTGAAGTCTTGTGTTGGCTACAAAATTCTAATGTTCCTTGTGCGTGGACTGAGGAACTTTTACTTTATCAAGACACAATGTTGGGAAAGGTTGGAATAATAAATTACTTAAAGTGGTGACTGTTGAATGTATCTACGAAATTTGGAGATACCGTAATGATTTTTTTTGGAGATAGCGTAAATAATACTAATATAGGAAGGAAAAACTATTTATATGATAGTGTATAGAAGTTGGAGCAATCCGAAGCTTAGAGAGCAAATAGCTAGATGGATGGTTGTCTAAGTTAAGAATTGTTTTTTCCTTTTCTGGTTTGAGTTGGATCGGTGGTGATCGCTCTTGTAATGTCACTGTTTTTGATTTAATGATACACTTATTTAAAAAAAAATGTTTATGCAGCAGACAAAATAATATAATTTTTATATAATATTTTTATTAATATAAAAATATTGATATTTATGAATCAAAATATTAAATAATGAGAAGAGAAGAAAATAATTAACAGATATTTTTTCTCTACTTTGTTTGATATGTCAATGAATCTGAATAACAATAATATAATTTGTATTGATACATTTATGAATTAAAATATTAAATAATGAGAAAGAGAATAAAAACATGGTATTTTGATTTTTTTTTTTATATAATATGTGCTTGGGACAAAAAGTTGTCTCATGATTTACTGGGGGACAGAAATTTATGGTTTTGTCCAGTCCCTTGCCATATTTTTTATCCAGTCTCATGATTAGTTTCTGCATCAAACATGATAAAATAATATTGTCATGTCCATTAACTCATTTTTAGAAAACCAATCGCACCCTTAAAGTCATTTATTGTTCATTGAATTAATGACCCTTATTAAAGATATAATATTTTTCGCAAATTCTAACTCAACAAAAGTTGATATTGATATGATTAATACTATAGTTCAAACTTTGATCTCATAGTTGTGTGTGTGAGTTTTTAGTGATTATTATCACACAGGAAAAAAAGATAATATTAGTTTTATAATTATAAAAGAAAATTAAGAAATTAAAAGTTAAATCAGAGATAGTTAATTCAAATCCTACTTCAAATATAATTAACGATAATATATTATCTTCACCAAAAGTATGATTATAGTGTTAGTTGATAAGTGCCAAAATGTCTTTATTTTGAGTATATATTAGTGACACTTATCAATTCTATTCTTTTGGTTTTTGTAATAAAATCTCAACTTTTGTGTATATATGTGCATACTTGAGTTTTGATTCGTTTTGTGTACCATTTGACCATTTTTTTCATTTGTTTTATAGGTATTATTGCATATCGGAGCGTCTGATTACGCAGTTTTGGAGCAAAATAATGGAAATTCTGTAGAAGCTCGCTTCCATAGGCATAAAACAGAGATGCAGAGTTTTTCAGAGCTCGCTTAGTGAAGTCACCTCGCTAAGCGAGATTGTCTTTACTGTACTAGATAATTTAGGGAATAAGTGTAGTTCGCTTTGCCAGCCTAGCTTGCTAAGCAGGCTTGCGCAGATTTTGCTTTATATTCTTTCATTTGTAACATTGTTAAGTTATGGGGATTTGGGGATTTTTGACCCAAACTTCATCACTCTCATTTTTAGGTTAGATTAGGTTAGAAAACAACTATGGAGGTTGCATTTGGATGACTGGAGGTGGATTGATCGTTGAACGGAGCTGAAAAATCGGGAGATTTTCGGGTCATTTCTCTTCCTCTTTGTGTTTTCTCTTATAGTTGGGTTTTGTGTATGTATTTACTTTGAACTCATGTATATTTGTCGCTCATGACGTTATATATAAAATCTGCGTTACAAATTTGTGTTGATTGTTGTCTCATATTTTTTTCTCTGTGCTCGGGATTTGGGTTGTTATAGACATATATTGCTTAAATCTTTATCTAAGATGATTATCTGTTAGTTTCTGAACTCTAGAGATAGATTTAGAGCTAATAACCTTTATGGGTGTCGAAGCTTAATGCTTTCGTGTTAGTTGTGTCGACTGAGATATCGTCGATACGATTAATATGGATGTCTGTTGTGTTGTTGAGGTGTGCTGAGAGATCGTCAACGAGATGATATAATAGTTCTCTCTACTTTGTGTTAGAAATGACTTAAGGTGTGAGCGATACTGAGTGATAATGACAAGTATTATAGGTTGAGTATAAATGGTCGATAAGTTTAAGTTTGTGATAAATAGATTATATGCAATGGTTGATAAATCTTATCTTTCCTAAGAATGAATTCTTTTGTGTTGATATTTACTTTTCCGTTTTTATACCTTTGTTCATTTAAACCCAAGTTCGAAACCATAGAAACCGTTGAATGGCATTCTACACCATTCTCTGTGGACACGATAATTCCCGGATAAATATTTCCAAATCTTTTGTTGCTTTCCGCTGTGCCTGCATCAACATTAGTTAAAATTAGATTATATTTAGAGATACTCGATTGGCTTTCTGCCGAGACAAAGTTAGGCAAATGAAAACACATTTGAAAAGCCTGAAGATTGTGAAGCTACAACTTGGATATGTTGTGAACTTATATGGACAAAGTCAAAGAAACATGTCAATGATTAGAAGGCCACATGCAAATTTGAGACGCCACATAATCTATAAATGGAGAAAACAATCACGTATTGTCCACATAAATAGTCGAATGAGACACCATTTTTCTGTAGGTCATGATGTTATGGTCAGTTTGGTATATATATATATATATATATATATATATATATATATATATATATATATATATATATATATATATATATATATATATATATATATATATATATATATATATATATATATATATATATATATATATATATATATATATATATATATATATAATATCATACTCTATAAATTTCAAATAACATCCAGTCAATCAAATCTATTTTACACACTTTATATTCTTTTTTTTATTTACGTTGTTATATGCATTTTTTAAGCTAGTAGTTCAACTTTCAACACTCGTACTTAATGTTTTTTGGAGTGCTTAAGGAACTCATAACGGAGAGACATAATGCATCCTTCAATGTAAGTGTTTAAAGAAAATGGAATAATTTTTTTGAGCTATAAGTCAAATATTGACTAATGTTTCACAATTTCACAACTAATTTGGCATGTTCAGTGGGCCACTATGGTCAATCTCACTAATAATTTCAAATTACCAGGTCACAACTATGGTTAGCGTCTGCACTTACAATATGGAAATAATATTAATAATATGGATCAATCATCACCAGCATCTACTAGGTTGCGAGGCTAACATCGATTGGATGAATCTTCATAATTAATGAGAATACGAATGATCATGCATCTTCCCAATGTGTTTGGAGATATGTTAGTTGTTCTACTGAAGGAACAAGTGGTAATGACTACATCCTTTATTAGAAAAAATTAGATATTGTGATTTATGACATCATGTATCAGGTCTCTCAAAAATTTATTGTTGACATTGTAAGACCTATGGTTCACAACAAAGTCCAAGAAGCAATGGAATTGGTGATCAAACGAGAGAATTCAGGTGACAGTTTTGTCATGTTAATTACTTTAAGAGTTAAGGGAAGCCATAGTAAGGCATGCATTATTATCCATATTTAGTCAACTAACACAATCATAGGACTATGGGTGTACATGGGTTGGGTTGGACTGGGTTTGGCCTAACCCGTTACCCAACCCATTCAAATTTCAATGGGTTGGGTTCGTCGTCCAACCCACAATTTTATTTTCAAAACCAACCCAAACCGACCCGTTCATTTATGGGTTGGGTTGGATTGGGTTCGTGGGTTGTGTTTCAAATTTAAAAAATAATAATTTTTTTCAATTTAAAATATTGTAACACAATTCAATACATTTATACTCATTTCTAACACACAAAATGGATGAAGCACATCATATAATATCTAATAATATTCATAGACATGACATAACACTACATAATAGTATAAAATTCCACAAGTCACGTTATTTTTATAAAATACGTAAGTTGGAAATGATACAAAAGAAAATAAGAAACAACATTTAGTCTTAAAATTATGTAAATTTATTGATTTAGTAGTATTATTGGTGGAAAATAAAGCTTTTTTGGAAAATTTATGGTTAAACTGAGATAATAATTTATATTTCTATTTAAAAAAAATTACTAATGTAACATCAATGGGTTGGGTCAACAGATCTGCGGGTTGCAAAGCTCAAACCCGATACCCGAACCAAAACTATATTGGATTGTTGCGGGTTGGGTTGGGTATACCCGTAAATGAATGAGTTCGGGTAATTTATGGGTTGGTTCGGTTTGGGTTCGCGGATTCGTGGGTCGATCCACACCCATGAACACCCCTACATAGGACTTTCCCAAGTCCAACAAAGTCATATACAAAATGTATCTTTTACTTGTTATTCCTCACTTACTACTTTTTCTACAGCTAACCCCGAGGAGAACTAATGACAACAAATACATATAACTAAGGTAATATTCAACTTGAAAATGTACATATGAAAATAAAGCCACCTAAATTAGAGATTAAGATACATGATAACATGTATTAGATCACTCAAAAATTTGTTACTGATATTGTAAGACCTATGGTTCACAACAAGGTTCAAGAAGCCATGGAATTGGAGACCTAACAAGAGTATTTAGGTGACAATTGAGTCATGTCAACTAATTTAGGAGTTCAAGGAACTCATGTCAAGGCATACATTATTATCCATAGTCATTAAGATGGACAATTTTCATATAAAGATTCATATAGATTGGCTAATAAGAATGTGCTCAGTCTGACATTCTATCGCTCTAGGAACAATCTAGCCAAAGGAATAAGTGTCATTCCAATCAAAATAGACTTAGAACAAATGAGAAAATGGTGAGACTAAAATAGAAAAATGTAATATGCTTATTATCTATAATATCTAAAGATCTCTCTTGGTTATGCTAAATGTACTATATATATCTCTGGTGTGAACTGAGTTAGTTCAATGGTAGATTTTAAAAGCCCGTTAGAAGTTACGACTTAACCCATTGGTTTTAGACCAGTGATAGGAGCAATGTCAAACAAAGTGATCGTTAACATACCATAAGAAGTGTGAAAGCTGCAACAGGAAGGATTCCAAAAGTAAATAAGACTAAAAACTTGTGGTAAGTTATAAACTAAGTTGTTCTTACTTAGCAGGATGATATCATAAATACCCTTCTTTTTTAATGTTTCCTTTTCTTTGCTTCCACTATGCTCAACCAAGTTAAGCATAAAGATCTAACAATAAGTTTTTTAGTGTTAGGTGACTTGAAATGACTAGACATAGACTTAAATGCATTGACATTTGTCTTAAGGAAATGAGGTTTAACAGGAGTTTTGAAAGTAATGAAGTGATGCATACGATGATATGAAAAAAAAAGATTCAACATGTGTCAAAAAATTCAAACACGGGAGAGGACCTAGAAATATTAAACTCAGATGTTTGAGTAGGGGTGTCTAATCGGACCTGACCTGTCGAACATACCCGTTTTGTTCGCACTTTTTTGCGAGATAGACCAAAGTTTTAGGCCTGCACCCCTTAAAGTGTTCATCCCTCCCCGTCTAGTTTTTTTGCGGACTTTTACATACAATTTTGTAAATTTTAGACTTAAAAAGTTCAATGTCCGTGCATTCTCAAATATGTCTGTCCCGTTCCATCTTATTTTTGTGTAGACTTTTGCGGAGCGAACTTAAATGAGGAAGACTTGCCCATTTATCACACCTATGTCTCAGGGTGAAAGAGATAAGTACTTGAGATTTCTATAATGCCCATTTTGCTTCATCTTCTTCCACATCAAGTAAGTATCCCAAACCATCTTTCGTGATTTGTTTAAAATTTTGAAATGATATTGAAGATAAGTTTCAAGAAAACATTTTGTTGATAGTAAATGGCATAGAGTTATTAAAGAAAAATTGCAAAATAATGGCTCATAGATGGTTTTGAAATATTTACAACAAAGAAAAGGTTAAGACATGTCAATATAAAATTATACGTTGTTATCAAACAACCTCTCTTAATGATTCATTCTAAAAGGAAAAACATGTTGAGAAATAGTGCACAAATAATTCGTTACCTCAATGCTTTCCAGAGTTACCGATGCAAATACTATCATGACATTTAATGAGACATTTAATAAAGAGAATATCTCAATTCATTCTTGATTTTTTTAGGCATCTATCGCAATTATATTTATGCATTTGCTTTCGGATATACATATCGGAAAGTGTTTTTTGGCCAAAATTTGATTTTTTTGAGAGATACATCTACGAAAGTATTTTAAACTAAAAAAACCTTAAAATAATTTATTATTCCGTAAATGCACCTCCAAAACAAACCAAATTTAAAAAAAAAAAAAAAATTTTAAATTTACATGATGCATAAGAAAGGGATGGGGCATGATGTTCTCTTAATAAAATGCCTTTGAAAGTTTAAGATCAGGTAAGGACCTATCATTATGAGAAACTCTAAAGTTACACTTACACCAATTTTACATAATATTTTCAAATGTCAATTCTTAACCTATGCAATAATTAATATTTTAAGAGTAATTTATTGAATATAAAATATAAAATTATAAATCCGAAGTTAAATTTCTTCAAATTTGTTTAGTATGGCCATCTTCTAAAGAAAATATTTAATACGTTTAGGAACCTTCTAATGCCAAATCTAATAAAATATCAAATTCTTATAGCTAGGTTTAAAAACCTTATGAATGATGAAGGATAGTTAGGAGCACCTGTTGAACATATATAGGCCTTAAAGAAAGTATAAAACCTTTGATGTAGTTTTGTATTTATTATAATATTTCATCATTATTTTTCAGTATAGTAATATATCACAATTCTCCAATAAATCATGCACAACAAACATAACTAAACTATTTTCTTAATTCTTCTTCAAACTTATAAACCTTTTTTTGTCACCTTAGCCATGTAATATTCATCTTCTTTTCTTTTTTCTTTTTTTAAATTATTTCCTCTTTTTTTTTTAGATGTACTATTTTAATAGAAGATGAAATTTCACAGAATGTTCCCACCACTATATAAAAAATCAATATAATAGATTCTTTGACTTCACATTCTTGATCATTTTTCTAGAATACTAATAATTACAGTTATATCAACTAGTTGTTTGATAGTTTCACACACAACACAACACAAACCAATTCCTCTTGTTCTTTCTCCTCCAAAGAAAGAACCAAACATCATACATAACATAACCTACCATGACATGTAACACAACATCATCATCATCATCAACAACCTCAAACTAATCACCCCCTTCCAACCATGATCATGGACAGAACCGACTCACCAACCCGCGACCAAAAAGTCGTATCAATCGAATGCCTAAAAGGAAGCTCCAAAGCCGACGAATGGACCGGCGACATGCTTCAAACCGGCGACATAGTCGAAGAGCTTCGCATCGGAACAAAATCAAACTCCCTCATCCGATTCAACTCACCTTTCAAAAATGGAAAATCCGGAATCCAGAAGATTCTTCAAGAAGCTTTCAAGAAAAAGGAAACATCGATCATGATCCGTGTTCGAAGAGGCTTAGATGAATTTGCGGAGCTTCAAGCGTGTATTGTTCCGAATGATTCCTCCGGGAAGAAACAGTTTGTTCTGAGATCCATCTGTGACCCGAATTATGTTGTCGGGTTTCTGGATCGAACCGAAGTTGAATGCTTTGAGATTCAAGGTAATTAATTGCTTTTCACCAACCTCAACTTATTTTGATTTTGCTTTTTGGATTATTTTTTAAGTTTTTTTTAGCTTTTGCGTTACGTGTTTTAGTTTTTTTCTTACACTTTTTTGAGTGCTTGTGACAATATTGCTTCCCGCTAGATTATTTTGAGAATTTTATTTTTATTTATTTATTTTTAAAAAATAATAAAGTATTAAAATATTATATTTATTATTTCTAGAATTGCGTCATCCTTGTCTACTAGGAGTATTTTATTTTCTTTCTATCACAATTGTTAATTTCAAAACCTAGTATATTTTTATAAAATAATTGGGGTTTTAGATTTCGTTTGAGTTTTTCTTAAAAATATGTTTAACCTTAACTATCGTTAGATTTTATCTGATATATTTTCTTCATAATGTCATTTTCAGTTTATTTATATTATACAATTTTTGAAATAATATCAAATATCTTTTATTAAATATGAGTCGGTAGAAAGCATCTAATATAAAATTTGTATTTGGTTCGATTGACTTCAATTTCACACCATTGTGGTTGCGGTTACGAAATATTGTTCTTGGTGTGTTATCCCTAATTTTGTCTTTTAAAAAGCCTCCGATTTCTCTTTCTAACATTAATATTAATATCAATATTATGATTGATCTCAAATTCTCGTCAATATGATTACGAAGTATTATCTCTTATAGTTGTAAGAATTCTCGCGACTTAATCTTTTAAAAAATACGCCTCGTTGAATTGAGGAGAGTGAATTTTGACCCTTAACCTCTATTCCCATACAATGACAAGAGAGAAATAATATTCATTAAATTTTTTTTTTTAAAAAACTTAAATTCACTTTTGATTCCAATCCTCTCTATTATTAATTCACAATTTTTGTTCTCAATTTCTTACTTCAAAAATAGTCTTTCAATTTTTCTCATCATTGAAATTTGTACTTATTTTTGCTCATGTATTTGGTCATATAATAATCTCAAAATTTATTGTGTGAAATGAGAATGTATTAGAAAGATTTTAAGTTTCACGTTAAAAGAGTTTTAAAAAAGTTTGAAAAAAATTTATATGGACTAACATTTTTAATATGATATCAAAATTTATTGATTGAATTACCAATTACTCATTGTTTATATTCACACACCAAACAAAAAAAAACATTAGATGTGAGAGAGTGTATTAGAAAAGATCTTAAGTCCCATACTAATTAGACAATAACTTTTTAAAAGAAATTATATAAAGTAACATCCCTCACCATATAGAATAATAAAAATTCAAAAGTAGGAAAAATTCGTAAAACTTTAAAAATTGAACAAATATATCATTGAATTTAGTATTAGTAGTACTAAAACAGTGACTCAGGGAAAATAAAGTCCAAAATTGCATTTAATTTCAAGTTTTTAGTAGTATTAGTAAGACTAAAACAGTGACTTAGGGAAAATAAAGTCCAAAATTGCATTTAATTTCAGGTCTTTCTTTGATTAAACCCTAACCTATCATGTGATCGCTACTTAGCATAAATTTCTTCCTACTCTGAATAGAAATGAAAGCCATCACTTTCTTGGTTCTCATGATGTCTTCAACAATTTATTCCACTTTGTTTGAAGTGATTAGCGTTGTTGAATTATAACAACGGGCCACAACTTTTATTTGAGGCAATGACTTTTCATAAAGAGCTACAAACTTTGTTTACAATTCATGCAGCATGTCATGTTGTGTTGTACGTGAAACTTGTGAACTCACATGGGTCCTTTGTTGCACATGAATGATGAAGACATTTTTGTTTTATTTATTATTATCATCCCCTTTTACTACGGATCCAGGACCACATGTGTTTTTTCAAGCTTTCTATAGATTATTTTATGACAAGATTCTATAGAAGTTTCTTATGAGTTATGAACTTGAGTTTCCAATCACCATCATTACAAACCGAGAAGGATGACAAGATGTTGAGACACAACAATTACGGTTTGGCGAAGGCCATTTTCTCTCGAATAGACTTGCCTAACAAAATATCATGTAAAAAAACTTCGTATATATAGTATTATTTTTTCGTTTTAGTAATAACATCTTACGATTTTTGTTACATCGTATGTTTTACGATCTTGCTACCCCTCCCGATCTTTCAAAAATTATTGGATAGAGTCTTCCGATCTTAGTTACGTACAATATTATGTCTTACAATCCTACTATCCCTTCTCAATCTTATGAGTCAAACTAAGAGTTGTAAACTAAGATAACAGATGAAATTGAGCTTTAAATTATGAGTTATTTGAAGTAACTTATCAAAAAAATACTATGAGCTAAACGAAAAACTATAAGTTCGTGATGAAATGACCACCACCGATGATTTTTAGTCATATGAACTAATGAGCTAGTTTATAATCGATTTTATTCTTGAATAACTTGAACATGCCACCTGATTCCAATTTTGGAAGACTATCTTTTTATCTGACGAGTAATCTATAACCGTACCGTAATTTTCAGGTTCAAGGAGCAGTAGGATGGTAAATGCACTAACGAGGACGAAACTACAGGACGGATATGTTTCTTATCCATGGGAGAGGAGGATGCAGGAGATGCTAACAGTTCCAAATTCAAGCAATTTTCTTTCCATATTACTCCTACCAAAAGCTTCCGATAGAGTAGCATCGCGCTACAATGATCTGGAAGATACCCTAGCAAGAGCAAATGCTTGGATCAATGCAGGTCAAGCTTCAGGTGTCCCTATCGTCTTCATGAATATTCAAACCGAGTCGCTACTCACTAAGGTAAATGATCACACAATTTTCGATTTTATCAGTCTCTATCGTGAAACGTTCAAAGAAGTTTGAGAAGCAGTTCATGATTCAAATTCTAACATTGCGGAGTTTTCATTTTTTTTCGTGTGGCAGATATCTGGGGAGACAGCTTCTTCCACTGTGAATGCAGGCTCTCTTGCTGACTTATCTAACCTAGCAAATGCAAGTCTTTACGGCTTTGAGGATTACCACGGAATAGACATAGGCGTTGTTCGAGCCGTGCGGTTATGGTATGCTCCTGTCGGAGGAGAGCTTTCTATGGAGATTAAACTAAAAGAAGAGGACTCAAAACTCGGATTCGCCATTAGCCGTACAGAAGAGGTTTCTTTCCCTTTTTCTCTTTATTTGATTATGACTCGTCTTTAACCGCACTCGTTGAGATATCAAAAACCATGATGTCGCGGCTTAGATCGACTAACATGCCTTTTTATTATTATGTACAGGGATTTATATTCATTTCATCGGTGATTAATCAAGAAAACGTACCTGCTACGCGTTCGGGGCTAAGCAGTCTATATAAACTAGCAACTGATACTTGTAGATTATTGGTAGTTTCAAGAGTGTCAAACCAAAAAGTACTTCCATGGATGGTATCTTCAACAGGAGCGATTCGATGTTACGACACAGTTTCCTTAAGCCAGAAGCTATCTTTGCACAGACACACTAGAGTTCCAATTCTCCTTCATGTCTTCCTTTGGGACAGATCGTTGGTTAATTCGAGCGGTGGAAGCAATAGATTCAGAGCTTTATCTCCGCCTGTGATGCAACCATTACCATCCGATGTTCAAATTGGTCGCTTTTCGAACGAAACTCATACACTTCCATTGCCTCCAGAAGCTTCTGATCCAACTGATATGACTAGTGAAGTTTCGCACTCGAGGCTCGAGAGAGACACAGCTGGTGAAGCCTCTTTCAGATTTCATGACTTCTCTTTATCTAGCAATTGGGTATGATATAAATTATACATATTTGGAGATTATGATTTTGTTTGTTATTGTAATGTACATAAATACAAACTATATACATTACATTGGACTTGTAGAACAATGAAGCAATGCATATAGAGTTGGTTATATATACTTAGAAAAAAATGACCTTTATTTTGTCTGCTCTGTAGTTTTTGATCTTGATAATGTACTCTATTGTGCTAAGTAGTAAGAAATTTATTTAGTAGTTGACTAGTTTTTAAGAGAGTAGAATTGGAATGAATAAATGTAATTTGTTGTCTATGTGAGGTTGGAATTTTATATTCCTATAATTATATGGTCCCATTTTATCTTATAAAGATAATGATATTACTTGTTTATTATTAAGGATATGTTGCCAATCTTAAGAAGCTTACTTTTTATATATTTAAAATGTTGCCAATCTTAAGAAGCTTACTTTTTATTATTCAAAAACTGATTCAATTTTTCATTTGAATTCAAAGAAAGTTGGAGCCTATAGAGTTTTTTTTAACAATCTATAATTGTTCTAGCTAGTATTATAGATATTCCATACATGAACACAAACTAAGTGAAAGGTTGATGATAACCGCCGCAGTGAGGTTTCAGTGGTGACAATTCTTCAATAATAAGAAGAGATACGTGCAAAAAGTTAGAATTCCAATGTTTAGGTCACGAAGCTAGGATTCTAGAGTTTAATGATATGCCACCAAAGCTAGAAAGTTACTCAACACTACTAAGGATCCATACAAACACGTCAAACATGTGGACAACAAATTGAATTATTAGCATGTCCAAGGAGCTCTCTAATGCAAATCTTTTGTACTAACTTTTCTTAAGGGAGATGCTATGACATTCTTAAAAATCCTCCCCTGACAGAAGCGTTGATTCTTGGAAGGAAGTGTGTGACTCATTCACCACTCAATTTACCAATTGAAAGTGGCAACCTACAATTATGGTCGTACTCACAGGATCATACAGAAGAAGAAAAAGACCACGTGGGAGTGCATCAATCTAATTTACCAGGGTAACAGTGGAAGTAAGAGGCACAAATGATGAATTAAAATGTTGGATATTCAAAAAGGGTCTGAGGTCAGACTGCATGTTCCGAGAAAAAAATAGGGCTAGAAGGAGCTTGCAGCTTGAGTAATATAAAGAATAAGCCCCGACCCTATATCAACTACGAAGAAGAATTCCTAGCCTAATAGAAGACCCAAGGAGCGAGAAATCCCATATATGGTCGAGCTCTAGAAAAAGATAGTAATCGTCACAGAGATGAATGAGAGAAATGAACCTGATCCATATTTTCTACACACTTATTTAAACACATTGAGGGAGAAAATCAGACGAGAATGCACAAACACTGAGTTTAAAGAAGTCGAGATCAATAACCCCAATCCAATTAAAGAATAAGCCATGACAAATAAGATGAACTAGTGACGTTTCAACTAAAGTCACAACTGCAACACTAATGAATGTATGCACTTGAAAATGTGATTGAAGAGTTGGTCAAAAAGGAATGATTCACTGGGTATATTCGGGAAGGAGGTCAAAGAGATGATTAGAACCTAAAAAAAAGATCAAATGGAGCAGGGTCACTCACCAAAGAAGAAATGGTCCTCTCGCCTAGAGAAGGCTTCCCCCTATAAAATGATCGAGGATGCAAGCGAAGCCAAGGGGAAGAAAACGCATTCCAAAAACTAATTTGAGATCAAAGATTATATAACAAAGTAGGAAGGAAGGTAGTCTTCCTGATACTCGGTCAGAGATAACTCCAAATCCTTCACCCTTATACTGAACGATTCCAATTTTTGGTTCGTTCTACAAGAGAGGCCTTCGTTGAAGATAACATCGACCTAGCAGATGTTAGAGTTTCAACTTTATCCATTGCCTCTTGCACAAGAGATTGCACCCTCTTAACCAATATGTGATGATATCCAAACGAGCCATCCTGATAAGCCCCTCTATATATTGGTCTCGCTAGGTGGTAAGAGCGCTGACACATTTCTAAATCACTTATTTTTCCTTCTAAATATAGTTAGAGAAGAAAGCATCTCCCCTTTATGCAGCACCAAATGCCAAAACTGTTGACACCTAGTGAGTTTGATACACCAATTCTGTTAGAACAAGAAATGTTCTGATCAATATTCTTAGTTTTGATGATAACATTATGTATGAATTTTGTATAAGACAATGTGGTACTCTAATCCTTTAAGTTTTCCATTTCAGGAAATATATAAAGAGTATGCACAAATCAGCGCTCAGAAGCAACTGACCCAGAAAGTTTTGGATGGCTTCATCAAAACATGCTTTGGCAAGACATCAGAAGATGGTCATGTACAATCAGAACATGAACTGTAAAGCATCAGAAGAATGGAAGTCGGAAGTACAAGCTCTGAAGTTCTGATGGTATTACGCTCAAAGCTCTTCAAAGTCAGAAGACAGAAGATGCTTTGCACCAAAGCTGATGACTCTGATATTCAAACGTTGTTATCTACAAAATCTGAGTCCAGAAGAAAGTACAAGATGAAAGGCTGAAACGTCAAATCTCTGACTGACAAAAGGAACGTTAGAAGCTACAAAAGGCAAAGTCAATAAAAGCAGCAAAAGCATGGCTCGAGGTAGTTGACAAAAGTGTGAAATATTAAATGCAGCGTTGTACTATTCACACAAAGCATTAAATGCTCCCAACGGTCATTTCCTCCCAACGGTCAAATTCAAAAGCTAAAGAACTTCATCTTCAACCTCACATCTTTGTAATATCTTAGTGAGTGTTAAGAATAGAACTTAAGAGAAATATCACAGTTGTGATTACAACTTTATTAGAAGCAATTTAAACTCTTGTAAACATTTATTTTACATTGATTGTAAAAGGATTCCTAGAGTGATCAAGTTGTGATCTGTAGACTCTAGAAGACTTAGAGGGTATCTAAGTGGAAAACCATTGTAATCAGTTGGATTAGTGGATTAAATCCTTAGTTGAGGTAAATCACCTTGTCAGGGGTGGACTGAAGTAGTTTGGTTAACAACGAACCAGGATAAAAATAATTGTGTTCATTGTTTTTATCTTTCAAGTTTTTGAGTTACACTTATTCAATCCCCCCCTTTCTAAGTGTTTTTCTATCCTTCAAATTAATCCAATTCTTCTCCAGAAACAACCTCATTCTTGCATGAAAAATACATGTAATACTCTTAAAAAAATAGAATATTGAAACTCTTTAGCCTTCCATGGACCGGGACGAACCAGAAGTGAATGTGATAATACAATCGTGTTTGGAGTTAGGCATACACTTGGACCAGGACTTCATATGTTTTACTTGAGTGTCAGATGTTAGGCAGAAGACCCTTCCCCATTGGACACCTTGACAATAGGCCTAGTGACAAGACTCAATCCAGAGAATCCTAAATTACCACTTGGATATGGACAGGAAGGTTGACCACAGTCGGACCGGTAAAAGACCTCATACTCAGGAGAGCGGAGAGTGGTCACATGTAACACTCGAGGTCGAAGAAGGCGAGGAATGGTCCCCGAAGTCACATCAGAATGAGAGGGATCACAAGGTTATGCAAGGAAGGGACTGCATGGTTGAAGAAAAACTTATAAGGATTAATTGGTACTACCTATAGCAACAAGATGCATTTTCTTTTTTGTACCCTAACAAATAAGAACTTCATAGTTAAGGAGGTTTGACTTAGAGTAGTTTTTGGATGGGTGACCTTTTGTGAACTCCGTAGTAAGGATAAAGCATGCTGAAAAGTTATGTGTTGGTTTGTGAGTTCAGTCGGTAATCCTGAAAGCAGTTTTGGGGTTTACAAATGGTATTAGAGCAGACCTCTCCCAAGCGGAAGTTGGTGGGCATGTAACACTCGAGGCCAAAAAGGGAGGAGAGTGGTTACATGTAACACCCGAGGCCGAAGAGGGCGAGGAAGGTCTCCAAATTCACATCGGGATGAGAAGGATCCCGAGGTTATGCAGGAAAGGGACTACATGGTTGAAGGAAGACTTATAAGGATTGATTGGTACTACCTATAGCAACAAGATGCATCTTCTTCTTGGTAGCCTAACAAATAAGAACTCCATAGTTAGGAGGCTTGACTCAGAGTAATATTTGGATGAGTGACCTTCTGAGTAGTTTCCCGAAAAGCGTGTGAGTAAGGACAAAGCATATTAAAAAGACACGTGTAGGTTTGTTGGGTCAGTCGGTAATTGTGAAAGCACTCAGGGGTTTTACACAAATCCTAGGTATCTTCTTCATATGAAGCATTGTGTTATGGCATTTCCTATTATCTCTAAATTAGAGACTTATTAAGACAAAGAAATAATAATCGATTAAGAAACACCAAAGAAAAGAGGAAGTCTCTCGTGTTACCCACCAAAGATGACATGTTTGTCCTTTTCCATAGTAGCTTTCACTGACATGTGCATCTCTATGTACACTTCTTTTTGCTTCCTTGGTGTCGCCCTAAAGGAACAACACTATCAACATAGCCTAAATTTTCAAATAAGGATACCAATTTCCTCTTCATATAAATGTATTATTGAGATAGGTCGCCCAATTTATAGACATAAGATCCAACATCAGCAAGGAAATTATTGTGCCGTCAAAACTTTGAGAATTTGTCTGAATATTAATAAGGCGATTCAAATCCTATGTTGCATATGTTAGCATAAGCCACCTTAGCAAGGGGCTAACCATGTAGTACCGATACTTGAAGTTCTTCATTCTATCTTAATAAACTTAAAATATCTTGGTACTCTGCCTAAGAAAGGCCAGACCTTGACCCTGAGCCAAATCAGTAAAACTCAGTAAGACCTTGTCATGACAACACGCCTTTTTTGTATTCACATCAACATTGGAAGACTTTCATATAAGCCCAACTTTTAGGGTGCGGCTAGGAAGGAGCAATTACCTAATGATTCAGAACGCCACCGCAAAATCATTAAAAGTGAGGTGGAATCTTATAAAAACAAGCATTCTTGGAAAGGGATAACACACCCTCCATACTATCTATATATCCTTTTATCCCATTCGAAAGGAAGTATTCCCCAGTACGAGGAAGGACTCGCTTCAATAAATGCATGATCCTTACCATCTTCACCAACAAAGGTAAAAATGACATCTAGTGTTTCTTGGTGCACCCACATGACATAGTTATCTCTTGTCGCCTTTTGGGCTTTGAGTTGAGAGTCATCCATTTCAATTGAAGTTGTTCACACATAAAACAATGAATGTAAGTTGGAGCACATGGTTGATAGAAAGACAAACTTAGCACTTCCATCAAAGTTCACCTACGGCGAAAAAAATCACCAAGGTACAAAATAGAAAAGACTTAAAACCCATAACTCTCTTCTCCAAAAATCTAAATAAAGCCTTCAAGCATGAAAAGAAAAGAAAAGTGTAGATTTAGTTGTCACCTTGAAAAATATGAACTAAATAACCCATGTGACATATGTTTCTCCCAAAGAAGTGGCACAAGTACGTCAGAAGTAATGGATGAAGAAAGAAGATTGGGGAAGACAAAGGTGGTTGTAGCCGCTAAAAAAGAGGAACATGATAACCCATAATCCTTATTTTCCTCCAAAGGAAGATGAATTGTGTGATCCACGACAGTGGGAGGCATGATCCGCACCACTAACAATTGAGATATCATTGCACACTCTTCCAGAGCACTCAAATGTCATAGTACTAGGAGGAATAATTATCAACAGACTTAGGAACACGTGTTGAATTTTTCCTGCAAAACGTTACTAATTATGAGGAGAAAATTTAATGCGCCCCTTTCCAAAGGAATCAACATCCAATGAAGACTCTTTATCTTCTTCTACTAGAGTTTAGGTTGAAGACGAACCCAACAATGCCCTCGGTCTACAACGTAGAGACAGGGGCATGAGGGACAAATGCTATGGACCGTTCACAAGGCCCATGAAAAATAACCTATGACAAATGATTAAGAATAAGGTGTTGGAGGGCTAACCTTACAGGTCTACCCCATTTCCACCATACCAGAAGTCTGATCCACCACACTTGAAGTCTGAATCAAGGTGTTTGAGCTTTATTTTGTTGTCTCATTATCTAATTCCGATTCATTCCAAAATATAACATTAGCCATATGAAATTAAACCATACAAGAACTAAAAATAAAGTTAAACAATAAAGTCAAGAACATCTATTTGTAGATGAATTTTAATAGTAAACTATATAACCTGTTCTTTTCAATATTAATGTTTTATTTTAATATAATGCAATTTAAATTCTCTGATTCTTTTCAATTAATTCACCTAAGAAGAACCTATGGTTTCTCTTGTTAGCGGCACAACAATCAAATGATAGGAAGAACCTATTGTTCTTATTTTATTACTGAATGAGTTTCCTACTAGGGATGGTTGGCTAGGAGACGAGTTATAAATGGAAGGAACAACTTAGTTTTCCTTATTTTTTTTCAGTGATTAAGAATTAGCCATTCATCTCTTCTTTCAATTCTATGTTGCATCTCAAGTTTGGATGAAGATTCATGGTTAGTTAGGCATCTCCGTAAAGGTTGAAGCAGATTCATTCATAGTCCATTTGAGGAATTTTTTCCATAAACTTAAAGATAGTTTGATGAAGAAGTATCAATGCTTGATCTGGTTGGTTGTTTATTGGTCACTTTGCCTTTGCAGGAATGATAAGTTGTTCAATGGAGACCTTAAGAGTGTGAACAAAGTGATGAGGTTGATCAAGACTTTGGCTTGGGATTGGTTTGTTGCGAAGCATTGAAGTCAACCTGTCATTGGCTGGTTAAAGTGGTGTTCCAATCCTTTGGCATGCATCCCATAACTTTATTTGTTTCTTTTTTGCTCTTGTAATTTATTTGTTTTTTTTTTATAGTTGCATCTTGATTTTGTGTGTTAGTTAGGTATGCTTACTGTTATTTGGTTTATTGTAGTTTTTTATTGTATTTTGGTGGAGTACCTCTCTTGCTCTCTATCAGATACTTATGCTCTCAATCAGATACTTAATTGCTTATAAATAGAAATTAGAGATATAAAGAGAAAGAATATTAATTATTTCAAATTAAAAATTATATATGTCGTATGGTAAATTATTTATCAAAACTGATCAATACCCTTTGTTAAAGGTTAAAATGTATCTTTATTAATAAATGATTTATTTATAAATACAATTTGGTTTGAGTCGCCGAACATTTTCGAGAATGTTATTTGATCTAAGTGGTCCTATTCTGGGTCTCATGGTAGGAAGCATAAGTTCCACGCACAAAGTTAAATCAGGTTAAGCCCAATTAAAATATCCAACCTATAAAGTCTCCATAAGAAATTTAAGGTTCATTTATTTGTTTATCTTAATTTTTTTACTTATGTTGAAATCGGTAACTGAATATGACATTGAAGAACTAACTCCAAGGTCCTACACTATCAAAATAATCTTATAATTCGGTCGGTTATATATATATATATATATATATATATATATATATATATATATATATATATATATATATATATATATATATATATATATATATATATATATATATATATATATATATATATATATATATATATATATAACCGATATATATATATATCGGTTATATATATATATATATATATATATATATATATATATATATATATATATATATATATATATATATATATATATATATATATATATATATATCGGTTATATATATATATATATATATATATATATATATATCGGTTATATATATATATATATATATATATATATATATATATATATATATATATATATATTCTTGGTCCTTATAAATATTTTAAGTTTAATTTTTAGTTCTTATTAAAAAAAAATATTTTTGTCCCTACAAATTTTTTATGCATACAGTTTTAGTCACTCATATTTTTAATAGGAGAAGAATTAAATATAAATTTTTTTAATTTCAAAATATAATGATAAAAGTAATAAAATTTTGGTTTAACTACAGTTTTGATCCCTCTATTTTCTCTGATTCAAAAAATTAGTCCCCTATTTTAAATTTAAACAGTTTTGGTCTCCTTTCATATTTTTTCACTTAAAATTATTGATAATTTCACCTTTTAAATGATAAATTACTTGTAAAACATGACAAATCCTCGTAGATAAACATATTATTGAACTTTGTAGATAAAATATAAGTTAAAATATAAAAAATTTCATCGATTTTCTTTGAAAAACCATGAAAGAGGGACTAAAACTGTTTAAATTTAAAATAGGGGACCAAAACTGTTTGAATTTAAATTAGGGGGACTAATTTCGTGAATCACACAAAATATGGGGACCAAAACTGTAATTTAGCCTAAATTTTTCTACTTAAAAAATCAAATTTTAAGTTCTTTTTTAAGAAACTTTTTAAAACGTTCTAAACATGTCTGCAAGATAATCATTCAAAAATACACATTATTTAGTAGAAACTAAAATTAGGTGGATAATAATTTTATAGATACCAAAACATGCCACTTTTTTAATAGGGACCAAAAATAAAATTTAATATTTTATAGAATCCAAATTTAAAAAATATTAATCTTTGTGAGTGATATATACTCAAATACGTTTTGTAATTATCCAAATTATCCAAATTTTATGTCTAAACTATTATAATTAACTTCTATTATTATTATTATTATTATTATTATTATTATTATTATTATATATATTATTTTAGTAGAATCCAAATTTTATATATATATATATATATATATATATATATATATATATATATATATATATATATATATATATATATATATATATATATATATATATATATATATATATATATATATAGAATCCAAATTTAAAAAAAAATATTAATCTTTGTGAGTGATATATACTCAAATACGTTTTGTAATTATCCAAATTTTATGTCTAAACTATTATAATTAACTTCTATTATTATTATTATTATTATTATTATTATTATTATTATTATTATTATTATTATTATTATTATTATTATTATTATTATTATTATAATATTTGGTTAATGTTGAAGCAGACTCATTTACCTACCACCTCGGTATTAGTAGTTTGAAAGAGGACTATATTCTCTCCATAGTAAAGGTAGAACACAAAAACATAAAAACTTGAGAGGAAAGGAGAGTGGTCCAGTGATAATAGTGAGATTGAGAGAATAGAAAGGGGAAATTTTATGGCAACACATGAGGAGTAAGTAGAAGATAAAACTAGAGAGAGTCTATCAGAGGAAGATAGTAAATAAGAAATAAAGGATATTTCTAAAAGTTTTTTCTTTTGTAATTCTCTAAATCATTGAGAGCGCTCTAGAATATGTGTGAGGAGAAATTGGAAAATTAAAGATAACTGAAATTTGAGGGAATGAAATCTTGGGCTCATCATCTCACTCATGAACACTTCAAAGTAATGTAGAAAACCTATCTAAAAGTCTCACTAGTTCAATGTGTTATGGATGTTTTAAGTTTCACTTGTGCATTTCATTCATCCCTCTTTGCAGGTAAGGGTATTGTGAAGAAAATTTATAAAATGAGAATTTGAGAAAATATAGCTATAAAATAGATAGTGGGTGTTTGATTTATATAGCTATAAAATAGATAATGGGTGTTTGATTTTATTCAAGAGTTTTGTGTGATTGGATTGGGTTTTTCATGCATGAAGTTTTGGTATTGGATCTTAGTTCATGGAAAATTGATGTAGTTGGTTTGAGGTGACATTGATGTGAATCATAAAAAATATATTGTTTTTGTTTATTTTGTATCATTGTTGTTAACTTCGTGAATCTAATAAGTGGTTAGACATGAATGTTGAGAATTTGTATGGTTATAAGGAACTGTTGGTAACGGGGATGTGTATCGTAGGATTTTAATGTTGTATTCATGATGTTGTTATTATTGTTGTTGTTGATGGTTGAATATGTGTTGCTTAGTGTTGTCAGGTTTTTTATTTATAAAAGGTTTTTTTTTTTTTAAAAAATCATATCAATTAACAGAAACCTGCGACCTAACTTATACAAGTCAAGGTTAGACCAGATTTTTTTTTAAATAAAAAAGGTTTAGACTTTTTTATAAGTCTATTTAGTTAAATCGGTTAGACCACGAGTGATAAAAATGTCTTTAAATCTATCAGTCTGACCTATTTTATTAAATATGAATTAATTATTATTTTTTTATATTGTATTTTATAATTTATATTGAAATGCAAAAATAAAGTTTAATTATCTTGAACAACATGTGAAAATAAGTTGAAAAAACTTTATGAATAATGTCATAAGTTGTTTTCATAAGTGTTAGTGCACAAGGTGATGAAATGAAAGCAAAAGGAAAATTATATTCTTCGTAAATGACTGCTACAAAAGACTATGAAATGATTAAGTTTAAATGCAGCTACAACTAGTCTATTTATACACAGAAAACTAGGGTTGCCACGTAGGCCATAACAAAAGTAAACTTAATAACTAAGTAAGCAAAATAAACTAGAACCTAATAGCTAAGCATAACAAACACGAATTCCAGAACCTAAACACATTTTTGGAACGCAACATCAGAAGCTTCTGCTTCTGAGCAACACTACTTATGAGTAATCACCTCAGGAGCTTCTGATTCTAACAACAACTTCTGGATATGAATTACTTCTAACAACATCCCTTAATTCATATTCAGCTTACCAAAACTATAACCCCAATTCCATCCCTCAAATGGATAAAGTGTTCAGTCTTGACATCCTTCGTCAGAACATCGTCAGAACTCTATTCAGAAAAACAAATTTCTCCTTTAGAATCCATCTGACCCTCATGGCTTTCTTCTCCTTTGGAAGCTCAGTTAACTCCCAAGTCTTTTATCTCTCTGTAGGCTCAAGTTCTTCTTTCATGGTATTTAGCCATACTTTCTTCTTGAGAGCTTCTTCAATACACACTTGTTCAAAATCTACTTTTGATTCTAGAACCGTGTCTCCTTCTAAACTTTCTTCAAAAGTTCGACTACCACAAGAAGCTACACCTTTGTTAACTTCTGGACCTCATCCAGAACCACTACCTTCAGAAGTACCACCTTTAAAAGTTGGATCGCCTTCAGAAGCTTCTTCTTCAGAAGTTCCACCTTCAGAATCATGACCACCGTCAGAGGATGAATTAGCTTCAGAAGCTCTTCCTTCAGAAGTTCCACCTTCAATGTCATGATTACCATCAGAAACACGATCATCTCCATAAGCTTGTCCTCCAAAACCCACATCTTCGGAGTTTTCCCTTCCAGAAACTTGATCACCACCAGATTCTGGACCATCGTCAAAATCTGGATCAGAATCAGATTCACCATCTGACTCATCTTTGGAGTCTCCTTCTTCTTCCTCAGAGTCACCTTCAGAATCTGACTCACCTTCTGAACTTTCGAGTTCTGACTCATCTTCAGAACCTTCAAATTCTGATTTTTCTTCAGAAGCATATTCTTCTTCCGATTCTAACTCATCTTCTGATTCTCCATCAAACTCAGAATCACCTTCGAATTCTGACTTGTCTTCAACTTCATAGTCATCTTCTAACTATGACTCATCTTCAAAATATTCAAAGTCATCTTCTAATTCAGAATCATATAAAAACACTCCTTTAGAATATTTAGAGTTATCTTTTTCACCTTCAAAATCAGAAAATGACAATCTCACGGGTTCCTCATCAGATTCATAAGCCATTAATAGCACAGGTTCATCATCAGAATCTCCTATGGATATTTTTGCTTCTTCTTTGTTTAACCAACAATCATTAGCAAAGTGGCCAAACCTATTACAACAGTAACACTGAATCATTCTCTTGTCATACTTCTCCTTTCCCTTCTGATGTTTCTCCTCATCGGAATAGAAGACTTCTATCTTCTAAGACATACCATGTATTTCCTGCTTATGGTCCTTCTTGACAAAAGAAGCTTTCAGAACATGCTCAACTTCCCTCTCAGAAGTTATTTCAGTCAGACGCAACTCTTGCGCCTCTAGACTGATTTGCAGCTCTTCTATTCTCATGGTGTCTAGATCTTTAGAATGTTCAATTGCTACAACAATGTAATCAAATTGAGGAGCAAGAGACCTCAATATCTTCTCAATGATTACTTGTTCAGGAAGGGTTTCTCCACAAGCTTTCATCTCATTAGTGATCAGAATCACTCTGGAGATGTACTCAAAAACCTTTTCCTTGTTCTTCATGTTGAGATTCTCATACTACTTTCGCAGGGACTAAAGCTTTATCTTCTTCACTAATGCGTCACCACTGTAAAATCTGACCAGTGTGTCCCACGCCTCCTTCGTTGTCGTTGAATCAGCGATCTTCTCAAAAACGTTCACATCCACACACTGATGGACGAAGAACAACGCCTTCTGATCTTTCTTCCTTGTTTCTCTCTGCATTTCTCTTTGTTCCTTCGTCGCATCTGCTGCAACCAGAACATAACCTTCGGTAACAAGCTCAATAACATCCTTAGCACCGAACAACACACGCATTTTAACCATCCACCTATTCCAGTTCTTTCCATCAAGCACCAAAAGTTTTGTATTCAAATTACTTCCACTCATTTTAACCTTGTGCAAGTCACTCAGATCTCACCAAACACAGTCCCGCAGAATCAGAAAATGTGATCCTGTTCTGATTTTGTTCAAGATTCAACACGAATACAAGAACCAAAATCAATCACACAACGCCTCACCATTTCACTCGTGTTTCCTGTGTTTCCCGTGGATCCGAACCGAAGCTTTAGATACCAATTGTTGGTACACAAGGTGATGAAATGAAAGCAAAAGGAATATTATATTCTTTGTAAATGACGTCTACAAAAGACTGTGAAATGATTAAATTTAAATGCAGCTACAACTAGTATATTTATACACAGAAAACTAGGGTTGCCACGTAGGGCATAACAAAAGTAAACTTAATAACTAAGTAAACAAAATAAACTAGAACCTAATAGGTAAACATAAAATACACGAATTCCAGAACCTAAATACACTTCTAGAACGCAACATCAGAAGCTTTTGCTTCTGAGCAACACTGCTTCTGAGTAATCACCTCAGGAGCTTCTGACTCTAACAACAACTTCTGAATATGAATTACTTCCAACAATAAGTTCTTCCAAACAAATACTCTCACAAAACTTATACTACTATGTAAACTCGAATAAGTCAACCCAGATAAACATTTGATTTCATTATACTTTTGATTCTCTAGTCTATTTAAACATTAGTTGAATTGTTTATTTATATATGTTTAAGAGATATACCATAAGCCTACGATAGACCATAAGTCCGACTTAGACTTTCGATGTTTTAGCAAGCCAGAACTTTTCATTTTTAAAAGCAAATTAATAGTACTATATATATATATATTTCTTTGTCTGATCATATTAGAAATAGTAAAGCTTTGTTAACGTTGAGAGATACTTTAACATGTGGACTTTATGATAAATATAACTAAAATTAGTTGGATAGAGATATTCACTAGATTAGTTACTTCAGATATAAAGAGCTAAAACCACAGGAGAAATCCAAATTCATGCAAGTCATACATTAATATTATTGTGAGACTTAGAGATTTGTTTATTAGCTTAGCGCATATGTTTTGATATCGTTGACATACACCACTAAATCACTTTCTAGCCTCATCGGTCACGTGAAAAAAATAATTTTCAAATAGATATTAATACATAAGTTAAAACCTATACAAATATTTTTCAAATTTCTATATAACTATATTAACAGTTGGAATTATACATTCGTTGTTGTTTTTTTATTCAATGACAATGAATAATTATATTTTTATAATAAAATAACAAATATTCGTGATAAAATTATTTTATAATGAAAAAATCTATAAAAATACTATAATTGGTTATTAGTATTTTTAAAATGCAACCAATATTTGTTCTATTATAATATTATATCATAGTTTTTTTGTGGAGGATAGATAAATATTTTTCGACAAAAACACTCAATACAGTCGATCCCTTAGGATCCAGACAACCATACATATCAAACAGACATCAAAATACAAGAAATATCCACACAACTAATGTATGCTAAGTGTCTCAAGGCAAATTTGCTCCTTTATGGCCCTATGTAACCTGCTATGGACAACAACAGTGTACTTAATTTAGGTTACAATATCTTGAACCATTGGGATGTTGTTGAAGATGATCTCATTTCTAGCTCTCCATAAGGAATATGTTGTCTCCGCAAGGGCTATCTTTAGGAGTTGTCGCTTCCAACCTTTCCTTCTCAATTCTTGCACTAGCCAATTTTTCTCTATGTTACACTCTTGTCCCACATGATTATAGCCAATCCAAAGGAGAATGGTATTCCAAACTTCCTGTGTGGGCCTGCAGCTAAAGAACAAATGCTCTATAGATTCAAGTTCAGTACAGAAAACACAGGAGGACTCAATGTTCAGACCAAACCTCTGCAGTCTATCTCTAGTTGCTAGTCTTCCCATAAACAGCATCCATAGTTGGAACTTTTCCCTAGGTCTAGCCATATTATTAAAGAAGACAACATTCCACTCAACTTTATGCTTTTCCCCTCTCAGCTTATTGTAGTATTTTGCAATTCTGAATTTTTCTTCTCCCAGGGTTATTCTCATGTCCTGCTGTTGTAAGTTGAGCTCTCTACTTTTCACTATCTGCTTCAGTATCCAGGAACATTTATTTGGTGGTGTCCAGTCCTGGAAGTTCCTACCTTTCACATAATAGGTATCCAGCCATTTAACCCATAACTTGTCCTTTTTACCCTGGATGTTCCAAAGAAGTTTAAGAATAGTGGCTTGATTCCACTCCATGAGAGAGGTAATGTTCAAACCTCCAGCACTCTTTGGATTGCAAACCCTATCCCAAGCAATAGGGGCTTTCTTGCTATCAGAAGAGTTACACTACAAGTTAGACTAGCTCGTAACTTCATTTCGAATAACTATTTTTTAAAACCAACCGTTGAATTGAAATATAGTATCATATAGATCATACGTATAAAGTTTGAGATTGAGCTGTAATGGTTTACTATGTCATCGAATTACATCAAAATTAAGGTATATGAAAGTCCATTTTGACGTTAATCTTTGTGTATCTTGATGACATAGTAAATTATTAGATATTACTCTCAATCGGATGTGAAGTTATTGAGAGAGTGTAACACATGGTGTAACTATTCTGATGTAATTTGATCCATAAGAGAAAGACATATTAATCGTTGGATAAAAATAAAAGGTTGAGATAATTAAGATCACATGCTATTGTTTTCTTTCAATTAATTGATTTACACTTTAAACAAATAATCCTTTCTTCTCTACTATGATGAAAATTCACAAAAGAAAATCAGACGCTAGAGAAAGAAGATGGTGCCTACTTCTTAAATTTTTAAAAAACTTGCTATATCCTTCTTTTCTTTTCTTAAAAGCTATCATATCAATCTTCCTAGTTTTCAATTTCCTTTTCCTAGACAAAAGAATCACCAGAAGTTCAACTGAGCAGCCTTGTTCATCAACAACCCTATCGTCGGCATCCTCGTTCTAATCATCATTGTTTCCTTCGTTTTTGAATATTGTCGCTGGCATAAATATTTTGCGATTCAAAAGATTCTACATGATACATATTGTCGAAGTTAGATCAATGTCATTTAACAATCTGATAACTCTTCCCAAATTGAGAATTAACTATTATGGATTTTCACCATTTGCAAACGCACCTTAATTGGAGAAGATTGTTTAACTCAATCATGCAAAGTATTTTGACCATTAGTTCCTCGTGGAGAAAGAATGGTGTTCATTGACACCGTGGTCGCTTCTGTCATCATGCGTCGATTCCGATATGATGATTTTACCGGCAATCATTTTAAACTTGAATGAATCAATTTATTTTCTTCTCTATTTTTGAAACTCCAACTTTCCTATTTTGAGATGTTTAATTCACGATTCCACTATCAAATTCTTAAGATTATTTTTTAAATTTATGGTATGTTTGGATTGGTGGTATATGATGGAATTGAATAAAATTGAGTGGTAATTAATGAGGTTCTATGGTTTGGATTTGCAAATAATCAATGGAATGGAATATGATGGAATCAATTCTCTATTTTTTGTTCCATCTAATTTGGGGTGTAGGTGATAGAATGAGAGTTTTTAACAAATTAATTAAACAATGGAGTGTAATCTATATTTCATTCTGCTCCTCTCCATTCCGCTCCGTCATGTTCCGTCCCACTCCGCTATGTTATGTTCTATAAATCAAAACATAGCTTTAAGGGATATAACTTCAAAGCTTGTTTATTATTCAATTACTCTAATTAACTCCCATTGATTTGACTTCCTAATCTAGATCATGGCAATCGACTTATTCAATAATTGAATATATAAATTAACATAGGAGAGTTTAAGAAAAATATTAAAAAAAAATAATGTTAAATAATTAATATATATCTGATTAATTATAAAATTTTCTTACTTTGCAATTAATCTAATGATTAATATTTATTCCTTTCATCTCTTATTATAAAAATCTTCCTACTTGATACATTTAGTGAGATTGAGAGAATAGGAAGGGGAAATTTTTATAGCAACACATGAGGAATAATAAGAAGAAAAAAAAGCTATAGTCTATTAGAGAAAGATAGTAAACAAGAAATAAAGGTAACTTCACATTTCTAAAAGTTTTTTCTTTTGTAATTCTCTAAATCATTGAGAGCATTAGATTATGTGTGAGAAGAAATTGGAAAATTAAAAATAAGTGAAATTTGAGGGAATGAAATCTAGGGCTCATCATCTCACTTCTGAACACTTTAAAGTAGGGTAGAAAACCTATCTAAAAGTCTCACTACTGTGTTCACTGTGTTGTAGATGTGTTAAATTTCATTCTTCCCTCTTTTCAGGTAAGGGTATTGCGAAGATAATTTATAAAAGAAGAATTTGAAAAAAATATAGCTATAAAATAGATAATGGGTGTTTGATTTTATTCAAAAAATTTGTGTGATTGGATTGGGTTTTTCATGCATGTGGTTTTGGTATTGGATCTTAGTTCATGGGAAATTGATGTAGTTGGTTTGAGGTGGCATTGATGTGAATAATAAAAACATTTTTTTTGTTTATTTTGTGTCATTGTTGATAATTTCGTGAATCTAGTTAGTGGTTACACACAAATGTTGAGAATTTGTAGGGTTATAAGGAACGGTTGGTAATGAGGATATGTATCATAGAATTTTAATGTTTGATTCATGCTGTTGTTATTATTGTTGTTGATGGTTCAAGTTTTGATGTTAAGGGGAGAAACATTTTCCCTCACATGCAGACTTCATAGCCACTCCAAAGAAGGTTAAGTACATATGTGGGAATTTAAACTACGAGCATAAGAAATGATTAAAAATAAAGATATTAAAATGCATAAATATGTTTAGTAATTGATTGGATATTATTTAAATTCGCATAGCATTGTATTTATAAAAGGAAACCATCCTATTTGTCATAACATTGTGTTCTATAAAAATGATTCATCATAAATCTATTTACACATGTAGTGTGTGATTGTTTCCTTTGTTTTAGGGATATGTGGCACCCCACCTTTGGTTTCTCATTTTAGTTCTTCGTCATGTTCCATTAACCTTGTCCACATGTGTGTGACTCGTGGTTTGATCATTCTCACATTCTACGGTTAGTGGTGCTACAAATATGAAACATAGCCACGCTAGACCCTAGAGTGGACGACCACACTAGTCCTATATGGTCTAGCTTAGTCATTAAGACTCTAGTTTTAATCAAAAGCATACTAGAATGAGATAATTGGGTTTTATGGCCACATTTTATATTTGTAGTGTCACTAATTGAAGAAGGTGAGAATGATGGAACCACGAGTTGAGGAAGTTGTACACTTGTGGGCTGGATCAATGAAACATTACAAGGAATTAAAAGCAACAATCAAAGATTATTCAAATGTCATCCAAAATCAGAAAGACGTGCGATTAATAAATAGGTAAACTTCCATCAATCGACTATCATCCATTAAAATATTCAAACCTAATAGGGTTTATCGTGGACGCTAGACTCAATCAAAACATGGTCGAACTAGACATGTCGGCATTGTAACCATGTTTTTTGCTAATAGCACCACTAAACAATGAGGGAGAAGGTTACGCAACAACAATTTGAGAGAAGTTGTGTTAACGAAACATGTCGCAAAATGGATGGTACCAAATCGAACATTAGGTGTCATGTATTCCAATCAAAGAGAACATTCATACATTATCCATACATTATCCATGTAAATAGACTAATGTGGTTACATTATTGTAGGCCGTGATTATATGGCATGTAGGATAATTTTCTCTATAAACACCACAATTTTTAAATATTTTGATATGTTGAATCAATATTTTTAATTTCATAACTGAACATCTCCACACATCGTACTTAGTGCTCTTAGAAGAGGTTAAAAATCCTATAATAACTAAAGGACAAAATTTCTTCATCCGGTCAATCACTTGACTAGCTTTTAAAGTCCAACACCATACTCTAACTAGAATGATTTAAAGAGTGAAAAATTCATATCATAATTTAAAAATAAATAAGCAATTGAACCCAAATAGGATATCAAACTTTAGATTATATAAATTATATGTTATTTGTGGCAAAATATAAAGCAGAAAATTTGTGTATAATTTGTCAAAAAAGCATTAATAAAAAATATAATTGAATTAACCAATATTCTCATATCAAGACCACACAAAATGCTTTAAAAAAACACAAAAAGATAAATTTAAAAAAAAAAAAAACATACACAATGATCTTATATGAAAAATGGTCAATCTCTAGCTTATACACAATGATCTTATATGAAAAATGGCGAATCCCTAGCTTATCCCATTATATCATATATCATATCAAGTTTCTACTTCCTACAATCCTACTTCTCACTTTTTACAAACCCATGTGATTCTTTAAGAGTTTTATTTTAGGCACACATATTTTGTTTTTCTCACTTGTTACATTCAATCATCCATGAGCCATAACACAAGTATAATAATAACTTATCCAAAAATCAGGCTATGACCAAAAGTTATATAGTAGGTGCTTGAAAACAACATTAAAGACAAGAAACTAAAAGTAATTTTCAACTCTTAATTGAATACTAAAAGAGATTGATCTATCAATCTACTATAAAGTAAAACAATTCATAAAAACATCATATGAGGAATATATTCTCTTTTCCATAATGCAACAAACAAAACATGACAAAATCCAAACACTATATACAACAAAAGCCATCCCAAAATATATAACATAGCTTCTAAAATTTCAACTTTTGTAACAAGTACTTTTATCCAACACTTTCAATTACTTAAAGTAATAAACAATTTTGTCATTTTATACTGACAAAAAAATAAACCATGCTTGAAGCAATATCAATTATACTTAGTAATTGTATGGACATATGGTTATAATTTTACTTACTATATTTTTATTGGTTTTTAACTATGTCATGAAAGTGATTCATATATCACTTGTTTCTTTCAAGCTAGGCTGTGTGACTGAGAGTGAAAACGAAAGAAAAATATTCTTTTAGAACATGAGCTGTAATCGAGGTACATTCCCATGTTGTGTTTCTAAGGAAAGGTAAGGAAACAAAACAAGATTTTACTAAGTTTTTTTTATGGAAATTGTTCTTGTATGATTTTAAACTATATGTAACTATTTGTATGGAAATGGGTGTGAGCATGTGAGCATGTGGCATTTAGAGGACCCATGTATTTCAGTGTTCATTTTATTTTTTGTGTGAAGAGGGGTTTCCTTTTATAATACATGGGTTACTTGTAAGTTGTAACACACTTGTAATGGTGAATGATTTAAATTAGTTAGTGAAAGTACGGTTAATTAATATTTTAAACATAAAAATTGACAATTTTTTAACGCCTATGATTTGGAATAGTCTTTTTTAATGTTAAAAATGTTGGGGAGTCTGGGAGAGTCGGGAGGACTATAATGCTCCAGAACCAATAGAGAGAGACGTCACATTTCAATCTAAAATCTTAAGGTGTTAAGTAAATAGATCATCTCTATTATAAATCAAACATTTCACTCATTCATAGGCAATGTGAGACTTTAACCATTCACACTTGCACCCAACATTCTCTCCCACAAGTGTGAGTCCCTTCACATCTTATAACAGGATTCAACATCGAATCCAGCTCCTGCTCCCCAGCCAAGTCGAACCACGGCTCTGATACTACTGTTGGAGACTCCGGGAGAGTCTGGAGCACCAACGAGACCAATGCTTCAGAACCACAAGAGAGTGAGACACCACATCTCAATCTGAATCCTTAAGGTGTTAGCTAAATGAGTCATCTCTTTTATAAATTTAACATTCCACTCATTCATTGACAATGTGAGACTTTAATCACTCACACTTGCACCCAACAGTCACCCCTCACAAGTGTGAATCCCCACATCCTATAATATGATCCAACACCAGATCCAGCTCTTGTTCCCCTGATAAGCCGAACCACGACTCTGATACCATTGTTAGGGAGTCTGGGAGAGTTAGGAGCACCAAAGAGACCAATGCTTTAGGACCACAAGAAAGTGAGACACCACATCTCAACCTAAAACCTTAATATGATAGGTGAATGGATCATCTCTCTTATAAATCCAACATTTAACCCATTCATAGACAACGTGGGACTTTAACCACTCACACTTGCACCAAACATTATTCCCCACAAGTGTGAGTCCTCCACATCCTATAACAGGACCCAACACTAGATCCAGCTCACGCTCCCCCGCCAAGCCGAACCACGACTCTAATACCTCTGTTGGGGAGTATGGAAGAGTCGGAAGCACCAATGGGATAAATGCTCCAAGACCACAAGAGATGGAGACATTCATTGACAAATGAAACAAAATATTTGTTTCCACCAATAGTTTGCTCTTCGAATGGCCCACATACATCTGAATGTACAACTTCGAGTATGCAGGATGATCGCATTGGCGTAGTCGTAATGAAGGAATTTCTGGATTACTTTTCGACTAAACAACATTCACAAAGTTTGTTGGGCATCTCAAGACTTAGTATGTCATTTACCATCTCTTGAGTAATCACCTGATTGAGTGACCTAATAGTTGGATGGCCAAATCTCAAATGTCACAACCAACTATTCTTGTGGACGATAACTATTTTGAAGCATTGTACCTCTGTCGAATTGATCATAGTCTTAAACATCCAATTCTTCAACACTGGAGATTTTAAGACCGAATTGTTCTGGGTGTCGAACAATTCTAAACCTCATCTTTCATGATGACTGAAAAACCTTTTTCGACTAGTTGTCCAACATTTAGTAGATTACAATTCATGCCAGGTACATAAAGTACATCTTTGATCAGCAAGTTTGACATTTCTCTTCTTCGACTCATCAAAATATATTAACCACTCCTTTAGACCAGTCAAGTGATTCGAGTAGGCAGAGTCGGGGAACCAAATATTGGATTTGACATGGTTATCTGCAACTGCAGCCATAACCACCATATCATCAAAATCATCGGAATATTTACGTGCAAGGTTCGTTCCTTCGTCCTTTCCTTTTGTCGGTCCCTTGTATTTCCTGTACCAATAATGCTTGGCCAAGTGACCCTACTTTTCATAATTATAGCTCTGCACATTTTTTTCTCTTCTTTTTCTTTCTGATAGGAATTTCCTCCTCCTACTTTTGAGGATTCAAAAGCTCTATCATCGACCTGATACTTATGAGAGTTCGACCAAGACTTCTTTCCCTGAGTCTTGTCTCTTTTGCCTTTGAACTTGTTGGAACCATCATGCTTCTTTCATGCCTGAGCCTGCAGTGCTTGTATCGAGTCTTGAACTCTTTTCCTTTCGACAATCCTAATCTTATGCGCTTCCAATAAACCAACCAAATCTCCCAATTTTAGGGTTTCAAGATTGTTGGATTTTTGAATAGCTACGATAACGTGATCAAAGTGAGAGGTCAACGTGCTCATTACCTTCCCAACTATCATCTTATCATTTAGGGTTTCACCATAACCTTTCATCCGATGGACGAGTTCATGCACCTTCGACACATAGACTACAATCTTTTCGTCTTCTCCCATCGATAACAGTTCATATTATCGTTGCAAGGTTTTAAACTTGACAACCTTGACTTTCTTGACAACCTCTTTCATAGTACTTGACAAGAATATCACATGCCTCATTTGTTGATTCAGCATGTAAGATTCCATCGAAATTCGCCACACCAACCGCCGATTGGATGTAAAATGCCGCCTTGTAATCTTTCTTCTTGGCATCCTTGAGGGTGGTTCTCTGTGCCTTGGTTGCATATTCACGATGCGTAGGAACGCCATTAGTAACCACTTTTAGGGTTTCATGAAAGTCAAATAGAAATTGCATTTGTTTTCTCGATCGAAGCCAATTCTTACCGTCAAGAGTTGGAAGGGAGATTGATAAATTTCTGTTACGATTCATGTTCGCATCGATTGATTAACAACAACTCATGATCTCAGAAATACGATCTCTGATGTGTGATTTTTAAAAACACGATCAAGAATCCTCACACAAACCTACCTCTTGCCTAATTAAATCCATGTATTTCCACTATTTGAACACCTTACTTCCTCCAATAAACACTTTACCTCCTTCATTTTCATATTTCTTAACCAACACCATAAACCACATTGATTTGTCTTAAGCCTCAAACATCATTTATTCAACAAAGAAAGACTAAATTATTACATTCTCCTCGCCCATAATCCACCTTAGGTCTTTATGAGCCTCCCTTCTATCATATGCAAAACCACAACAGAAAGAAATGTGACACCTTAAGCCATTAGAAAAGGCATTCTCATTCTCATTCTTATTTTATGCTTCTTCTTGAATTTATCCTTAATTGAAAGATCAAGATAGTTGAAATGGTTCGACTAGATACCAATGTCATAGATAATCATGTCATTATATCAAATTATATATGTAAATTGGTGAAGTTTCAGGCAAACTCGGACAGACAAATACACTTGAGATGAAGAGTAAAATGCAATTAAAAAAAATAATGAAAAAGTTAAGTGAATGAAGATGTAAGAAGATAATATGAGGAATCAATAAAAGAAAGAAGAAACATTTTTAAAAATTTGATTTTGTTTTATTTACTTTATGTCTTGTTGTGTCGTCAACCAATTGATCAACCTAACCAAAACATCACATTGTGATGAGAACAAAAACAATATTTGGTAGTTGGCAAAATACTCGATCCTTTTCCAACCACTACATATCCGTTTTATAGTCAAAAAAATCAAACTACCTACTATGAACTATTTCCTTCGTTTTATAATAAATATTTCTTTGACAAAAAAATTATTTTTTATATTTATTAAATAATTAATATATTTTAATTATTATATAAATCAGTACATTAGTTATTCAATAAACTTTTTAAAAAATTATGAATAGAATGAGAAGGACTATTATCTTTATTTTTTTATAAATGAGATCAAAGGAACTATTATCTTTTTTATTATGTTTGATAAAACTAGTGATTCAACTAACTATAAATATAAAATATATTTTTTAATTGTATTTAATATTTTATATTAAATTAAAATAAATTATAAAATTAAATTTTAATTAAAATAAAAAAGATGAACTTAAAAAAATTATTATAAATTAAAATACTATTTGAAATAGCCTCTAAAAAGTAAGTTATAGTTAATAAAATAAATTATAAGATTATGATAAAAAGACTATTATCAAACGCATTTTTTATCGTTATGTGAGTTTATAAATTATAAATTATAAGTTCATAAATATGTAAGTCAAACAAAATTTTAATTATTTTAAATATTAAAAAATTATTATTGAATAAAATTGAACACAATTCATTTTAAACAATTTATTTCTCTAAAGTGACATTGAGAGCATAAAATGGGTGGAGTATTGGTCTATTTTCCTTGAAGTGAGGCATCTATGTCAACAACACTATGATTTAAGTAAGAAAAGACACTTTTTGCATGTGGTGGTTTCACAAACCTAACCTAACTACCCTTATTAGCTGGGTTTTGGGATCTGAATTTTTATAAAATAAATGTGGTTACACAATTCTATTGTCCTACGTGGAATTCCATTTCTCCAAGTTCAAAAATACCCTATAGGGATTAGGGTAATTATTTAAAATTATATGCTATAAAACCCTTTTCGGCAGAAAAACCTAAAACTTTTCATGGCTCGATAATTATTTTTTATTTTTGTAATTGGATGATAATGACCTCAGCAATCCAAGTTCTATTTTATACTCTCATGTTTCTACAAGTATTTAAATAATGAGATGTAATTATATTATTTTAATTTTGTAATTCTTAATAATTTAATTTTTTTTAATAGCAAAATACAAACTACATGTTAAAAATAAAAGAGTTAAAAGTGAAAGAGAATGCAAATAAAGTTGAGAGTATTAGAATCAGGAATAACAACATAATCCAAACACAAATCAATTTAAAATACTATCAAGAATAACAACATAATCCAAACACAAATCAATTTAAAATACTATCAAGACTACTCTAAATTTTCAAGCCCGTCGACCTCTGGAAAGAGTATATTAAAAGAAGATAGACATCTCCACCTGTTCAAAACAAAAGGAGGGCAACTTGTCAGTTGCCACCTAGCACACCCATAAATGCTTAACCACTTTAGTGGGTCTCGCTCTAGTTAACTAGAGAAACGAAGAAACCCAAAGCATGGGTCTGAATCCACTTCCACGCCAAACTAATTATCATAGATATCAAATATTTAGCCATCAAACTTTTCTTGCAAAAAATAATTTTATCCTACAATTTCTAAATAGTTCAGGACACGGAATGCCAAATCGAAATTAGGCTTAAAGACTCCTATTTTTCATACCTAAAACTCTTGAACAACTCAAAAACTCCTAAGATAGAACAAGGCAAAACCCTTGGTCACCCTACCCATTGAAAAACTCTACCAAATAGCAAAATCTATCTCATACAAAAACAAAGAAATGATTTGTCGTCTCCACATGTCTAACACGCACACCACACTCCAGAACACTAGGACTTGAGACTATTTGGCGCCAAAGAAGATTATGCCTAGATAATAATCTATTTTGAATTAGTTGCCAAGATAATATCACAACTTTAGATGGCACTTAACTCTTCCAAACCTTATACAATCCCTTCATGACCTATCTCCCATAACCCTTGCTAGAGCCATCAGGCTACCATAGGTCGAACCAACTGTAAACTCTTTAGTTGGGTTTGGCTTTCAAATATAATAATCCACCTTATCATATCTAACTATACATGTGATAAGAGCGAGAAAAACCTCAAATAGCTTCTTCTCTCGGACTCAAAAGGATTGTTTTCATTTGAATCTCCAAACTCAAACATCACCTTTCCAAACACCCAAAAAACTCATTAATTGATATTTTTGCTCTGAGATCAAGTTTATCCAAAATGGAAGTAAGCGGATAATAAAATGCACCGCTGCTTTATTTTAGATGACAAACTCAATTTTTTTCAAAAACAATACTTTAACCATAAGATTTGTTATGCATGAGCATTTTTATTCTTAATAAAAAAATTATATATGAAATCAAAAATATCTCATGTAAATAGTATAAAGGCACGTTGATTTTAATAACATATTTTTTCATAATTAAATATTTTATTTAAGACTGCAAGTCATATTTCTAGCTTTCGATCCCACAAATAAAAAAAAAATCTGTGAAATTTATACGTGTATGTTTTTTTCATATGTGTTCATATATTAAAATATAAGCTGACTTAAGTGTCGATTTTAACATGGATCATTAAAAAATATATAAATAAAAGAAACTTTAAAAAATTTACACTATCTGACTGATTTACATACACAAATGTAAAAATATTTTTCATTTGAATACAAACTAAATGTTTTCAAATAATTAATTATAGAATACTGTTAATGTGTAAGAATAAATTGATATCTTTTTGTTTAGTTCTACGTAGAGGTGACAAACGGAGATGTCCATTCCGTTTGTTTCGTCCGGTAAAAACCTGTAATAAAACGGGACGGGACGGAGCGGTCATAGTTGAGGGTACGGGCCTAAAAGCTTAGTCCGCCCCGCAAAAAAATGAGGGCGGACAGAATAAGCCCGCGGACCGCACTTTTTAAACTTAAAAATGTAAAATTTATGTTAATTTCGATGTCCGCAAAAGTCCACATAAAAATAGGACGATGCGGGACGGTCACACAAAAGTGTGGGCAAAACAGACATGTCCAACAGACCTATGGATCCGTTTCGCCACCCTTAGTTCTACAATATACTAACAGAGGTCAAGTTGAATTTTTATTCACCCCATGAATTTAATAAGTGGTTCATCTGTTTTGAAAATTAAATCTACAATCTTAAACCTCATGAAGGGTCACCTCACCACTATGTTTGCATGGGAAAAACAGCAACCAGTTACTATAATTCTATTGTTACGCATTTAATATACAGAGAGAATATTCTTTCCTTACATCCAAAATGTAAAACAATGTAGGAAATATTAATTTAATGCAAACGTTTCTTTCAATCATTTTTAAATAGTAAGATAGTGAAAGATAAAAAAAAAAAATTATTAGTGTAACCAAAAAAAAATAAAAAATAAAATTATTAGGAAAAAATTATATATAAAAAAACAAAAAAGTAGGTGTAAATTGTATTTCCGTATTTAATTTGTCACAAATAATGATTACACATGCAAAGTGTAATGGGCACACAAAAAAAAGATCTAGTGGACAATATTTGTTCTGAATTAAAGCTGAATTAGTAGTACACCTTACATGGGGGGACATTGGGAAATTTCATATATTTGCTTACAAAGCAAACTACCTAATTTTGGTTACTCATAATATATGAACATATGTGACCATTTTGATGAAATGGGTCCTCAATTATTATCAACTATGGTTATCAAATAACTGTTTAAAATTTGAAATCATCTTAACTCATATATACTTATGAAAATGGGTTGATTGGTTAAATTAAGAATGGTCCACTTGGTAAAAAAATTAATTCACACAATTTTCATTGTTGATGTGAAAGTTTTAAAAATTCTATGAATTTTAAAATCTATAAAAAAATTAGAAAAAAATCTATAAATTATTTGTAAAATTATTAAGACTACAATTTCTTATTCAATTAGAATAAACATTTATTTAAATTATAGTTCATTTTAGTGAATTTTATTTGCCCTACATAAAAAGTGGATGTCTTTAAAATAAAATATTTTGAGAACAACAAAAAAAATATTATTTAAAAAATAATTAAATATGATAAAATTAAATAATATTATTAATTAATTGAAGAAATAATATTTAATTGATAGAAAAGTTGTCACATTACATCTAATATGACATTTTTAACATGCATCATTACATTTATGATTGGAGATCAAAAATTGAAAAGGATATAAAGTTTTAAACATATACCACCCTTATGATTGAACATTTAAAACATTATTTGCAAAAAAAAAAATGTAATTATCAAAGTTTTTTTTTAGGGTGTATAAGATGAACTAGAAGGCCTCAAAATTTTCACATTTAAATTATTATGATTAAATAAAGCCTCCTAATAAGTTTATTAGAATTAAACCATATGATCTTTAGTGTCTATCTAACTTGAGCCAAAATTAACATGGAAAGAATCTCTAAAAACTTAAGATTGTGCTACTAATAACATTTGCCTCTTTGAATTTTTGATGAAATACAAATATCAAGTTAAAATTTTAATTGAATTTACCTCATAGTCCTATATTATGGAACTAAAAGTACTCCTCAATATCATCATCACATGTGCACACACACTCATTCACTCACCCCTATGAATTTTCTCCCATTAGAAAAGAGACAAACCTTGTTAAAATTGAGATGTGACCCTTTCTTCCAATATCCCAATCCTATCAAATCCAACCGTTAAAACACCCTTCAACAAAAACTCACACAACATCAAAAAAACATTCCACTGCACATAAATTATCTTCATCTTCAAACACATTCTTAACACAACAAACCACTTTCTTCTCTCTATTCTCTCTCACATTTTCATGGCTCCAACCTCACAACAACAACCTTTTCAACAAAACAACAATGGCAGCACTGATCTCAACAGACAGGAAATCCAAACTGCCATAGCCAAAGCAGTTGAACTAAGAGCCCTTCATGCTGCCTTAACTCAAGCAAATAGCCCAAGCCCAACCTCAACCTCACACAATGCTAGATTCCCATCTCCTTCCCCTGTTCCACACTCTGTTTCTCAATTCTCTGCTCAAGATTACCCTATTTTCACACCAGTAAGCAATTTTCTTCCATTTTCCTCATTCAAAATCTTTCCTTTATTTCATTCCTCAAATGGGTTTTCAACTTTTCATCTAAAAAAATAAACTTTTTACTACTTTTTCCTTTTTCTTGCTTTTCATGAAACTTTTCAAGATTGGGCCAATGAAACCCAACAATAATGTTCTTTTAGTTTGAGGAAAACAATGATGTTTTTTTCAACAATGATGTTTTCAACAATGATGCTTTGAAAAGATTGTGCTAAAAAGACTAATGCGATTTCGGTCGGTACAAGTGTTTCGACACTTATTGCAGTCGTTGCAGTCTGAATTAATCACAATTTATTCTTCATTGAAAAAAACGATGAATAACAATATATGTATAAGCACCTTCCGATACTATTTTGTCGCGGCCGTTTTCGTGGTAACAGACCGTTTATAGATGATGTTTTTTTTGTGTGAATTATTGACAGAGTTATGAAGATGAGGCACATCAAAACCCAACAAAGAGCAGAACAATATCAGAAAGTTGGGATGAAAATGTGATAGAAGAAGGAAACATCATAGAAAGTACCATAGTACAAGATTACAAGGAGAAAAAAACAACCTCAATAAAGGTACAACAACCTTTTGGTTTTCCAACAAACCTAAACCAAGAATCTTCTCACATGTGTCCTGTTGATGTTGATGATGACACAAAATCAGTAACAGGTTCTTGTGCAAATCACATCAATGTTCTTCAAACATCACCTAATGAGTATTTCAAATCTAGAAGAAGAAATAGTTTAGATGATTTCAAAAGCAAACCCTTATCTTCTTGTAATAGGTGTAAACCTGCTTTGATAACTAGCGAATTCGACAGCGCGAAAAACAATAGGAGTTCCAACATTGTTGTTCCTTTAACTGATTCTCATGCTTCTTTTCAAACTCAAGTTAAAAGTAAAGGGATGATTTCATGGCTTTTTCCTAAGTTCAAGAAGAAGGACAAGAATAGGACTAAGAACGAGGGTTTTGGTTTATCGCCGAATAGGACGGAATCCGAAGAGGTTTCTCAGATTATGAACAAGGACACGGGGATTATGTCGGTCGAGATGTTGAAAAGAGAGCTTATTGAAGCTCATCAGAGTCGAGATTCTGCTATGATTGAAGTATCTGAGATGAGATCTTCGTTCGGTGAGCTGAAACAAAAGCTTGAGTATTTGGAAAGTTACTGCGAAGAGCTGAAAAAAGCATTGAAACAAGCAATGCAAGCGAGAGGATCTCCGATTCGTAATGAGAAACTCGGATCACCCTTTGATGGAAATGGCGAAAATTTGATGCCGGTGAGTGAAGATGTAATGGTAGAAGGGTTCTTGCAGATTGTTTCGGAATCGAGATTATCAGTGAAACAATTCTGCAAGACCCTTATAAGCCAAATCGACGAAAACGATCAAACTTTGATCGAAAACTTGAACTTACTTCTCCAACCATATAAGCTCTCATTGAACTCCAAATACTCAAAAGCAGTACTTCACCATTTCGAAGCCTTCATTAACCAATCGCTCTACCAAGACTTCGAGAATTGCGTCTTCCAAAAGAACGGCTCGTCGAAGTTCCTAGACCCTAGACAAGACCGACACGCGCAATTCGCGTCGTTCGTTAAGCTACGAAACTTAAGCTGGAATGAAGTTATGAAAAAAGGTACTAAATATTACAGTGAAGAATTCAGCAAATTCTGTGACCAGAAAATGAGTTGCATAATCACTTCACTTAATTGGTTAAGGCCTTGGCCTGAGCCACTTCTTCAAGCTTTTTTTGTGGCTGCAAAATGCATTTGGTTGTTACATCTTTTGGCATTTTCTTTTACACCAACCTTGGGAATATTGAGAGTTGAAGAGAATAGAGTGTTTGATGGTTGTTACATGGAAGATTTGGTTATTGATAGACAAAGATCACAAGGTCCTAATAAGGTTAAGATTATGGTTATGCCTGGTTTCTATGTTCAAGATAAGGTTTTAAGGTGTAAAGTTATTTGTAGGCACAAATCTAAATATTGAATTTTGTTATTCAAAAAAGTATAGTGAGGCCGTTGTTGTTTGTATTCTGTTTATCTGTTATTTCTGTATAATCTTGATTATTAAGAAAATAGGATTTTTTTTATTTGTTTATTTTATTTTGATCTTGTTTTTAGAGACTCTTTGAATAAGTTTGTAAGTAGCAAAATGTACTATGTTAATGTGATGATGAATAAAGGATTGTTTAAAATTTGTTACATGTGTTGTTGATTAGATTTTGGATTTTTGTTAATGAGTAAGGAATAATTTGGCTTGTATTTTCATGTTTTGGTTAAAAGTTTGGTATGAAATTTATGTATAATATTATGAGTGGGAGTAGTTAAACAATCATTGACAAGAGTGCCATTACATTTACAAGTGGATATTTGGACGAGGAATATGATGAAGAAAGAGAACAGCAGTGATATAGTGAATTGGAGAGTAATTAGTCATTGGATTTAAATATGATTTTAGTTCAGGTAAATATAATATTTTATTTTTATTTTGGTCCTTATATAAATATATTTGTTTTTAGTTCTTGTCAAACACAGCTTCAGAACATCATAAATATCTAAAGACAAATCAAATTTAAACAAATAGTATGACTAAATCTAACAAAGATATAGTCTAAACTCGATCAGTCTTTAGAACAATGCCGATTAAATATCGAGAACACGGTTCCCACATTATGGTTATTTTGAAATTGCTTGTTAATGCAGCGAACATATTCATCATCATCTATACAGATGAAGATTGATAGAGAGTGGTTATTAAATATTAGTTATATACTAGTGAGATACTCGTGCGTTCGCACGGGTACTCGTGTAGTATGCACATTTTTTTTTAAAACAAAATTTATTTTATATCAATAATAAATATTTCAATTTTTCATATATTATTTTAAAAAATATTAAATCTTAAATTAAAAATAATTTTAAAATAAAAATAATATTAACATAAATAATTTAAAAATAATTTTTTTCGTGTTTGAAATCATACATTATTTTAAATATATTTACTTTTATTTTCTTTAATTGTACCAAAAAGTCATAAACCATGGATTTCCACGAATTCTGATTGGACACTCGTGTGTTCGTACAGGTATAAGTGTGTTACACATATTTGTTCTTAAAATATAGTAAGAACGTAAAAACAAAACAAAATTATTTTAGCAAAAGAGTTAATAAGTTTTAAAAGAAAGAATTATTTTAATAACTATATGAATCATAAATATAAATAATTAAAAAATATTAGTAAAAATATTTTGATTTAAAGAATTTAATGTCTTTCTAGCATGATACCCATGTGTTCACACTGGTATTGGTGTGGTATACGCTTTTGTTTTTAAAATATAATAAAAATATAAATAATAAAAACAAATTTATTTTATTAAATTAGTTTATTTTTTAAAAAGACACACACACACATATATATATATATATATATATATATATATATATATATATATATATATATATATATATATATATATATATATATATATATATATATATATATATATATATATATATATATATATATATATATATATATATATATATATATATATATATTTAAAATAAAAACAAAATTATTTTATCAAATTTGATTTGCATCAATAATATATAGTTCAATTTTTCATATATCATCTTAATAAATATTGTATCTTAAATCAAAAATAATATCAAAATAAAAATATTAGTAATATAAATAATTAAAAAATAACACATTCTTCTCGTGTTTGGATTCATACATTATTTTAAATATATTTACTTATATTTTCTTTAATTATACAAAAAATATAATAAACCTTGAGTTAGCATGAACTCTGTTCTAGATAGCCGTGCGTTTGTACGGATACTTGTGTGTTAAGCGCATTTGTGTTGATAATCATAAAATAATTATGAGTTGTTTATATTACTTAACATATAATTCTAATATCATTTGATTCATATATTAATTATTAATTATTTAAGCGTATTAGTAACTTAAATAATTAAAAAATAACACATTTTTTCTGTGTTACGTTAAGTATATTTACTTTTATTATATAGATAAATATATATATGGATCACCCGTTAAAATTTTAGTTTTTATTTATTTTTATCGTTATAAACACTTATTCCATAAATATGAAAATATGATATAAAAATAATATTAATTGCAAACATAAAAATAGAAAAATTGTGAAAATTTTTTTTACTATCCAATACTATCCATAATAATTATAATAATGATAAATGATATTAAATTAAAATTAATAATAATATTTTTCTAAAAAACACATTTACACATATTAAAAAAGAAATAAATATATAAAATATTATATTCACATATTAAAATAAATTTATTTTTATTTCATACTATAAAAGTAAACATAGCAAATAAATCGCCATTAATTTAGCAAACAAATCACCATTACTACTATAATCAATAAGATGACTATTTTGATATTTTATGTTAAAAAATTGAATGGAAATAAAATATATCAAATTGATTGAATCTTTTTAACCGCTCCACTAATTTTTTTAGAATATTTTCAAATATAGTGGATAATTTTTCATTTTATAATTTTTGTATAATTGTTTTTTTTTCGTTTCACATAATTTTCACATTAAAAAAAAAGCATGTTTAGTTAAAAAAAATATACAATTTATTACAAATATTTAAATCATTAATTTACTCTTCCAATTTTGCTTGCATAAATTATGAAAAAAACAATTCTTCCCATTTTGCTTGCATTAAGTATGAAAAAAAACAAATATCTAATTCTATTCATGAGATTTACGTATTTATAGAAAATATTTATTTGAAATTTCAATTATATCAGCTATTATTTACAAAAGAGCATTAAAACAGCTCCTTAAAACAGCATTAGTGTAATTTATTTTAACATTTAAAGTAAAAATAATCAATTTAATAGTTTTAAAGATCAACATGATTTTCTAATTTGTGTTAATTTATAAATAAACTTATTAGTTTCACACACAAATTTTAATTAATACAAAATGGAAAGATCAACAACAAAGAGGAATGAAAATTACATAGGAGACGTGTAAGTGGGTTGTGCCCAGACCTCAAGCTCATCAGCCTCATGTTGGCATAACATAAAAAGAAGTTGCCTCCCTTTTATCGAGTAAGGATCCACTCCATTTCTTACCCTCCATTTCTTTTTCATTACCATAGTTTTTTTTGTGTATATTACATGTATTTCTTGAACATGTGACACTTATTTATTATTTGTTTAACTTTATGCACACAAAACTATAGTAATGGAAAAGAAATGGAGGGTAAAAAATGGAATGGATCCTTACTCCCTTTTATCTACCAACAACATATTCTCCATTTAACCCCAAACAGGATGATAGAGATCATTCTATATATATGTAGACCTTAGGATTCTATAAAGTATTTACAGGTTTCTCAAAAATGGAAAACAAAAAAAACCAAAAAAAAAATTCATAAAGATACTACTACAGTGTAACTAACTCATGTAATTTTTCAACAACTCATCGATTAAATGATTTAGATCAAGGTAATCAAAACCGAATTAGAGATCAAACCGGTCTATATAAAGGTTAAGGGTTTAAAGGTTGGACCGAGGTTCAACCGGGGTTGAATCGATAATAATTAAATACATGTTTTTCTTATAATAACAAGGGTTATTACCATTTTATCCCCCTGCCATATAGGTCTTTTCTGGTTTTGCCCCCTGTAATTTATTTTTTTTGAAAAACAACCTTGTCATTTCAAAAAGCTAACTTTTTAGCCCCTAAAGTCAAAATCCGCAGGAAAATCTGCAGCTTTCCTGCAGATTTTCTTTCGGATTTTCCTGCGGATTTTGACTTTAGGGGCTAAAAAGTTAGCTTTTTGAAATGACAAGGTTGTTTTTCAAAAAAAATAAATTACAGGGGGCAAAATGGTATTAACCCTAATAACAATAATAAATGTACTCCACACTATTTAAAATTAAATTTCAAAAACAAATTTAGATAAGAAAACAAATTAAAAAAAATAATGATAAATACATCTAAATATTAAAAGATTATATTACATTTTTTCAATATCAATAGTTATTTTATAAATGAAAATATGTATAAGTTATTTAATTTTTTATTGTCATTTTTAAATTTTATAATGTACCTAAAGAAACATTAGGTATAAACAAATATGTACCATGGGCTGCATACAATAAGTCCAAATTCTATTTGAAAATAATAATAAAAAAATAGTAACCCTAATCCATTTAATAAAGTTACATGAGTATTGAGTCTGTGACACAATATGCTTCTTGCTTCTCACAAGAAGTTGCGTTTTTTCTTCTCACTCATGGTTATATCTTTCTTCTCATATATCAGCAACACTGTATCTTTGTTATAGATTCAAATCAAATCAACACCCTTCCCGTTAAAACACTGTATATTCCCTCAAAATATGCCATTAACACTTCTTTTCTAATCCAAGATGAAAAAATGGTCCAACATAGAAAACCAGTCAAACCGCCGGTTCTGTCCAGTTTTCACGGTTTCCGTCCTGTTTTGCGGTTTATAAGCCGGTTTTGAAGCGTTGCGTTTTTACCATTGAATGGACCGTACTCGAGACTGGTTTCTAGTCCAACCGATTGAACCAGCCGGTTCGATCCGGTTTTAACTACCATGATTTAGATTAATCAGATCTAATTTCTCAAAACCTGCAACAACAAAAAAAGTATCAACAACAACTACATGAAAACCCTCGGGAAAATAGAGATGATAATGGGAACCTTCTTGGTTTCATGGCAGACAAAAGCATTCCTTCTTGAATTTAATATACATTCTTCCTTCTCCTTCCTTCAACACAAACATGAAACAAAGCATAAAAATTAAATCTTTAATTTTAAATTCAAGAACGCAAAACAGAAAAATAATATACAAAGAATTTTTTTGACCATGTGTGAAGAAAAATTTGAGCAACTAAAACAAAACCTAAAGATTGATTAAACAAATAATTGAATTACAGATAAACACAAATTTAGGATTTCTCCTCAAATTTAGAGTATGAAATAAGAAGAAAAGCATTTTAGTAAGTTACAACAAAAAAGAATCAGAAATGAAAGTGAAGATGTGGAGTAGGAATAATGTTGATTTGGAGGAATTTATAAGATGAAACAATAAATTGTAGAACCATGGGTAATTGTTAAGAATATGAAAGGTTGCACTTGGAAAGCTACAACACATTGATTAGAGCAGATTTCCATTGATGGATTGGAGGTCCAATATTTTTAAACGTGATATTCAAATTAGAGTAGATTATATTAAAAGTATTGGTCTTCCCCATATGAAATTCCATAAAGGTAATTATTTTTTAGTGTATCAAGAATCCCTCCATATCCTTTAATTAATAAATAAAATAAATAATATAAATAATTAATAAAAAAAAAAAGAATCCCTCCATATCCTTTAATTAATAAATAAAATAAATAATATAAATAATTAATAAAAAGGTAATTATTTTTTAAATAAAATACTTTCTTTTTTAGAAAGTTTATAAAACATGAGAATTGATGTGAGCATGACACTTGTCAAAATTGCCCAAAAACTCATTTTGCTTTATTATTATGTATGATGTATGATTTAGTTAGTATTTTAATATAATAATTAGTATTATTTAAGTTAGTTTATTAGTGGTACTTTTATTATATTTTAGCTGAGTTTTTCAATTATCAATTAAGTGGGCTTTTAGTGTTTAGGCCTTTTGTTAGATTATTCATTTGTGACATTATATAATGTAGTGTCTTTGACACATTTGAGATATCAAAGAAATCAATGAAGTTCAAAAAACGAACTACTGGTAATTCTGGAATTTTTCAAAAGAAATTGAACTACTGGAAATTATGAAATTTCCGTATTTTTCAATAAAAATTGAAAAACTGTAAATTTCAAAATTTTCGACACAAATACCTCAAAAAAACACCGAAAATTTAATTTTGAAATTTTCAATGAAAATTCCTGAAATTTTCATGATTTTGTACCGTAAATTTTTCAAAATCACTGAAAATCCTCACTCTTTCGTGAAATTTCCAATATTGCTCGTGCACTTTAAAAGATTCGGTATTTCACTGAAAATTTTGTGAAATGCTGAAAAATTTGGATTAGATTATTTTGATCTTTTCATACATTTTAGGTGTATGAGGTATAAGTGTGAGGTGATATTTCTCCAAATTTAAACCTAGCAAATCATCAATTATAGACAACAGAACCATACAACCCATTGTTAGAAAAACGCTATCCATTTCCTCAACAACCAACCATGGCAGCAAAAGAAGAAAAACAATCAATAGTGTTATTCCCATTCATGGCACAAGGTCACATAATTCCATTCTTAGCCTTAACCCCGAACGAAAAATCCAAAAACTACAACATCGCCATAAACAACACCCCTCTCAACATTAAAAAACTTTAATCTTACAAAGTGTGTCCAATCTCACAAATCACTGTCAACACAATAATCTCTTTTATTTTCAAATGTCATATAATGATTAATTGTAAAATTGTTACATACATGAGCTATATAGAGACTTGTACGATTGGTTAAAATTTCCATGTGGGACAAAACACAACTCTTATGTTTCTCAAAACTCCCCATGCCAGCTCTGCAACCTCCAATAGCTTCTCACGAACCTTGATTTCTATATAACCAGCAACACTTCTAGTAACTTGAATGCTTCACCTGGTTCCTTATACAAAACAACTGCTCTTACCTAATAATTGTCAAAAAAAAGTACACACAATCCTCCAAGTTAGAAAGATTTTCAGCTAGTGCACACAATCCTCCATCTGTTACATTATAGCAACATACAAGACGAAGGCGTCGTAAGTGACTTGCATTGTAAAATACCAAGACAAGAGAAAAATATTGTTAAATAGTGTTCCAAAAGTATATGTAGAGAGTTTAAATAAATATCTAAGAATGTCAAATTAAGTATTATATATTAGAATCACATGGGAACATTGTTATATATTTTTGTGACTTATTTGACTAATGTTTTCACTTCCTTTCTATAGTCTAGAAATGAAATTTACACTGCCTTTGAGAACATATATCCAGTGCTTACTGAGTTTAGAAAAAACCAACAATGGTATGGCAGTAGCTCTATTTCAGTTACTTTTTCGATTGGTAGTGGATATGTGGGAGCAAATCACTGTACTTTTGCTTTGCTTTCTTCTACCAGCTGTCTGTTTGTAATTGTAATTGGCCTAAATATATTGGTATTAATTAGGTACAACGATGATACTCTAGTGAAATGAGCTTAGGCCAATATATTTCACAATTTTAATTAATTAATTTAACAAAAAACTTTATCAAGATTATAAGATAAGATATTAATTTATTTTAAAATATATATTAATTAACAAATACTAGTATGCCACAATTAATTAGTTTTAAAAAAAACTTAATTTAGATTATAAGATATTAATTTATTTTAAAATATATATTAATTAACAAATATGCCACGACTGCAAAATTAGAGGGGTACCACAAAATTCAAAGCCATAAAAAATAAGGGATTTTGTAATGTCCCATACTGCTTTTAGGATTATCGACTGACCCCACAAACTATCGCACGCTTTTTGGGAAACTTCCCAGAAGGTCACCACACAAACTATCGCACGCTTTTTGGGAAACTTCCCAGAAGGTCACCCATCCAAGAATTGCTCCAAGTCAAGCACGCTTTACTGTGGAGTTCTTATGGAATGAGGTACCGAAAAGAAGATGCATCTTGTTGTTGTAGGTAGTACATATCAATCCTTTTTAAGCTTTTCTTCTGCCATGCAGTCTCATACCTGCACAGCATCAGGATCCCTCTCATTCCGATGTGGCGACCAACCGACCACCACTCGCCTTCTTCGACCTCGGGTGTTACATGTTCAACAGCTTCCGCATGATTCGTCCTTGAACCGCATCTACTGGGAGAGATCTGACTCTGATACCATTTGTAACGCCTCATACATAACTGACTAGTATTATGTATGAAACGTTAAAATTGATATTGAGTACATACAAAAGTCAAGCTACAAGATGATCCATATAAAATACAACATGAAATTCTACTAAGAATTGTAAAACATGTGTCTTCAATGGATCTGCGCAGCAGAAAATGAGATCTAACAAGGTCTTCGAGCCATAATAGCATTTATCATCATAAAGCATTTCAATTTGTCCTATATATATTCATACCAATAGTATGCAAGTGATCATATAATGTGTATCATGTTCTACGACACGGTTTCACAAGTCTCAAAGGACAACAGAGGTATTCAGCTCCCTCTACGGGACTAAATTACTCTCGGGGGGTAAATTTCACAAAATTTCGTTTACCACATTCGTCTGATTGGGTGTCAGATACGTCGAAGAGCAACAATCTAGTATAGAGGGTATTTTTCCTAGATATTACATGTTACTAGCTTTCTAACGATATAAACTCTGCGTCATTCCGATACCCATTACTCTGCATGTTAAGCTGAATTTTCAGAATTTCAAAAATTCATTGGCGGATTTTGTAATAGGGAGACTAATTGTTTAAAATGTCCAAACTAGAGGGTTCAAGAGTGCATTTTAGTCTAAAATAAATGTTTATGTACCTATCAATATATTTTGGTATCAGATATCTTTATATTAATGTTGTATTTTTAAACTTTTAGGTGGTTGATAGATTATAGGGACGGAAATATTTCTTCACCTCACGGGTCAATATCGAATTTATTCTAATTAAAAATTATTTTTAATTGAGAATAAATCATTATTTTGAATAATTTATTTCATGAGAAACAAATAATTGTTTTATTGTTAGTCAAGAATTTTCAACGAGAGCATGAAAACTTGAATAAAAGCTTAAGAGTTTTGGAAATAAATAGAGCTAAGAGCCGAAGAGGACCGTTGAAGTTGGAACCGTCGAAGGGCTTGTGTTTGGAAATCTGGAAAGGCTAGTCGGGATCTGCGAAGAGACCGTATGGTGACTTAGCCAAATTTTGTGTCAAAGTGATTAAAGTTGGACAGTTGAAATGATCAATTCGTGTGAGTCGTTGTCAAAGACGTGGGGAAGTGGCCTAAAGCTATTTTGCATGGAAAAGTTATGTGGCAGGTTGTGATTAGTCGAACGTTTAGTAGCACTTATGTTTATATGTCTATATAAGTAGATTTTGTCCTCAAATTTTGTAACATTGTAAGAAAAACTCAAAGTATCTGCAATTAGAGAGAAACGAGCAACTTCTGAAAATGTAAGCACGTGTTCCACTTTCAATTCAAACCAATTTACGTTTCAGCTTTTAATCTTGCATTTTATTTTGTCAAATTGTTTTTACGTTGTTATATTCTATCTGCATTTCTGAGTCTTTACCCAGTTTTCCATATCCAATTTATACACAAAAAAGCCATTTGAAACTTAACATAAAGTTCTAGGATTTTATAGTCGATCCTGCAAATTAACTTTAATAAGAGATTAGAGATTGTTTTCTATACATTTGTGCAAACACTCATATGTAAAAATTTAAAACGAATAATTTATTTCATGAGAAACAAATAACTGCCTTAAATGTAAAAATTTAAAACGAATAATTTATTTCATGAGAAACAATTAACTACAAATAACTGCCTTATATGTAAAAATTTAAAACAAATAATTTATTTCATGAGAAACAAATAACTGTGTTATATTTAAAAATTTAAAACGAATAATTTATCTAATACAATACTACATTACTTTTGATTTATACTGCATTGCATAAATTTTATATAATATGATTTTTTTATGAATTAAATATTTATGAAAAAGATGAATAGATTAATCCATTCACTGTATTAAAAACGGAAACGGATGTTAAACTAGTAACTAACCCGTGCGTTTGCACGGGTTCTGGTATGGGACGCGCATTCATTCATTTCAGATGTATAATTGGTATTATAAAATATATATTATTCAAAATTATGTAGGGTTTATATGTTTTCTATCTCCGCACGGGTACTGGTTTGGCATGGACCAGATATACCAGATAAATTGCTATCTCCGCACGGGTACTGGTTTTGCATTTATTGTGGAAAAGCAAAACAAAATAAATGTTCAAAGATAGTGATATAAATTTAAAATTAGTTGAAAATATTAAGTTTAATAAATGAGATGAATAAATATTTAAAATTAAAATTAGTTAAAAATCATTAGAAACATAATTTAGGATAACTCACATAAAAAATACATATTTGCTGTAATAATCTGTGCGTATGCACTGGTACTGGTGTGTACCTTGGATATGTCACTAGTTTGTAATGAGAAATCAAACAAATTATAAAATATTAAAGTATTATTGACGAAAAAAATAAACTGGTGGATAATTGTATAGATTTTTAAAAATTTCTATTGTTAAGAAAAATTATTAAACACAAAATTATTAAAAATCAATTGTGAAAAATAGAAAAGAAATGTTTTTTTTTTACGATTGATTGAGTAGTAATAATAAAAGGATTTATAAAGTTTAATAAATGAGACAAATAAATATTCAAAATTAAAATTAGTTGAAAATGAGCATAAACATAATTTTACATAAAAGTCCAAAAAGATAATGACTTAAAAGAATTAAGTTTAACATTGTATTTATTAAATTTTGGATTGTGGTTTAAAATATAAAAAACGTTAAAAGTTATGCGTTCATGCGGATATTGGTATGATTACCCGTGCCTTCACACGGTATTGGTGTGTTACCCGTGCATTCACATGGTACTGGTGTGTAATCCATGCATTTGCACGAATTTTTATGGTTACTCGTGCGCTTACACGGTACTGGTATGTTACCCGTGTGTTTATACGATACTGGTGTATTACCCGTGCGTTCGCACAAGTACTGGTGTGTTACCTGTCCGCTCATACTGTATTAGTGTATTACCCGTGCGTTCGCACGGGTTCCGTTTTGGACCGGGTGAGGCGTCACCAGCTTGTCATGAGAATTCAAACAAATTTAAAATATCAAAATATTATTGAAAAAAAGAAAAGATATAAACGGCAAAAAAATTGTATACCTTTTTAAAAACTTCTATTATTAAGAAAAACAATTAAACACATAATTTGTTAAAAACCAAATGTGAAAAATAGAATTTTTTTTTTTAAAGTTTCATAGAGTTATAATAATAAAAACACCTGTAAGAGACAAATAAATATTCAAAATCAAAATTAGTTGAAAATCAGTAGAAACATAATTTTACATTGTACTGGTGTGTTATCCGTGTGTTCACACGAAATTTGTCCTGGTTAACCGTGCGTGGCACGTGTCCTGGTGTGGACTGCGGATACGTCACCAGTTTATCATGTGAATTCAAACAAATTTTAAAAAAAATATTAAAAAAAAAAATAAAAAAGAAATAAATAATAGTCAAAGATAAATATATATAAGTTAATCAAAGATAAATATTTAAATGAAAGACATATTTTTTAAATAAAAACAAAATTGTATCAATTTTTTAAATTTTAAAAGAAAGACATCAATAATATTTACTATAATTATTCATATATTATCTTAAAAATTATTTTATTTTGAATTAAAAATTGCTTCAAAATAAAAATATTAGTACCCGTGCATTCACACGGATTTTGGGGTGGTTACCCGTACGTTCACACGATACTCGTGTACTATCCGTGCGTCCACATAAGTACTGATATGGGTTGGACCGGGTTTATCATATACATATAATATTGAGTAAAAAAGTCAAAAAAAATTTATATGAAATCGAAATATATAAGTTATATTGTTTCAATAAAACTATTAAATTGATTAAAATAAATCAAAAGTAATATTTATTTATAAAATATGGTACTGGTACGTTACCCGTGTAAGTGATGGGGTTACCCGTGCATAAAGTTGTCATCAATTGTTTGCAATATTGAAGAAAAAAATATAAAAGATCTAAGCAATGAAAGAAGATCTTATTTCTTATTTCCATAAGCTATTTAGTATGTATGAATATTATAATGCTGAGTCACTATTTTTGTTTTCCTCTTTTCATGTTAAATCAACGGACATCATAGTACATTAACAGAATAGCTATTCCAGTAAACTACACATTTGCATTGATATCCAAAGTGTATCATATAATTTTATTACTTTGAAAGTTACTTAAAAACTACTCATTTGTATAATTGATTTAAGAGAAAGAGAAAAGTTAAATTAATTGAATTTTCTGTACTGAGTTATATTACTTAAAAACTACTCATTTGTATAATTGATTTAAGAGAAAGAGAAAAGTTAAATTAATTGAATTTTCTGTACTGAGTTATAAGTTATAAGAAGATGTAATCAAAATTGTAAGAGATTAGAAGTCTAAAATTTGTTTTTTTTTTCAAAGCCAAAGGTGATTTATTACTTAACAACTGCAATCACAAGCAGTGTTGCTGCTAAGCTAAAAGTACAACATATAAGAAACACACCAAAACAAATTACAAAGATAACACCAAAGCTACTAATAAAAATACAAGGAGTTGTTGTCTTAAAAGTACATACTCCACCCTTTCCCGACTGCCAACACTCACTTCGGACTACTTTCCATACCTCACAAACGCCGACTGCCAACACTCGCTTCGGACTACTTTCCACACCTCTCCATTTTTACAGGAACACAACTGCTACTATAGTGTAAAGCCTAGCAATCTACCCCTGATACCAATAAAAAGCCAACAGAACCCCGGGCCTCAAAATGCACGGTAAGCTCACATCTGAATGAACCGAATCTGCTCCCGATCCTGTCAAAAATTACACAACACCAAATCAAAGAGGCAGATACCAGTCAGAGCAACAAACACGCACAGGTTACCTGCTGCCAACCCTCCAGGACTGCTAAATTTAACGGACGGCGCCACCAAGTCATGACAAACACGAACCACCAATGTCCAACCGCTGGCTCAAACTCTCAACTTCTGCAGATATCATAATTCCCCAGCATCTTCATCTTGAGCCACATAGCCCATTGTTCCTTTAACCTGACGAATACATTGTTCAAGGTGCCAACAATGTCAAATAGTTTTCACAAAAAATGTATCTGAATATCGAAAGTAAAAGGACTATACTCATAAGAAGACCACGATCTCAGTGTTTATTTCAGTAAAACAATTAGTTCATTTAAAATGTAAACTTGCAGTAAAACAATTCACTAACCTTTGAGCAAGATGCTTGTAGAGAAAAATCATTGAAAATGCTTACAACACATTGTTGAATCTCTCCTTTCTAAATTTAACTAAAACACACAGAAAAATAAAAAATACATTAATTACATTTACTCACAAACTTCATTTGGATTTAGTGCAGAATACTTCATTAAATCATACCTTAGAATAATAAAATTATACACTTAAGCTTCTAGACCGCATATCCTAATATTCTTCTTGCAGTATTAATGCAATGATCTTATATAACAAAACTATATAGTGGAGAATTCTAAAATATAAAAACATACAATTAAGATAAATAGTACAGTTTGGGGTCAGTTAATACATGTGCATCTAAAGATGTGCATGTCAATTCCAGAGCCAAATCCAGTTCTCGAAATTCAAAGGGAAAATCATATATTCAAAAACAGAAACACGGTAAGCAATTCTATACAGTAACTACCTAGATCGAAAAACTTTACAATTATACAGCAAAAGGAAGAAGGATAAATAAACATGTATTGTAATGTCATGTATTTAATACCTGCACAAACCTACAACCGTGATATAGTGGTATAACACCCCAGCCACTATCTAACAACACTTATCGATTGAAATCATTTTCCTGCAAAGCACTCTCTTTAAGTATGCCAACATTGCTTCTACACAATGTCAGTGTTAGAAACGATTCACTAATTGCATTCCATCTGTGCTACATTAGACATAACAACTTCGCTTTGAAGCCCTGTCGATATTTTTGGCTTCGCAAGACAGTCCTCTAATTCTGCAACATTGAACATGCTTCTCCATGTATGTAAATAGTAAAAGTTAGAGACCCTATTCAAAATTTTAATACCTGAAGTAAATAGCTCCAGCCACTAATTTAGAAAAAAGAAGCAAGTCTCACCATTCAAAAACTCTGCAAACCTTTTCCTGTATTAGTTACGATCAACCGGATCGTCTACCATGCCGCCCAAAGGTAACTGCCCTCCAGTGTTCGGCATCATCCAATTGAGCACGAGGAACCCTCTCTAATACTTGGTGCTTCTTGTTTATCTGGAGTCGACTTAAATTTATTCCTGATAGCCTGCTGTCTTGACTGTCCTTGCAAAAGAATAATATTTACCATTATAAAACCAATGTCGATTGATTTAGAAGCTTCGTTCATAGCATATTCATTCAAAGAAATTATGTAAAAAGCAATTGTGAGACTGTACGAAAGTGCGAAAGAGTTATACCAATATCCAGACAACCGGTTGAATTTACAGCATCAACACAAACAACCGGTAAATGAAGATCCTTCTCAAATGTTTCCATCACCCGTTCCCTATACACATTTTCACCGACAATTACGACAACCTGCACAACTAAAATACACATGGAACAGAGAAGAAATAGACGAAGTAAAAACAAACAGCGAGAGGATAGATTGTTTTGCAACAGCTGCTCCAACCACTCATCTCTGACCATTCCAAAAAGAACTATCAAAGTTGAGAAATATTGTATCATAAAGACCGACAAAAATAAAATTATTGTATCAATATGGTTTTTTCTCAGAAACGTCTATGTCCACCAATATGTCTTCACCATATTAACAAAGCAATCATATTAACAGAGCAAATTAGAAAAAAAAAAGGTTGAAACCTAACTTACTTCTAATTAATCACCGGCGGCCACCGTGATCGAACACATAAGATAAATCCATCACCAAATGAGCGAGTTTTGAGACCTATAATAATAATATCAGATCTATAATAATTAGTTCAAATCCTGCACTTTCTACAAAAGAAAGTTAATAACGAAACCTAATTTGAAAATGTCATACATAAACCTTTTCGAATCAGACCACCACCACACTCGTCGTCGGAAACCCATTTCCACCACCACCACACTAATCGTCGGTAACCCGTTAATGCCGCTACAGATCTGAATGTCAAAACATAAAAGTAACTGGTGAAAACCTTATTCATATTTTTGTTAGCAAGATGAAAAGAACAACATACTTTGCTGCAGAAACAGAAAGAGAAGGAAGAAACAATCTCCTTTTCCGCGCATCTTCCCCCTTTCCGCGTGAGCCAACACAATCAAACCTAAAACAACAAACACTAAATCAGAAGAAATTAAAAATAAATAAATAAAACCCTAAAATCACAATCCAATTTATTCGCACACCATAAATCGATTCTTGGTGTCGTTAATGTCTATAACTTTCTCCATCGGTCGAGCCATGTAGATTCAGAGCGTTAAAAAACATAGTTGCTTATAATTTTAGTTGATTCAAATAAAAGCATAGTAACAAAAAGTTACCAATGGTATGGATAGTAGTGACCATATGAAAAGGGGATCTGAAAAGGTTCGATCAACGAACCGCTCTGGATATCTGCGATTGAACGGTTACAGATCTAAAAAGGGTAAAACTGAAAAATATGGAGATTTTGAAATGAATGTAAAATAATAAAGTAAAAATCGGACCTCTAAAATCTGAGGAAAATCAGCGTCTTCTTCATCGTATGTGATTCAACTCCGACCACACAGACAACGAAATCAAAACCCTACCATGGAAGCATTAGATCTGAAAAAAATAATCATGTTAATAAACAACATAGAAGTCACAAATTTCATAGGTTGAGCAAACAAACCATACCAGATCATGGTGACGATGTTATGTCAGAATGAAGCTTGAGGAAGAGGAAGAAGGTTAATGAAGAGGAAGGAGAAGGACACTAGTCATGATAGAGAGAGAAAAGGTTGAAGACAAAGGAAACGTGAAGTGAAGTGAGCAGAAGATGCTTATTCAAAAAAATAAAACGAAGTGAGCAGAAGATAGAAACACAACCAATGCATCCACGTGGCTGAGGCAGAACACAAAGGGGCAATTATGTACTTTCCAGAACATAAAACTTTCTTATATTGTAGATTATGTCAACAAGATAACGTAATATTTTATGTTATATTTTAATTTGATATTAAGGTGTCAATTATGTCTTCATATCTATTAGATTTAGATTTATTGACATCTTAATATGCCTTTCAATTTTTTTATTTTTGTTAAAAATATTTTTATATCTTAATATTACTTTTCATGCTACAGATTTTATATCAAATGTCTCCCTTCAATTATATTAAGAGTGAAGACCCATTTTGGTCCCTCCCAAAAATCACACAACCCAAATTAGTCCCTCGCAAAAAAAAAGACTCAATTTAATCCCTTACAAAATTTAACCGGACCATATTAGTCCTTCTGTTAATATTTTTATCAAATCGGTTTTTTTATATTTTTAAACCGTGACTGGACTGTCACATTGGCTTTTATTTTTTATTTTCATTTTTTAAATATTAAATTAATTTTTAATTATAATTTAATTTTTAAACAATTCTGATTTAATAATATCAAAAATACAAAATTGTTTTTTATAAGGAATCGAACTCAATACTATTAAACAATATCTTAAGTCTTTACCACTAGGCCAATAGGCATTCATAAAAAATAATTTTCAAGATTTTTAATAATATTAAATAATTATGAATTTAAAACAAAAATTATAAAATTTATATCAATGGAGTTTCGAACCTCTTTGATTTACTAATTTCAAATAATACACCAATTTAAAAATAAAATTTATTAAATGTAAAACATCAATATATTTAATCAATTAGAAATAAATTAAATTATATGTAATTGAAATTAAATAACACACAAATAAATATTTATTTATTTCAAATTAATTCAAATTAAATAATAATTAATTAGTTTAATAGTAATTCAACTAATTATTAACATATTTAATAAATTTAAGTTAAATAATCAATTAATTTTTAAAATTATTTAGTTAATACAAACTAAATAGTAATCAATTAATTTAATAGTAATTCAATTAAATATAAATTAATTTATTTTTATTTGATTAATTTTATTTAGGATTTATATTTTATTAGTTTTATTTTTAAATTTTTGTATTATTTAAAATTAATAAATATTTATTTTTTTGTTATTTGAAATAAGTAAATATTTGTTCTAAATTATTAACTTAAGTATTCATTATTAATAATATTAACAATATAAATTGACTTGTATAGTTGTAAAGTGACTATTATTTAACTTGAACGGATTTGAATTTGAGTATAAATGAAAAATGAAATTATAATTAAAAATTAATTTAGTATTTTAAAAAATGAAAAATAAAAAATAAAAGTCAACATGGCAGTCCAGTCACGGTTTAAAAGTATGAAAAAAACCGATTTGGTAAAAATATTAACATAAGGACTAATATGGTCCGGTTAAATTTTGTAAGGGATTAAATCGAGTCCTTTTTTTTGTGAGGGACTAATTTGAGTTGTGTGATTTTTGTGAGAGACCAAAATGGGTCTTCACTCTTATATTAATTAATTATATTTTAAATATATTCACTTATCTAATCATTATATATATGTATTTTATTAAATAAAATATTTTATTTTTATTAAATTATATATATTTTTTCCAAAAGAAAAATTATATAAGTTTTTTTAAATTATATAAATTATATGACTAACTAATCCGGACGGACGCACCGCCTCTTATTAGTTTTATAAATAAATAAATAAAAAACACCACACCACTAGTTTTAAATACAAACTACACCAACCAATTTCATTTTTCTAAATTCATTTAAAAATTAATTATTTATCTGGTATGCATGTAGATCGCATACAATAATTTAAAAAAAAGAAAATTTGTTTATAATAGGGTAGTTTTAAATACAAAAGGAAAAGTTTTAGAAAAAACATCAACGTGTAGCATAGAGTCAAAGTCAGAAAGTTTTGCTATCCATAGAAAAATCACAAGTTTACTCAAATTTTCCTTAAAATACTAAAATTTAATTGGACTTTTAATTTTCAATTCTCACCAACTCACAAAATTAACTTCATCATAAAACCAAAAAATTTACCTAAAAAGTGATTATGAAAGGAGACCAAATCTAAACCTCCCAAATCCTCAATCTAGACAACAAAACCAGACAACCCACTGTCAGAAAAACACACACTCCCATTCCTCAACATTCAACAACCAACCATGGCAGAAGAACAACAAAAACAATCAATAGTATTATTCCCATTCATGGCACAAGGTCACATAATCCCATTCTTAGCCTTAGCCCTCAACCTCGAACAAAAATCCAAAAACTACAACATCACCATCATCAACACCCCTCTCAACATCCAAAAACTTCAACCTTCTCTCCCACAAAATTCCTCCATCAAACTCATCACCATCCCTTTCATCTCTTCCGACCATAACCTCCCTCCCAACATAGAAAACACCGACACTGTACCTTACAACCTCGTCATCAAACTCATCGAAGCTTCCCTTTCCCTCAAATCACCCTTCAAAAACATCATCAAAAACATCCTCAACCAACAAAAACAGCCTCAACAACAACAACATAAAATCTGCATTATTTCTGATATTTTCTTCGGCTGGACTTCAACCGTCGCTAAAGAACTCGGTGTTTTCCACGTTATTTTCAGTGGATGCAGTGGCTACGGTTTAGCTTGTTACTATTCTCTATGGATGAATCTCCCTCACCGCTTCACAGACTCTGATGAATTTCCTTTACCAGATTTTCCAGAAGCGCGTTTGATTCAGAGAAATCAGTTACCGAACAATATCTCACAAGCGGATGGTTTCGACGATTGGTCGGTATTTCAACGCAAGAATCTCTCTGACTGGGTTAACTCGGATGGGATCATATTCAACTCGGTTTCAGATTTCGACTCGGTTGGACTCAACTACTTCGTGAAAAAGCTCAAGATCCCGGTTTGGCCGATCGGACCGGTTGTTCTTTCCGGTTCACGAGGGAAAGAAGGTGAAATAAACCCTAGTTTTTACAAAGAATGGCTCGATTCAAAGCCGTTGAACTCGGTTTTATTCGTTTGTTTTGGATCCATGAACACGATTTCATCTGATCAAATGATGCAACTTGGAATCGCGTTGGAGAAAAGTGGAGAAAATTTCATCTGGGTAGTGAGGCCACCGATTGGGTTTGACATAAACTCGGAATTCAAGCCTGAAGAGTGGTTACCATCAGGGTTTATGGAGAAGATGGTAGAAACAAAGAAGGGTATAATAGTAAATAACTGGGCTCCACAAGTTGAGATTTTGTCACATGTGTCAGTTTCTGCGTTTCTGAGTCACTGTGGTTGGAACTCGGTGTTGGAATCGTTGAGTCATGGGGTGCCGATTCTTGGGTGGCCTATGGCGGCTGAACAGTTTTTTAACTGTAAGCTGTTGGAGGAAGAGATTGGTGTTTGTGTTGAGGTTGCTAGAGGGAAGAGCTGTGAGGTGAAGAATGAGGATATTGTTGAGAAGATTGAGTTGGTTATGGGTGAGAGGAGTGAAAAAGGGTTGAAGATTAGAGAGAATGCTTGTAGGGTTAGGGAGATGATAAAGAATGCTGTGAGAGATGGAAATGGAGATGGGTTTGAGGTTAAGGGTTCATCTGTTAGGGGTATTGATGAGTTTTTAGGAGCTGCTTGGAAGAGTGATAAGGTGATAGTGAATGAATGATTTGTGTTTGGAGATTAGAAATTTGAGTATCTATTTTCATGAAAATTGTGATGTGAGTGCAATGAAATGACATGATTGTTTTTTTTAGTAATGATGTGCAAGTGTTTTACTACTTTGTTTATGCTTATAGACGTCAAAGAGGAATACAACTGGTTTCTATTTCTATTTGAGTGACAAAAATGCAACTGGTGGGTTTATGTGGGTAAATCTTTCACACCAAAATTTCTTTTCATTTTATAGTTAAAAGGGACCACTTTTATCTGCAGCAATTTCTTTTCATTTTATAGTTAAAAAAAGGGACCACTTTTATCTGCAGCAGTTTATAGATTAATTTTAAAACAAATTAAAAACTACTCCCTCTGATTTCATATATAAGAAGAAATTCACTTTTTAGATACATTGAATAAATAATGTATTTGAACAATATACTGTCTAGATACATTAATTATTCAATGTATCTATAAAGTGAAATTTTTCTTATAAATAGGACCGGAGGTAGTATAAATTTAGACAGTTTGATATTCTTTTTAGGGGGGTTAGAAATGTATAGTAAAACGATAGAGTAGTTTTGGGACAGTAGATAAATAGTGGAGTAAAACGATAGAGTAGAGTTTTGGGACAATAGATAAATAGTGGACTCGAAAAATTAACATTTTAATGTTTAAGTTAACGAGTAAATAACAAAAGAGTAAAGTAACTTATAGTTTGAACATATCTCAGGTCTCATGTGAGATATCATATATGAGAGACGGTTAGAGATGTTCCATGTTTTTCATAATGGAATATATTAGGAAACGTTGGATTAGGGGTGACAAAACAGGTCGTGGTACGTCGGGCTGGCCCGCACACCCGCTATAAAATGACGAGTTGAATTAGGATTTTGGACCCGCCGTCCACCAAAGCTCGCTCCGTCAAAACTCATCGTCCGCCAAAGCCCATCTCGTCTACTCGTTCCGCCTATCCCACCTTAAGTCTGTCCTTTTTTTATTTAATTCTAGTAATTCTAATTCTTCAAGGTTTAATTTATACATTTATTTGTAAATATATGCAACATTTTTTTAAGTAAAATTTGTTAAAGAGATGTTTTATAAAACAATAGGTGAAAAATTTAATTGAAAGGTGAAAAAAGTCTATTAATCTATTAAAAAATCTAAAAATAAATTAATAAAATCAACCCGCCAAGATGCCTGCTCTGATACCAATTGAAATTCTGGTATAGGAGACCCAGATGTCTTGAAGGATGTCGAGACACCCGATCTGTCAAGAAACACTAGCAAGATATATACACATATTTATGTTGTACTGAAAGATAAATGACACCAAAATTGTTTACCCAGTTCGGTGACAAACACACCTACTCTTGGGGCATTCCAAGCCAGGAATGAAGTTCACTATCAGCAGTATTAATTCAAAGCTAAACTCCCTCGTTTACAACTCTTCACTTAATTCCTACCCAATGAACCTTCTACCTAGATCCTCTCTAGATATGGAATATCTCCATCCCACTTCCAATCACCTCAGTGATGTTGCACAGGTTTCCAGTCCTAGGATCTGTAACAACGACCTAATCACCAACATTCTGATCACACAGACAAACAATTTTAGAAGACACACTTCTATGACAATACATAGCCAAGACGCTTGACTATGAACACTAACTTGGAGTTACTTCAAAGCTTCCTCCAAGAACAATACATACTCCTCTTGCCTACAGGCTTCGAGGATTACAGTGACCTTCCCACAACCCGGGAGGTTCACTTAACCTAGCCCTAATGATTACATATTGATATACTTCGACTGACTTTTTTCTAGGTTAAAAACCATTCTATTTATAACCTATTCCCAACTGGATTTGGACCTTTAATCACACCTAATTTGCTGTTACAAGATAGCAGTAACTTCTGCTACAAACAAGGTCTTCAATATTTAGTTTCCGAATATATCTCCACATTTAGAAACTATATAATCTTCAAATATTCTGATTGATTCTTCATACCTTTTAAACATATAACTCCTTACATGATTTGCATAATATTCAAAGAATATTTTGCATCTGTTAAATTGAAACTAAATCTCATTAATCCAGCTCAGCAGGTGCGATGTCAACAGATATTCCTTAGAACATGTTATTCCAGAACATGTTTCAATATCTCATATGACATCTTTTTGCTGTACCCGTTGTATTTTGTACTTGTGTTCTATTAGCAAGTTTTACATCATATGATACATATTATTGTTAATATGGTTTAGCCAAACATAATTGCCTATTACATAATTCAGAGAATTAACAAGAGACTTATCAAAATCTTTAACCACTTATTCCCCCTCGTGTACTCTTCTATTTCACAACAATCCAAATCAACCTCTTATTATTTATGGGAATTTCTTATTCCACCTTAAAGGGTGAAAAACACCCTATGAAATTCAGAAAATGCCCCTGCGGAAACCGGAAATTCATTTCTAGTACACAGCCTTCACAATACAATACAAGAAATTAATTTTTTCAGAAATACATTTCCAGTTTCGTTTGTGTTGTTTTCCAGAACTTAGTGCTTGTTGTGTATACTAGATAATTTAGTGTTTATCTTGCTGTGTAAACTTTATTCATTTTAATCCTAAATGTATTGATTATGTTATGTTATCAATGTTTGAATTATGGTATTTTGAGTTTGTGAATTGGGTGTATTTCTAGTTAGTTTTTTCTGCTTTCTGTGTATCAACATACCAAAAATGCAACTTCGGGTGCGTTATGGAAATGCATTTCGGGGAAAATTGATTTTTTATCAATTCTTGGTGCGTTCCAAAAATATATTTTCAATTTCCAGAGGCATTTTTGAAATTTCAGGTGGTGCGTAAGAAAATCATAGGGTGGTGTAGCGGCAGAAAAATCAGAGTTTGAGCTATTGACTAACTCAACTCACACAAGCAAGAGTCGGCACTAAACTTAATTGTTTCCAAAAGAGGAAAATGGAAAATATTGATAAAACCCACAAAGAGAAATCTGGATAAGCGGGTTGGTTACGCAAGGGAAAGATATTAGCACCACTCACATTTGTGGTACTTCATAGGAACCTTTTGAAAATTTGTGCTTTTAAAGTTAAAGCAGTTTTGTTTGCAAAAGAATGAAAAAAGACATGTTTTTTTGTTATTTTTTATTGTGTTCGGCAAGACATCACATCTTTTGCCTACATACCTCCTCTGTGCAATGGAGAAGTCAGAGCATTTATAGTTCTGCTCAAGAAGAAACATGAGTTTGTTTTAAAAAAAGGTTTTATTAAAAAAAGGTTTAAAAAGAAAAAGTGTGCAAGTGCGCAAAAGAGTTTGAAAAGATCACTTAAAAAAGGTCAAGGTTTATTAAGAAAAGAGTGTGAAGTTTGAAAAACAAGGTCGATGGCGATGCACAAGGCAATCGACTTATAAAGAGTGGACTAGGATTTGGTATGTGGGTCAAGAATGAGGGAGTTCACAATTTATTCAAGCATAAATGCAAGCAAGCAAATAAAGCTAAAGAAAGAGGAAACGATAAAATTATTACAAGGCTTTGGAAATGAGGGAGGCAAACTTGCCAAATGGGGATAAAAATAGTATAAGTTCATACAAGTTCATACAAACAGGTATATAAGTTCATACAAGCAAGCATAAGAGATTAAACATGAAAGTGATTGGATTAGAAGTGTAAGTGTACTAGCCAAAGACTAAGTACATATTTTGATAAGTGCCAAAATGTCGATATTTTGAGTATATATTTGTGGCACTTATCGATTCTATTCTTATGGTTTTTGTAATAAAATCCCAACTTTTGTGTAAATATGTGCATACTTGTGTTTTTAATTCATTTTTATACCAATTAATATTTTTCCATTCATTTTATAGGTATTTGTGCATCTTTAGAGCATTGAGTAATAAAGACCAAAGGCTAAGCTTCAAGAATGCAAATTTTACCAATTCATCAAATAATAAGGCTCAAAATAAGGATGATAAAAATCATCAATTTGGTTGTCATTTTGTCATTGTTAGATAGAGCATTGAATAAGCTTTCCAACGCTTCGAACCGGGTGCAATTCGGAGTTACGGTTCTCAAGTTATGGCGAAAACAAAATCTGATTTTTTTCATGACAGCAGAGTGCGCTAAGCTAGATTTCTGTGCCGCTAAGCGGAATTTCGATTTTCAGACTTGTTAAAAAGGGCAAAAATCACATTTTTAGGTCATGGGTTGGATATTTTTGAGTCCCAACACCATCAACATCATTTTTTGGTTAGATTAGCTTAGAAAACAACACTGGGACATGCACTTGGATGATCGGAGGTGAATTTCTCATCAACCGGAGCTGAGAACCCGCGAGATGTTTGGTTTATCTCTTCTCTTCTTTATGTATTTCTTTGTGTTCGGTTTTGTTTGTATATTTACTCGAATTTTATGTATACTTATCGTCCATGGTGTTATATAAAACTTGCTTTCCAAATCTGTGTTGATTGTTATCCTGGATTTTTGCTCTGTGCTGAGGATTTGGGTTGCTTTAGAGATAAACTTCTTGAATCTTTATCTAGAATGATTATCTGTTAATTTCTGAACTCTAGATATATATTTAAAGCTAACATTCACTGTTTGTATATGTGCTTAATGCTTTCGTGTTTGAGCGTCGCGCGAGAGATCGCCGACGCGAGAATACGGATGTTCTCATGACTCTGCGTTAGAGATAACCTTAGTTGTGAGTTGATCTCGTAGGTGCTCCCAAGATGGACACTTATGTGAGAGATACGTGATAACATAGACGAGTATCGTAGATTGAGTATAACTGGTCGATAAGTTTAAGTTTGAGACGAGTGAGTATATTGGCATGCCTGATAAGTTATTTCTCTTCTAAGAATGTGTTTATTTTTTCCTGTCCATATCTTTGTTTACTTTTCGTTCATTCAAACCCAAGCTCGAAACTATATAAACTATTGAATGACATCTCTCCATCTCTGTGGACACGATAAATTCCAGACGAATATTTCCAAATCTTTTGTTACTTGCCGCTATGCCTGCTTCAACAGTATGCAATGCTTAACAATATAATAAAGATATAATAAAGAAAAGCGGTAACAATTATTACAAGGCCTCAGAAATGGAGACTACATTTTTATCAAATCGGAAATGAAATACTTAATACAATTATTACAAACTCAAATAGAAAATTTAAGGCGAAAAATATACAAGAACTAGATACAAATTGTAATTCTCCATAAGGAAAAACCCAAAATTCTCAATGTTAGTATCTCACAATCAAAACAAAATGTTAATAATGAAATATGAGAAAACAACAAAATTATAAAAAAATTATTGATTAAAAACTAACAAAAGGGAAATCTAAAAAGAAAAACAAATTGAATTTTAAAGAGAAAATAAAAATTTAATTAAAATATTTTTTCTTAGTATTTTTTGTGTTATTTAAAATAAAAATATCTAATTAATCTAAATTCTTTTTATATACTTATATTACTTAAAGAAATATAGCAATAATTAAAAAAACAAATAGTAAATGGTAAAAAAAGATAAAAGAGGGGTTAGTTGCTTTCCTACAAATTCATGTGAACATGCTTTTTTGATCATGCAATTTTTGCTTGTTATTAAAGTTATCGTCGACATCTATAGCATTTACGACTACTCCTTTAACGTTTGAAGAAACATTGGTTAAAGCAACTAATTCTCTTGAGATATTATCGGGGTGCACTATACATATTCGTAACCAATAACACAAATAACACAAAATTACAAGAGTGCTGGAAAAACACAGACATGTTCCATGTATGCACCTCCGGAACGTGTTCATCTTCAACACATTTCATAGATGTACCTACAGAAGCAACATAACTTCTTCTTTTTTAACAGAAAATTGATGCATAATGTGAGCAATGCAATGAGTAAAGATGACTAATTACCTTAAATTCATTCTTCTCTTGCTCCCTTTGATTTGTTGCATCAAAAAGTTGGAGCTTTGAAGTGGAAAATGATATTGATGAAGTAACTTTTTTAGGGTGGTGAGAGTGAGTGTTGAAGAAGAAATGTAACAATGAAGGAGTAATCATGCTGATTCAAACTATATCACATACTTCCGTAGATACATCTACAAAATATTTTAGCGCTAAGTCATTCCGTAAATGTACCTACGAAACAATCCATGAACTGAATTTATTTGTATTTTTTTCCGGCATACACTAATTAAAATGCTTCCGTTGATACACTTACAGAAAAAATCAATTCTTTTAAATAAAAAGTGCTTCTGAATATGCATATACGGAAACAGGAGGCATAATTGGAATTTTGCCAGATTGCTAAAAGATTTAAGGTGTGGATTGAAATTTTCTCTATTTTTTATTTTTTTTTATTTATTTAATTCTAAAATTTTGCTTCAAATTTTAAAAAAACTTAGTATTTAAAGCATAAAATAAATTTTTTAATTTAATAAAATTAATTTAATATGGCATAATATTTAGTTCAAAAAATAAACGTTTTCTAAGTCTCTCTCATCCATCGATCGCCGCCGAGAAACCCTTTCGCGAAACTCTTCTCTCACTGTCTCTCGTCCATCGATCGCCGCCGAGAAACCCTATCCGAGCATAGTTTCATTCCATTGCTCTATTGCTCAAATCGAGAAACCCTATTTTCACTGAGATTGCTCTATTGCTGTTTGTATTTGAGTTTAGCTACACACTATCATGGAGGTAATTAACATTTTCATTCTTTCTCCATCATTTGGATTTTGGTTTAGTTGTTGATTTTATTTATGCTTTCTATGATTAGAAGAATCAAATTGCTGAAGTAGTGGATATTGAGAAGACGACAATGATTATGGAGCCTGAAAAGTCTACCGGAGGTGGACTCTTTGTTCCCGGGAAGGAAAGGGTAGTGTATGTCGCACCGGAGAGAAAATCGCGATTAGGTATCGCTTTGTTTTGTAGTTCATTTTAAATTTTAAACGATGATTCAATGTTTTACTCATATTGGTTGTTCATTTTGTGTTGTACATTCTTAATGCTGATGCCTTTCATTGTTTTTAAATGAATGATTTAAAGGACTAGATACCCTGGCCATCGCGAAACGCGGGGAGTCTCAAAGTGAAGTGGGATTCAAGGTGCCAAAAGAGATTACCACATCAATTGCAGCTGCTGCAGATGATGAAAACGAGTCCTCTGTTGTTGAGGAAGGTGTACATACGGGTTCGCGGCGTTCTCATAGAAAATACCGTGAGACAACCAGCGAAACAACCCGGGCCCGTGAGACAACCAGTGAAACAACCCGGGCAGGTATTCTTTTGGTTATATTTGGCTTTATGCATAACTATCCTCATTGATGAAATATCTAGCTGTCGTGAATTTGAAATTTGAATCCTACTGATAAGAGGTGGGTATGAGTTCACTCAAATGGGATTAGATTAATATGTTTAATTGAAAAGGAATTTTCTCCAACTTTCAATGCTTAATGTATTGTATCTGAAATGACGATTTAGAGTTCTCATACCATATGGCTTTTTTGTGTGTGTGTCTGGAGTTTCGGCGTTAGTTTTGTTTTTCAAGAAAAGAAATTAATAACTGAAGATCAATGACTGTCTTTACAGATTCTTCTCTTACTGAAGAAGCTTCACCTTCACACAGGAGAGACCGTAGTGAGAGGAGCGACAGGAGGGACCGGAGTGAGAGGAGCGATAGGAGAGACCATAGTGAGAGGAGCGACCGTAGTGAGAGGAGCGACAGGAGGGATGGCAGTGAGAGGAGTCACTATCATAAGAGTGAGCGAAGGGAAGAACAGAGGAGTGAGAGGAGTGAAAGGCATTCTGGATACTATAGTAAGAGAACCAGATATGACAGTGACGATCATAGGAGGGAGAGGAGTTATTCAGGTATGTAATTGTTATTGTTCTGTTTTTGTAATTTGTTTAATTAATCCAAGTACTAGCCATTTTTTATGATCAGTAAGAATATGTAAGAATGATGGGTGTATTTGTATCTGCAGGAAGATCTGACTGGGACAGTGGCAGATGGGAATGGGAAGATACTCCACGCAGGGATAATGTGTCTAGTTCTAGACGTCATCAACCCTCACCATCTCCAATGTTCGTTGGCGCCTCGCCTGATGCACGACTAGTTTCTCCGTGGTTGGGGGGCCATACTCCTAATTCACGTATGTTAGTTTCCCAATATTTTATTTGGTTTCAAATGTCAATGTCAATACTGTATACATATACGATAATCTTTGAGAAATAATTTTATTTTACTGCAGATACACCTTCTCCTTGGGACCATGTTTCTCCGTCTCCTCTTCCAATACGTGCTTCTGGATCTTCAGTCAAATCTTCCGTTTCTGAATATAATCGAAGGTCGCATGCATTTAAGGTAATTTTGTACCTAATGTCTGAACGTTATGGTGTATTTGATGGTTTTTATCATAGATAGAGTATGACAGTGATGTTTAACATATCACCGAAAACTAGCTACTAATAATTTAATTCCTCAGGAGGAAATAGCAGGCAAGTCCGACTTGGATGAAAAACACTCATATACTGAGATAACTGAAAGCATGCGTGAAGAGATGGAACGTGATGCAGACCGAGCATGGTATGTAATTTAGTTTTGTAGTTTATTTTTCTTTTATATATTTTTGTACGCATTTTTCTATATTTAGCATGTGGTATTGTATTGTTTATTATAACTAAGATTATTGTTATGAATTATGAAGGTATGATAGAGAAGAAGGTAGCACGTTTGATTCTGACAACTCATCACTATTTCTTGGAGATGAGGCTTCCTTTCAGAAGAAAGAGGCCGAGTTGGCTAAAAGACTGGTAAGTTCTAGGATATCAATTATATATTTAAGCTAAATTATCTTTCCCTTGTATGTGCTTGATTATTATGTGTTTGGAGATTGATTGCTTATAGGATACCAATTATATATTTAAAATTTTAAATTAAATTATCTTTCGTCTTCCTGTTATTGTTAAGTTGGTATTCTGTAAAAAAAAAAAGTTAAATAAGGAAATTGAAGATAATTATTGACCTTAAGGAGAGTCAATATAATGTAATATCAAACTGTGACAAAGTGTTCAATGTATTGGCACAGACCCGAAGAGACGGGACAAAGATGTCTCTATCTCAAAGCAAGAAATTATCTCAGCTTACAGCTGATAATGCTCAATGGGAAGATCGGCAACTGCTGAGATCGGGTGCTGTTAGAGGTACAGAGGTTCAGACTGAATTTGATGACGAGGATGAACGCAAAGTCATTCTTCTTGTGCACGGTAATTATTGATCTTACCAACTTTGACAATTGTACTTAGAATTATTGATCTTTTTGGCTGAATATCTTTTTACTGTTGGTTCTCAGATACTAAGCCTCCTTTTCTCGATGGTAGAGTTGTTTTTACTAAGCAGGCAGAGCCAATTATGCCAATAAAAGATCCAACATCAGACATGGCTATAATTTCTCGTAAAGGATCTACTCTGGTAAGAGAAATCCACGAGAAACAGAGTTCAAATAAGTCTCGCCAACGCTTTTGGGAACTTGCTGGCTCAAAACTTGGTGATATCTTAGGCGTTGAAAAAACAGCAGAACAGGTATTCTTCTGGAATAATTTTGATATTCGCTTTTACTCTTTTCATGGTTTAAAGATTTAGTCTTTTTTTTTTTTTTTCAAACGCTAGATTGATGCCGACACTGCTGTAGTGGGTGAAGATGGTGAAATTGATTTTAAGGAGGAAGCTAAGTTTTCACAACACATGAAAAAGGGAGAAGCTGTGAGTGACTTTGCTAAGTCAAAAAGTCTTTCAGAGCAAAGGCAGTATCTGCCTATTTTTTCAGTGCGAGAAGAGTTATTACAGGTTGGTTTTTCTGTTCTACCTTTGGTGATTGTTTTTAGGATTGCTTTTTTTCAGTCAAGATTTTTTTTTTGCAAAATATCATAATCAAACAGTCTAAATGTTAAGATTAGGATATCAAATATGCGTTGAACATATCCATTCTGTTTTTTTTTGTCCTAGTCATCAGGTCCTATGCAGTTACATGACCACGTATGTATTTTTTTAATCATATACAAAACCCAAGTCCCCTCCCTTATTTCATCATACACTTGAATGATGTAATTTCACATTTTTAACTGCTTGTTTGGGTTTCTAATTTCTTTTCTCAATGTCTATATTTAGCATTCTCATATATTCAATAATATTCTTTCCACTTTGATTTTCTAATTGAAACATATTTTTCTCATTGAGTTATTGCAACAATTTATTTATGATGTGTAGGTGATTCGTGAAAATCAGGTGGTGGTTGTAGTTGGGGAAACTGGTTCAGGAAAGACAACCCAATTGACACAGGTTGTTATCATTTTCTATTTTATATTATTAAATTATGTTATTCAATCAAGAAAGGAGAAAAGCATATTAAAATCACATGTTATTTGTTAGAAATAGGTAACCATGTTCATCAAAATAGAACTTGACATTTGGTGTTTCTGAACAGTATCTGCATGAGGATGGCTATACCATAGGTGGTATAGTAGGTTGCACTCAACCAAGGCGTGTGGCAGCTATGAGTGTTGCCAAGAGAGTTAGTGAGGAGATGGACACAGAGTTAGGCGATAAAATTGGCTATGCTATACGTTTTGAGGATGTGACTGGACCAAATACCATAATAAAGGTGAACAACTATTTATATTTATGAGATTGACAAATGTTACTTGATATATCTTAGTTATATTGTATTTGTGGGTGAGAAAAGAACCCTCAAGGCTCAACCTCCTTTTCACTCAACTCCTCCACCCCAGCCACTGAGCCAACCTTGTATAAAATCAAGATTAATCATTATGCTTTGTTAAAAGTACTATTTCATCTTTTCTTTTCATCCTTAGTATTCATGAGGTAGACACGTGTAATTGTGTGGTTACATTAATCATAAACTTTTTGGTGCTTTGCTCTAAACTTTAGTGGTTAAATTTTACAGTACATGACAGACGGGGTACTTCTACGTGAAACACTTAAAGACTCTGATTTAGATAAGTATAGGTACGGTATTGACAAGTCTCCCCCTCTCCATACCTTGTTTATTTGAGATAAAGACAATGTCGGTAATCCTTCTGTTTGAAACTGTTTCAGGGTTATTGTGATGGACGAAGCCCATGAAAGGTCATTAAGCACAGATGTCCTTTTTGGAATATTGAAGAAAGTTGTAGCCCAACGTCGTGATTTCAAGCTGATTGTTACATCAGCAACTCTGAATGCACAGAAATTCTCAAATTTCTTTGGAAGGTAATGTTAATTCTTCATCTATCATTCTCTCTAGTTTTTATTAAACACTTTAGTTTGGTTTAATCTAATTAGGGCATCCTTGCAGTGTTCCGATTTTTCATATTCCTGGGAGAACATTTCCTGTCAATATATTATGGAGCAAAACTCCTTGTGAAGATTACGTTGAAGCTGCAGTGAAGCAAGCTATGACTATTCACATAACCAGCCCTCCAGGTGACATCCTTATCTTCATGACTGGCCAAGACGAGATTGAGGCAGCTTGCTATGCCCTTGCTGAAAGAATGAAGCAGATGATATCATCTTCAAACAAAGAAGTCCCTAAACTTTTGATTCTTCCTATATATTCACAACTTCCAGCTGATTTGCAAGCAAAGATATTTCAGAAAGCTGAAGATGGTGCTCGCAAATGCATTGTGGCCACTAACATTGCTGAGACATCACTGACTGTGGATGGTATCTTCTTTGTCATAGACACAGGCTATGGTAAAATGAAGGTGTACAACCCTAGGATGGGTATGGATGCTCTCCAAGTCTTCCCTGTTAGCCGTGCTGCTGCTGACCAGCGTGCTGGCCGAGCTGGTCGAACTGGCCCTGGTACCTGCTATCGATTGTATACAGAGAGTGCTTACCTAAATGAAATGTTGGCCAGTCCAGTTCCAGAGATTCAGAGAACTAACCTTGGCAATGTGGTTTTGTTGCTGAAGTCTCTTAAAGTTGAAAATTTACTCGACTTTGATTTCATGGATCCACCTCCGCAGGATAATATTCTCAATTCTATGTACCAGTTGTGGGTGTTGGGTGCCCTTAACAATGTGGGGGGATTGACTGAACTTGGCTGGAAAATGGTTGAATTTCCACTAGATCCTCCACTTGCTAAGATGCTTTTGATGGGTGACCAGTTGGGGTGTCTCGAGGAGGTTCTTACTATTGTTTCAATGCTTTCGGTACCGTCGGTTTTCTTTAGGCCAAAGGACCGAGCAGAGGAGAGTGATGCTGCACGTGAAAGATTTTTTGTGCCAGAGTCCGACCATCTAACGCTTTACAATGTTTATCAGCAATGGAAACAGCATGATTACAGAGGGGATTGGTGCAACGACCATTATTTGCATGTTAAAGGTCTCAGAAAGGCTAGAGAGGTGAGATCCCAGCTGCTTGATATTCTCAAGACTCTCAAAATTCCTTTAACCACATGCTGGCCCGATACAGATGTTGTCAGAAAAGCAATTTGTTCTGCGTACTTCCACAATTCAGCAAGATTAAAGGGTGTTGGGGAGTATGTTAACTCCCGGAATGGCATGCCATGTCACCTTCATCCCAGTAGTGCTCTCTATGGCATGGGTTGCACTCCTGATTATGTAGTTTATCACGAGTTAATTCTGACGACAAAGGAGTACATGCAGTGTGCCACAGCGGTGGAACCCCACTGGCTCGCCGAGTTAGGTCCCATGTTTTTCTCTGTGAAAGAGTCTGATACATCACTACTAGAACATAAAAAGAAACAGAAGCAGGAGAAAACAGCCATGGAAGAGGAAATGGAGAATTTAAAGAAGGAGCAAGCAGAGTTGGAGAGGGAAAATAAACAGAAGGAGAGAGAAAAAATGGCTAAGAATCAGCAGCAAATATCCATGCCAGGTTTGAAAAAGGGTTCGTCCACATTCTTGAGACCAAAAAGGTTTGGTTTGTAAATATTTTATAGTACTCAGATATTAGTGAATTCATGGGAGAGAGGGAGGTGAAAAAAGGCCTATTTTCTCTGGCCATACTTCCTGCTCCTCAGGTTACTGTTATGTATACGTTGCATTGAAGAAATTCATCGGTCGCCAAATTGTCATCTATTTAGAACTTGTAATATTATAGTATTCTGCTGTCATCCATTTAGTTTTCAGTCTTTTCCTGTACAAAACACCAAGCACCAAGCGAATAGTACTTCAGAGATATTTTTGAGAAAATTTTCTCTGCACAATGTGATATTTGATCAGTACTTCATCCATAGTTTTCTAAGTAAGTTTCATGAGTTAAGATACTTTTGCATAGCTTTTTTCCCCTCTATTGAAGCATGGCGGATATATGTCTATGGACCAAAGTAACAGAGGGAATTGTTCATTACACCCTAAATTTTTTACCAAAACTTTATAAATGTTCACAAATGTTCTTGTCTGAAGTTAACTTTTGGGGGTACCATGCACTATGTTGTTCATATGATTTTTACTCAGAAAATGATTAAGGAGTTTGTTTGAAAATTTAAATCTAGATGCTATTACATGCAAAAAAGGAAAATCGCAGATATATCAGTAAGACATGATCAATTTTGGGAACACTACAAAAATTATTGCAAAATAAAAGTCCAGAAAATTTTGCAAGGAATTTTCACCGAAAATTATGATGTGAGTTAACTTTTAGACACCCCCTGAACTTATTTGAATTTCTTATACTGTTATCTATGAAAAGTACTATAGAAAATGTTAAATATTAGTTATACATGCATAATTTATTGCGAAATATTATGGTTAGTTTTTTTATTTTTATTTTTATAAATTTGTATAGAGTTTTTGAGAAATATTGGGTGCATTAAGCAAAACCTTCACAAAGGATAGAATTAGTTAACAAACTTAACAATTAATTCTAATAGACTCCTTTAAACTGGACCACATATGTTAAGCAGACCAAGTTTGAATACAAACTATAGAAAATGTGTATGATAAGAGTCTTTGTAAAATATCTAGTTGTTGTGTTGAATAGATAGGTAGAAGATGAAATAGTTTCTGTTGCAATTTCTCTTTGAAGAAGTCACAGTCTAGTTCTACGTGCTTCGTCCATTCACTGAAAGAAGAATTGATAACAATATGTCTAAATGTTGTAATTTGAAATCTTGAAGTAGGTAAGACAACCATTGCGTTTCATTCACAATTAAGGATATACTCTTATATTCTTTCACAAATAAACTTCTGGAAACTGTTGTTTGTTTCTTAGATTTTCATGAAAGGATATACTCTCATTGTATTGATAAAGAATACAATCTGATACAAGACCATACTTATATATTAGTTTTCTATTCTATGTAACAAACTTATGCAATTTTTTGGAGTCCAGATCTTTTCCATTTTCTTACTTTTCCATTTTGTAAATTATTAAAGTTTTAGAAATATTAATGTATGTAATGATGTGACATTTAATGAGTATATCTATTTTTTTTTTTTTTTGCATTACATATGTCTTCAAAACTATAGCTGTGAATGTCTATAGTTGGGCACTACATTTTGTAATAACGCAGTGAATAACCTTACCGCGTACCATATTTTTTGATAATCATGGTGAAAATTTATAGTTGTATATTGTATTTATAAAAAATATGGTAAAACACAAACAAAACATACAACAAATTACTAAAAGCCCGCTACATAAAAAATATACCGCATCTATATAATTAAACTAAAAATGTAGTATAAACATATAAATTTTAAAAAACGAAAGCAAACTTACTTGTGAACATGTATAGTAATGCAAAAATTTAGGTAGTTTTTGAAAAGGTAAAACATGTTTGATTAACTTATTTTACTTTAAGAGTAAAATGGAAATCATATCTAATGTAGGGGGCTCAATTTTTTTAGGAGAGTATAGATAACTTGTTCTCAACTCTTTCAAATATTTAGGAGAACTAGCCCACTCCAAGGTGCTACCTCTAATATTATTTATAAGAGAAAATTTATTTTATAAGTTAATTGAATAATCATTGTATCTGAATTGCATCATGAATCAGATACATTTATTATTTAATGAATTTAAAAAGTTAATTTTTTCTTATAAATAGAACCAGAGGGAGTAGTAGTTTTTTCTTAGAAGGTTCTATGTAATAGATTTTCATTAAAGAAAAATCTATTTAGTTGGAGGATCATTATAGATCTCGAGGGGACTTCCTATACATTTTGCCGGGAGTTTGTTGAGTCTGCCTTCCATTTTTTTGAGAGTTGTAGCTTGGTGTTAAGTGCATGGTATAGGACTTTTAGGTGGTCAGGATGCAATTGGCTATTCCTAGGGATCATATGTTTGATTTTAAATTTTTTCTTTCACTAGGGTTTAAGGATAAAATTAGGGGGAGGTTTATTATGATTTGGCATTGTCGTGGTGTGGATTATTAGAAACGTAGAGAGAGAATAAAGAAAGAAGAGAGAGAAAGTTTGTTGTAACAGAAATTGATATTATATTCATTGAGTCATCACTACATTTTAATCAGTGTATATATAGTGACAGCTATGCACATTATATAGTGACAGTTGTGCATTCTAAACTTTTCAGTTTAGTTGCTTACATCAGCACTACTTAGACTATTACTCTATTATCTTCCCCTCAAGGGCAAGGCTCTCCTTGCAGTAAGGGGACTTTAGAATACACCTGAAGCTTAGCCCTGAGTTGCAGAAACCTCTGAGGAGAAAGGGGTTTTGTCAATAGATCAGCATACTGGTCAAAGGCAGGCACATGCTTAACTAGTAGAGTTTTGCTCAACACTTTTTCCCTTAGAAAAAATATATCTAACTCCATATGTTTTGTCTTAGCATGAAGAATGGGGTTATGGGACAGGGAAACAGTACTCAAGTTGTCACAATACAACACAGGAGTGGTGAAGGGAACCTTAAGATCAGTGAGCAAGGACTGAATCCACAGAATCTCAGCAGCTGAATTAGCAAGAGCCCTGTATTCAGCTTCAGTGATGGATCTAGCCACCAAGGTTTGCTTTTTAGACCACCAGGAAATCAAATTTGGATCCAGAAAAATACATGAACCTGAGGTAGATCGCCGGTCATCAGGATCTGAACCCTAGTCGGCATCTGAGAAACCCCTGAGAGACACAGGAGTCTGTGTGGAGGTTGGCTGGAGTAAAAGACCATGATGAAGGGTGCCCTTCAAGTACCTGAGAATTCTTTTCACAGCTACCTAATGGCTGTCCAGAGGGTGAGAGAGAAACTGACAGGCTTTATTCACAGCAAAACTGATCTCAGGCCTGGTGAGAGTGGCATATTGAAGTGCCCCAACTATGGACCTGTAGAAGGAGGGTTCTTTAAACACATTTGTCCCATGTTTTGACAGTTTTAGACTGGAGATCATGGGTGTAGGTAGCCCCTTAGATTCATCCAGATTTGCTTTAGAGAGCAGGTCCTTGATATATTTTGCTTGAGACAAAAACAGAGAGCCATCGGAGTGATGTGTGACCTCAATTCCCAGGAAGTATTCCAGTTTCCCAAGTTGCTTGAGAGCAAATTGAGAATTAAGTTTCTGCACCAGCTGCTGGATGTGATATGGAGAGTTGCCAGTCACAATAATGTCATCCACATACACTAGCATATAGATAGTGTAGGTGGAAGTGATGAGAGTAAAAAGTGAGGGATCACACTTGCTTGAGACAAAGCCAAACCCCTTGAGAGCAAGATGCAGCCTGTCAAACCAGGCCCTTGGGGCTTGCTTCAGCCCATAAAGGGCTTTCATGAGCCTGCAGACCAGACCTGGGGCACTAGCCTTGATGCCAGGAGGCTGCTCCATGTAGACCTCCTCTTGGAGAATGCCATTTAAAAAGGCATTATTCATATCTAGTTGAGTGAGAGACCACCCTTTGGAAATAACAATGGTCAAAACAGTCCTGACTGTAACAGGTTTGACCACTGGTGAAAAGGTCTCAGTGAAGTCAAAGCCCTGCTGTTGATGAAAACCCTTGGCCACCAAACGAGCTTTATATTTGTTTATAGTCCCATCAGGATTCTGCTTTATCCCGAACACCCATTTGCAGCCAATGGTCTGCCTATTGGGAGGTAAGACTGTGAGATCCCAGGTTTGATTCTTAAGAAGAGCTTGGTATTCTTCCTCCATGGCAGCCACCCATTTAGGATCTTTAAGAGCAACCTTATAAGAGGAAGGTTCCAGCTCAGTGAGTAACAGTGTGGGATGTTGCCTGGGCTGCACAATGCCATTCTTACTTCTTGTGGTCATGCCATGTGTGTTATGAGGAGGAATAGGGGGAGTGTTATGTGAAGGAGAAGGGTTGGAAGTGGAAGTAGAAGAGGAATTGGCAGTAGGAGAAACAAAAGGAGAGGTAGCAGGTGTTGAGAGATAAGCCACAGGGATGGCAGTAAGAGGGACAGGCTGAGGCAAAATGTGTGGCAGAAGACCAGTGGGAAAAGGAGCAGAAGTAGTGTGATGGGAGGGAGTGGAGGAAGAAGGTGTTGAAGAGGGAAACAAGAAAGGATAAGGAAACCGAGCCTCATTAAACACCACATCTTTGGATATATAAATTCTGCCATTAGAGGCCAAACATTTGAAACCTTTATGACTGGTAGCATAACCCAGAAAGATGCACTCTTGAGAATGAAAGTTAAACTTGTGAGCTGAGTAGGGTCGGAGATGGGGAAAACAGGCACAACCAAAAGCCCTAAGATATTTATAGTCAGGAACTGTTTTGTAGAGCATGAGATAGGGGGATCTCATGCCTAACAGAGGGGTAGGCATTCTGTTAATTAAATAGGCAGCAGTTAAGCAGGCATGGTCCCAAAACGTAAGGGGTAAGTTTGCTTGAGCAAGCAAAGTGAGCCCTGTTTCAACCACATGCCTGTGCTTCCTTTCAACTGAGCCATTTTGATGGTGTGTGTATGGACATGCAAGTCTATGAGCAATGCCCTTTGAGTGAAATAAAGTGGTGAGAGATTTAAACTCCCCTCCACCATCAGTCTGAACAGCTTTAATACGAGTAGAGAATTGAACTTCAATGGCAGTAATAAAGTGTGTGAAAGTGAGAGACACATCAGATTTCAACTTAATAGGAGACACCCATGTATATCTTGTATAAGCATCCACACAAGTAAGGAGGTATTTAAAACCACAACTAGAATCCATAGGAGCAGGGGCCCATACATCAGCAAAAAGCAAATCAAAAGGAGAAATGTAACTTGTGTGTGAAAGTGTACTAGGCAATATATGAATCTTCCCCAAACAGCAAGGAGCGCAGAAATCCAGAGGAGATTTATGAGGAACAGGAATGTGGCAGAGCTGCAGAGTGGACTTTAAGGCTTCATGATGGGGGTGACCCAGTCTGTTGTGCCACATGGTGTATGAGGAAGGAACTGAAGTTGTAGGTTGCACAGAGGCCTTTGACACATTATTGATGGAAGCTGAAGAAACTGAAGTAGAAGTGGAAACTGGTTGTAGAGACCCAAAGGTATACAACCCATCCTTATTGAGAGAACCTTGCAGAACAATATGGGAATCACCATGTGTTTTAACAAAGCAGTGTTTAGGGTGGAACTCAAAGTATACATTGTTGTCCTTAGCAAACTTGCTCACAGACATCAAATTCTTTGTAATATTTGGCACAAGTAAAAGATTCTTGAGTGTGAGAGGAGTGTGTGATGTGCAGGGAGAATTAAAATGAGCAGTTCCAACTGAGGTAATGGGCAAACCTTGACCATTACCAACCAAAACTTGGTCAGTACCAGGTAGAACAACACTCTGAGACAAATAATCCGCATTGCCGTTCACATGATTTGTAGCTCCAGAGTCAGGGTACCAAGGTTGAGCTTGCTGAGTGAAGTTAGCAGGTGCCAGGAATCCTGCTCCAGTGAAGTGAGCTTGAGGTTGATACACAGGCCTTTGAGCAAAACCAGGAGGAGGAGCTTTAAGAGTAGAAGGAATCCACTGATTCTGCATAGGTGTTTGACCTGCAGAATGAGTAATCCACTGATTGTAACCACCTTGTGCCATAGGCTGAGGCAAGCTGGGATTGAGCCACTGATTCCAGGCTGGTCTTTGATGCTGTGGAGAAGCATTCCACATAGCAGGCATTTAATTGGAGTGTCTGTGATAGCAGATGCTAGCATCATGTCCTGGTTTTGAGCAAATCTGGCAATGAACTCTATTTCTGCCACCATATCGACCACCTCTGCCACGCTGATTTCTTCCACCACGAAATCCACCACGTCCTCCACCATAGGCACCACTCTCAGTATACTGCATCACATTGGTGGAGTTAGGTGTACTCTGTGTATCAGCTGCAGGCGTGGCTTGAGCAACATTCACAGAAAGAGGCTCAGAGAGCACAGACTTCTTTGATTTCTCCAGTTTAGCTTCATGAGCAAGAAGCATAGGCTCAGCCTCAATTATAGGACACAAAATGGCACGATATTGAATGATTGACGCTAAAGCATTGTACTCCTCTGGTAATCCATCAAGAATTGCTTCCAGTTGATCACGATGAGAAACGGAATCATCAATTGATGCAAGGATGTCAACAATTCGCTGAATACGAGTAAGATATTCTGCAATCGATTTTTCCCCTTTGGTTATGGATTTTAATTCCGATCGTAACTGCCTCGACTTCGCATTTGTGTGTGCAAACATATATTGATGAATTTCATCCCAGATCTGATGAGAATGAACACACCTGATAACGCGAGGAAGCACAGCGTCGGAGAGTGTGGTGAGAAGCCACGTGAACAACAACGAATCTTGTTGCTCCCAGGTGAGAAACTCCGGATTCTCCTTATCGGCGGTGCGATCTTCATCGGAGAGGTAACGCGGCAGAATAATAGGGCTTACAAGGAGACGATGAAGGCGATGAGTGCGAATTATGCCTTCGACTTGTTGTTTCCACGAGCGAAAAATTGTTTTCGTCAAGTTTCAGCGTCACCTGCTGCGTGAACGTTTTGAAAGCGTTCTTCAACGCGAACTGCGGTTGAGCACCGTCGCGAACCACCGTGCTTTTCACGGTGTCGCTCGAACTATCACTATCGGAAGCCATGAAAATTGGATCAAAAAGCTCTAGATACCATATTAGAAACGTAGAGAGAGAATAAAGAAAGAAGAGAGAGAAAGTTTGTTGTAACAGAAATTGATATTATATTCATTGAGTCATCACTACATTTAGATCAATGTATATATAGTGACAGCTATGCACATTATATAGTGACAGCTGTGCATTCTAAACTTTTTAGTTTAGTTGCTTACATCAGCACTACTTAGACTATTACTCTATTGTGGATTATCTGTTATATTCGTAATGATAAGATTTTTATTGGTATGTCAACAAATGTGAAATAAGTGGAGAATAAGTGCATTTATTCTTGAATGATTGGCTTCAAAATTCTATCATGTGTCTAAACGAATAAAGGACCGAGACTTTTGGTTTTCCCTTCATGCGTTCAGCAGTTTGATGTCGTTTCCTTGAGATCCTGGCTCGGATTTGGTAGCCTTGATGTCAGAGCTCTATCTTGGTTCTAATTGGGCGGTGTTGTGCTGCGTGGAGGACGTGAGATCTTCAGTTTCCTCTTATATTGTTGTTTGTGGGTTGTTTAGTTGTCTGTAGTTGTTTCCTTTCTTCTTTCCTTTTGTTCTTTATTTATATTGTCTTCTCTTGCTTGTTGTTTTCTGGCCCTTCTTTTGTTTATAAACTCTTTTTGTATTTTTTGTGTGTAGATTCTTACCTTTCTTTAATAATATATTATTTGACTATTAAAAAAATTAAATAAATCTAATGTAAGGAGTGAGAGATAAAACTATATCGGAGACAATGATTCTCTATCTTTGGGATGAGAAAGTTAGAGTAACTTTAGACAAATTTTAGGTGAAATAAGCGAAATAGTGGTGTTGATTTTGGAGGAAAAATTGTGAGAAAAAGTATATTAAGAGAGAGATAGAGGGAAAGTTAGAGAAAGGTAAAGAAGTTAAAATTAAAGGATCTAAAATCCTATATCAATGCCTAGTAAAAAAATTCGACTTTTAACCTAACCCATAAAACTTCTTTTTCATGACCGAATAATCTACATATTAGTAAATAATTTTATTTAAATTTATTAGTAATAATAATTAAATATAAAATATTGGTGAAAAACCTCTAATGTAAAATTATATACACATGTGTCACATGTGAATTTTATGTAGATATATATTAATTTTTTTATATAGTTATATATACACATACTAAATGTTAATTTTTTTTTTGTTATTAGCAATTTCCATGACACAATTTTGTATTAATAATATGATAGTAATTTTATTTATTATTTATTGATTTTTTTTACTTTTGTTACTATATTTTCATAAAGGCTAATATATTGAATAATAAAAGTATATTACAAAAGGAGGGAACTAAGTTAACCCCATCAAAAAGATGAAACCTAAAAATGTATTATATTCTATTCTTTACATAACTATTGTTAATCTCAATAGGGATAGAGTAAAAAAAAAGATAGTAGAACTTGTAATGAGAGTTATATTTGCACAAAAATTTTCTTTCCTATATATGTGAGTATGATCATAATGTTAGTGTTATTTGTTGAATCCATGCAAAAATGTCATCTATTTTGCAGCCTCTAAGAAACTAAAAGAGGGTTAGAGAAAGCTTTGACTATTATGATAGAGTATTTTTTTTTATCCCAAGCTTGAGTCAACCATGATTTTTGTCTATTTGTATAGCTTTCAATACAATAGGTTGTTTCAAGAGCTTCAAATTTGATTGATCAAGAAAATTACAATCGCCTTCATTACCAAAGTGGATTGTTTAGATTTACCTCAAATGCAATATGAGAACCAGTCTTCTAAAGAACCAGTATGATTTTGAAAGTTTGATTTTCTCACAAACCAAAGCCAGAGCCTCTTGGCAAAGTTGCATTGAAAAATAAGATAATTTGTGCTCTCCACTTCAAAGTTGCAAAGATAGCATTTGGATGCCATTGAGATGCCTCTTTACATTCCCATTGCATCAAATGGGATCTTATCATGCATGAGCCTCCATGCAAGAGTTGACTTACTTGGAGGGATGTTATTGCTAAACCAAAATGTAGTTAAATAAAAGAAAATTTCTTTACCCACCTTCCTATGGGGTCACCCCCAGCGAAAACCCCACTTTACCCCTACTTTGGAAATGCATTTTCGAATTTTTTTTTTTTAATTTTTCAGACTTCGGAAGTGCATCTCTGGAAACACCTCATGGGGGTGTTTTCGGAGATGCACTTCCGAAAACACTTTTTTTCAGATTTTAGGGGTTTCGGAAATGAACTTCCGAATTATGCAGAAACTGTGTTTTTTTTTTTTTTTATGTTTTTGGAAACAGTCTCGTATTTTTAATTAAAGGAAGACGGCAAATAAAATAAGCGACATATAAACAGAAAATACTAATATGATAAAAATAGTAATATATACAAGCCGATCCAAATCCAAATAATAATAGTGTGCGAAAGATACAATCCGAAAACAAAAAAAAAATAAACCCGACCACTACTGGGTATGCCTAACCCTCTCTCCCTGGGACCTCCTCTGCCGCCTGTATACCGCCGCACGGCCCGCATCAGTGACGATCATCTCCATCACGGCGTCTGCCTCTGGACCGCCCTGATGAACGACACCTCGATCCAATGCGTCCCGCCCAAGCATCTCTATCCGCTGGCAGATCGGCAGGAGATCAATGGCGTGGTCATCCTCGGCCTGCTGGTTCTCCAGGATCTCCTCGTGTGCTGGCCTAGGAGCGCCAGGAGCGTCAGGTGTCAGCAGAGGATGTGACACCCGATAGAACCATGTGACGTATCCCTCCACACTGTGCCAGTCCTGGGTGACCCGAATGCGATGATACTCCTCCGGTACCACATGATGCTCCCAATCCGCAAATATGGCAGTGAGCTGCACTCGGGTCACTGTGTCGGGAGCAGCCTCAAAAGGTGACCTGGGTATCATCTGCACAAATCCAAACTGACGCATGCACCGCTCAGGGAGATACCAGACTATGATGCTGGTCCCGCATGCCAACCAGCCAGAATATAAAGCAATGTCGTCAAAGGGGATAACCTGAGTGTAGTCGCTGAATGGCCTCCAGGTGATGTCATCGTGCATCGTGCGGTCGAGGTACCCACGGTATGGTCCCACCGCATTGTTCCCCCTCTGGAGAACGTATCTGGAGGCCCTGGGCATGGCGTCAACGTACTCAGGATCAATGTGAAAGTCGTGGATGCGGGAGAAGTAAGAGATGATCCAGCTCTGAAACACAAACACGATAATGTAACGTACCGTAAGTAAATACGAAACATAAATAAATACGAAACAATTAAAATGAAACGTACCGTAAGTAGTGTGCAAGATCCGGTCAACTGCCTCGTCCTCCAGTTGGAGGCCTCATTCAGCTTCTGGTATAGGTATGCCAGAGTAGCTGCCCCCCAGTTCCACTGGTGAACGGTAGTCAGGTCCATGAAGTAGCGGAGGTAGGTCACGTCGACGTACCTCGCACTCTTGTCCACAAAGATCGCAGCGCCTACCACATGCATGTACCAGCACCGGAGAGCGCAGCCACGGTGATAATGTGTAAATAGGTCGTCACCCGCATCCTCGGCATCAGCCGCCGCGTTCAGGTGGTGCTCGAAATAGCGGCTCAATGTGGTGAACCGGATATGAGGCCCAGATGTCGTGATGCACTCGTAGTCAGCAGCTTCGGGCTCCATACCCAAATAGAGCGCCATCTACTCACTGGCTTCGACCCTCTGGATCCGGGAGTGGGTCAACAGCGCCCCCCTGATCGGCAGGTGGAGAAGACACTGCACATCATGCAAGATGATCGTCATCTCCCCAACCGGCAAGTGGAAAGAAGACGTCTCCTTGTGCCACCGCTCCACAAAGGCCCCCTGCATGCCGTGGCTGATGGTGGAATACCCCGTCATGCAGAGCCCACTAAGCCCTGAACCTCTCACAGCGTCGTTAAACCACTCAGCAGTCAGTTTAAACAGACTGAAAACCTTCCGGGCGTGGTTCACCATTTTCAACGACTCTCTCTCCTGTTACAAAAAAACAAATAAAAAAGTATGTTAAATAGATCGTTAAGAAAATATTGAATAAACGTCTAAATTATAAACTGTTAAATAATGTAGTCGGGCAAATTATAAAAAATACCTCTCCCTCCCAGATACGCCGAGCGACGTGCTCGCAGTAGGTAAGCAGCACGGAAGTGTCACTGGGCCCTCCTGGGTAGCCCTCCTCCTGCTCATCTTCTTCCCCGAGTGGAGGGTCAACATCCGGTACCTCCTCCGCCTCGTGGTATGACACTGCCACCTCCTCCTCCTCCTCCTCTCGCTGGCGGGAAGAAGATACCCGAGGCAGACGACTCCTCGATCCAGATGTAGAGGTACCCTCGTCCATCTCCACGGGAACTCGCACACGTCACCCCCGGCCCTGCCCCCGTCCCTGTGTCGACGCCAGCTGCGCCGCCGCCCGCTCGCGTCTAGCCGACGCAGTCTGGGTCTCTCTACCCTGTCTGATGCGTGCTTGGTTGCCTGACATGTTCCTGAAAACAATTGAAATCGATTAATATGCGAGACAACAGAAAAAACTAAAAAAAATTGCACTTCTGATACAATTCGGAAGTTCATTTCCGAAACTGGGAATGAAGGTGTTTTCAGAAATGAACTTCCGAAACACCCCTGCGAGGAAGTTTTCTGCAACTTCCATGGCAGACCCCAAAACCAAACTTCAAAACAACTCAAAATATTTCTAAACAACCTAAATACTACTAACAACCTACCCCTATATCATTTTTGCAATTTATAACAACCCTAACATGCATTTGAATTATGGATCTAAGGATTATAAAACTTACAAATTGAAGTGATTGGAGGGCTTTTGAATGTAGTAGAGCAACTAGATGGAGCCTTTGATGTAGCCTTGGAAATGGTTTGCAGAAAAACGCGCAATATTTCGAAAATGAACTTCCGAAATGGTGTTTTCGGAAATGCATTTCCGAAATAAGTCAAATTTAAAAAAAAACGCTTTCGGAGATGTATCTCCGAAAACACCTTTTTCTTGCATTTCGGAAATGCATTTCCGAAGTCAGAGGTATAAGTGGTTTTTCACTAGAGGTGACCTAGAAGGTTGGGAGGTGGGTAAAGAATTTTCCAAATAAAAACATATATTTAGGTTTAATTTATTTTTGTGTTGATTAAATTTAGTTAATTAAAATGATATGAAGTTATGTACTTCATAGTTTTTTTTTTAAGTATTAATTATAGATATAATATGTGGACCGATCAGAAAAGTATGCAATAGGAGCGGGTTTGGAACAAAGAAATACAAAATGAGTGACGTGAATGGATCGACGACAATATGAAGGTTTTAAAGTCATATTAATTTTTCTTAAGCCAAAAATAATGTGGGTGAATTTTATTGATGATTTAATTGTCATTTAAAAATAAATTTTCCGGTTTATGAGGTGTTTTTGGTAGATTTGAAATGAAAAGCAAACAAAAAATAATGAATATGAATTTCTTTTCAAAATATGTTGCATATTGATTTTTTTTTTATTTATTTATATACACCAACAGTATACAGACATTTTACATTGTCAATTAATTATAATCATTAAATTTTTATAAGTGTTTTGACTTTTATTTTAATTGAATCTAAAATATCATCTATGAATAGTCGTAATGCACCACCTAAAAGCCATTAATCTCTTTTCAAAAACTATTTTTGAATATTTAAATTTTAAAAGATATTTTAAATTTTTAAATTGTTTTTTAATAGGCAAATAAATATTAAGGGGCAAAAGTATAGTACAAAAACAAAATAAAGCTAACAAGGAGTGTCAAGCTAACAAACATCCTGCAATAAAAAACAAAAACAAAATAAAGCAATAGCAAAAAAGTAAAAAGAGAAAAATGACCCAGCAACGCACGGGGCAAAATAATCAATCAAGGGAATATTTTAATTCACTCTTTAATACTCTTAGATATCTAGTACAATTCTATTTATGTTCATTGCTTTCAAAGATATATATTCGGAAGCATCATTTTTTCCTTAAATTTGAGTTTTTTTGGAGTTTATATCTACAAAAATAACTTAAACTGATAAACATTAGAAAAAAATTTCAAAATAATTCAATTAATTCTTTTTTCATAAATGTATCTACAAAACAAATCAACATTCAGTAAAAAAAATTCTGAAAATACACCTCGAGACACAGGATGTTTTTGAAAACACACCGTAATGTATAAAAGGAGTGGAATACGAGATTTTCTAGTTATAGCAAACTAGAGCTCACACCAAAACTACTACCAATGGACCCAAATCTCGAGGAAACATCAACAAACCAGTGGAGACCAGGAATGAATTTAGAACTTTAAAACAACTTCTAAAAAAACTAGAAGAGTTACAAAAGACAACATTTTAGCACACCTAAAAAACCCACAACTTGGTTGAGTTGATGCAATGTGAATAGTGAGTCCATTTTGACAACTTCATAAACAAAGAGAAATTACAAAATAATTGTGCTAAGCTTTGAATTGTCCCCTTTTTTGAGGTGGAAATGAATTTATTAAACAAAATCAAGTTGAAAGTAAAGACGGTAGAACTTTGCAATTCATTATTATATGATTAAAAAAATGAGAATAAAAACTATTACGCATAAAAGAGCATAAAAACTATTCAACTTACACACAAATATTCAACTTAAAAACAAAAACCTCTTTTATTCCTATTAAACTTTTTTTTTTTTTATGAAATGCCTTTTGAAAAATTGCATTATCATTTTTACTATATAAATAGAAATTGAATGCACCATCAGTAAGTATACCTCTTTCCCAAATGGTAGAATTTTGCTAGTTTTATTTTGAAAACTCTAATGTTAAATTATCTATAAAGAAAACAAATATGATTGCTCACATCTTAGCAAAAATAGCCACATCTACACCTAACCCACAATTCTATCATTATACTCTATTAGTGATGAAATTATGTATTTTTTTACAAAAAAAAGATCGAGTTTTTTCCATTCATACATATCAAAATAATACATTACGTGACAAAATCGAATTTGAATTGGACCCTAAAAGCTACATTAAATATGATCCAACCAGATCTAAAACACAAACACCTATATCAAGGCTTAAATCAAACTCGCCCCGTTATAGCAAACTCAGTTGATAGTTGTGCAGCAACAATAGATGCAGCAAAGGTGAGACGCGCAACATCCCACTTATTCACCTTTAAATATATGAAATTTAGGCGACTAGACTACTTGACGAAATAAAAGCTAAAATCAAACTTTGCTAATTGGGACATGTGAAAAAATGAAAGGCTCAAGCAAAATAAGATAGCATTATAAAAGAAAACAAATACTGATAATTTATTAAACTTAGAAGCATTTGCAACAACTCTATCCAAAAAGAAATTTAACTAAATATTCAACCATCCCAACAACAATTGATGCATTTTTACATGAAACCCAAAACATATTGATATGATAATGGGATAAAATTAATTGAACAAAATTCATACTCTTACATAGGTGCTTCAACTTCTGCAAATCCAAGACTTCTCAACTTTAAGATCATTGCACCTTTCCGCGCCAAACTACATAACCCTTAATGTCAATCCCAGGAACCTACCTTCATCCATTTCAACAAGTGCGAAACTTCAAATTTCAACAAATGCGGGAATTTCTGAAAAAACAATGAAACAAATGCAACAGAAAAGTCGAGTCAGGCTTTGAAGAGATATAATAACTTAAAAGTATAATTTAAGAGAAGAATAGTACTCACAGCTTCTACTGAGTCACTACTTTCGATAACGATCTATGCTCCGAAGTATTGGATCATTTCATCATCAGCTATGAAATCATCTAAATGGAATGGTGGACTGTTAAGTCCACCAAAATCAAATGACATGTTGCTGATTGGTGATCCAAAGAATGGATCAATAGGCCTATCGAGCTCGTTTTGGAATGTGTCTTTACCGAAGTAGTTTATGTCACCGGTAATTTCATCACCTTTTGTATTTTCGGCAGGTACAGAGATTGCAGCATTATTCTCTGGTGGCCCGATTGCTTCAATGTGAGCGGGCTCGGGTTGCTGCAGATGCTGCCCATCCTGAATGTGACTAGGATCATATCCAGCAACTGGATTGTAGAGATTATAAGTAGCTTCATGAGACACGTCGGTGTTCTGCAACGGAGCAAAGTGTAATGGTGCCCGTCTATTCATATACACACTTTCCGAGGAAACTATGTTGTTTGAATGCATGTAAGAGTAATGATCGATGAACTCGGGTGGTGGTAGTTGAACTGGCACCTCGTGTCCTTTCTCGGTCAGTCTCAAAACAGAATTTGTCCCGTTGACATGTTCATTTCCATGAATATGGAGTCCCACAGCATGTGCTTCATCTCTCTCGTTCATATTCGGCACTTTGCGTCTAGGTTCAATCTGTAAAATTTCATTGTCAGACTGTGCTGGTAATTTGTCGGCAGCGCTTGACCTCGAACGGGGTCTTTTTGGCCTAGATGGCTTCTTAGGTTGATCAGTACCTTGGACAGCATTCCTTCGCGAGTTATCCGATGGCTCAGTATCCATACAATGAATGCACTTGTCTTCTTTAGAAGAAACAGAACCAACGTTGTCATCAATACCCTCGACATCGTAGTTGCTAGCACTACTAGCAGCAGGTTGCTTATTCTCAATAGGAAAACCAACAGGCAGCGTTTCGGTGATTCCAGACATACCATTATCAATACTAGGCTGTCTAATGTGAGCTTCTTCTCGACTTAACACCCCTAGCCAAATTGAACTTTCCTTTGCTGTCATCTTGTCTTGCAGGCATTTTGATTGACGAACGTGTTTTCGTATTTTTGCAATATCAGGTGACATGTGCTTTATAACAGCGGTCAGCACTCCAACTTTCCACATCTTCTTCAAATCGTGCGGCTTCTTATAAGGAGGACTCTGACCAAGAGGTAAATTCAAATGCGACCACCAATCCTCGTTTCCAGTCGGCCACCAAGGCGGAGGAACACCCTTTTCCAATGGGAATTTCCTCTGAGGAGGATCACAATGTTGCATCAAAGAAGATAACAGTGACCCGAGCGTTGCATCTTGCAGATCTTGAAGCATGCTCTGAGAGTTCCCGTTTCGGTTATTTTCAGCCTCAGTCATAGCAAGACACTCCGCATCATACTTGGCTATAGCAGCAGGCCCATTTCTATCGAACTTCACCTTTTCTTTCCACCAGGCTCTAATGTTATCAGACGAACCACTAACCGGCTTCCCCTTCTCAGGAATGATCCCATACACAAATCCACGAGCTTTGCAGACTTCCATAAGCTTCAGCATATACTTGAGAATCCCATCTTGGGCCCTCGACATTTTCTTCCTACGAGCTTGATCAGACGACTGCCTCGGCTTTTGCTTCTCCGCAGCTTGCAGCGCTGCAAGCTTTTCTTTTTCTTTGATCCTTTTGAGTTTGATTCGATCCTTCCACATCCGCTTCTCCAATTCTGCCGCATCAATCTCTTCATCACTGACATCTTTCTCCGGTATATTGTGATACCTAACATCATCAACATCTAAATCCGAGCTGCAATTCAACACATCAACATCAGAAGCTGCCCCCATTCAATTATATAACAACAAATTCTCTGAATCATGTTTACTAATAAAATCTATATAACAAACAAAACAAAAAAACACAAACTTTGAACTTAAAAAACTGAACTTGCAAACACTAAACATTAACCAGGTAACAATTTAAACAACGTTAGAATCTCCCAAATTTTCACACAGAAGATTCCAACTAAATCATCAATTATGAAAACCAACAAAAGTTCAGTGACCTAAGCTACAATTATCCCAAAAACAATATCACTGAAATGAAAACATTAACAACAAAACAACATAAAACGCCACTAACAGAGAATTACAAAACATGTTACATAATCAAACAAATCAATAATCAAAAACAAAATTGAAGTTGAGAAAAAATAAAAAACAGAACTTTTACATACCCATCAGCTCCAATTTCTTCAATTTCACCCATGAATGAAAAATTGGCGGCGAGATAGATTCCACGGATTAACAAATTTCCCGAATTGCAAGCACAGAAAATCGAATTTAGGGATTCGATTCTTCTAGGGAAAGCTGCGTTTTTTATTTGAGGAGAACACGAAGATGAGAAATTGAAGGAAAAGAAATGATAAGAACCCAAAAGGGGTTTTGATTTTGCTACCAAAATGACCCGAATTTCAACTACGGTGATGCTTTAAGGATAGAGAGAGAAAGAGGAGAGAGAAAGAAAAATGAAAATGGACCATTGAATGTAGAGATTCTCTACATTACGCCTATTATATGTACTGTGTACCTTGACTCAGATCTATTATTCCTTTTTGGTCTCCATATCTTGTTATTATATTATTATTATTCTCTTTTTAATTTAATTAAATATTAATATATTTTCTTGTGAATATAAATTTATACTTTTGTTAATTAATTTAAAAGAAAAGTTTCTACCATAATATAGATTGAATTTAATTGAAATACATCGACAGTTCAAAAAAATTTTATACCGTCAGTAAAGAGTAACTGTCAAATTTTAAATTAAATATTATTTGATTTTTATTTTTATATTTTTATTAATTAATTTATAAAATTAATTGAAATGTACCGTCGGTGTAAACTTGACACCGGCATCTAATTAAAATGAATTATTTTGACAAATAACAAGAAAGAGAAATATGAAACAAGTGATTATTAAAATGATTTAATTATAATTTGCTCTTTTTATTTTTAATTAAATATTTATGTGTCAAAATAATTGATTCTAATTGAATGATACTGTAAATTGATTTTTTACCGAAAGTGTATTCATATTAACCTCTTAATTTAAATATTATAAAGAGAAAATGAATGATACATTCTCACTGTAAATTATTTTTATAGTGTCAATCAATGACAATCATATATTCAACCACCAAGTCAAATTGTAAATTTTAAATTACTTATAATTGAAGAATTTAAAATATTCAAATGAGGAATTCTTGCATGGACACGGACGTAAAACCTTCTTCTTAGTCACAACCAATAGAAATAAGACAATTCATTATGAAGAAGAGAGAAAATTTAAAATTTATTTAAATTTTAATTTATTTTTTAATTGGATTCATGGGTGGTTGTGATTATGAAGGAGAGACAGGATTAAATTTTTATTTTTTAATTAATTAAAATTTTATGATTTGTTGTGTGTAAAACTATTTCTTAGGGTTGTGTCCAACTAAGAATTTCTGTATTCAAATTTGATAATACATTTTACACTCATTTAACTCTATTATAAATATAACTATTTTATCTTTATTATCTTAATGGTAAAGATTGTATGTTATTAAATCTTTATCACTTGTTTAGGACATGTTATTATCTTAATGGTAAAGATTGTATGTTATTAAATCTTTATCACTTGTTTAGGACATGTTGTTTCAGCTTTAAAAAAATAGATTTTTTTCTTTTTATTTTTGAAAATAAATTTTTCAAAATCGATTTTCAAAATATTACAACTTTTTTATATTTGTTTTTTCTAAAATGAAATAATAATTTTAACATCCTATAACATAAACATACATTATTAAAAACTAAAACTTAGTCAAAATTGCTATTTTTTAAAAAAGTTGTATTTAAAAGATGATTTTTATGAAAATCTATTTGAAATAGCTTCAAAATTAAGTGTGTTTTTTTAAAATTTTGATATCCAAATTTTTTTCCATAAATAGATGAAATACCAAAAATCATATTTTAAGAATAACTATTCAAACAAAATTTTCATTTGGAACTTTTATAAAAAATTTGTTTGTAAAATTTTTTTTCACAAAAATTATGTAACACTATAAAAATCATTTTAAGAAAAAGCCAAAACAAACGGGCCCTTTAATTAGATGTTTTAAATTTAATATGTTATATGGAGTATTAGATAAGTTTATCAGATATTTGCTAGCTTAAAAAAAACTAGTATTAAAGTTAGTCAAATAAATTTGATTTTCACGAATTTTTTTTATAAAATTAAAATTTTAAATTATATATATTAACATTTAAATTTAAATTTGAATAAAATACAAATATCATTAATAAAAGAATATAAATGTTATAAAATTTGAATAAACAAAATAAACCAAAACAAACATTCAATGAAACACAATAAGAAAATTAAACATAAATATAATGAAACTAAAATAAACACATTAACAAATCGTTAGTCGGTCAAATGGTGATTGGTGTTGAACTTTGATAGAAAAAATCACGCTAATTTAAAATTACACTGTTTATCATATTTATTAAATTCACGACTATATTTTTACAGTAAAATTATTAATCTTAACAATGGAAATAACCCGAGTAATAATGTATGGTTTTTCTTATTTTTCAATAAAAATATGATAATTATACTTAAATATGGTTTACAGAGTGAAAATATAAGAAAATTATCTATGTGTAGAAAAAAATTATACATATGTCATATTTTTATTAAAAAATAGTAAAAATCACATTTAAAAAATTATATTTTGATTTTTTCTAAATAATAATAATAATACTAATAACAATAATAATATATTTATTGTATAAAAGGAAACAGCATTTTTGGTACGATGTATTTTTTTTATAAAATGTATTTATTAATTTTATAGAAAGTGGAATTTTTTAGTTATTCCTTTATTTATAATTTTCATTTTAAATCATTTATTAAATAAATATAGTTTATTTTTATTCAATATCAATATAAATTTAATAATACTAGTACATACAAATTAGATTATTGAGATAAATATAAAAAGAGATTAAAGAACAAATATACTATCTTGTACAGCTCAATTGATAATTAGTAATATATTTGATGTGTTAAAATGCAGGTTTTTTCTCGTTATTCTTAAATTTTCCAAACTTGCATATGATTTTCATAAGTTGCCATTAAAAAAACAAATATAGCCTTAATAAAAAAGAGAAAAGAGATTCTAGAGAAAAAGAAAAAAATTAATAAAATTGAAAGTATATTAAGATTGACACAATATAATATTTTTCTAAAAGTATTCCAAAAAAAAATGTATTTAGACACTTTTTATAAATAAATAAATAATGTATATGGATACATTATTAAATTAATTTAATATACATTATGTTTTTAAAACTTATTTCATTATGTGAATTTAATATAATTAAACAATTAGTCCAAATAATTTTTTAACCAAAAAGTTTAGTAGGTAAGATTCACTAAATTCAATATTCAATATATTAAAAAGAAAAAAGGAAATACATAAAAGAGAAAGAGCCAAACCATACCATCTCAAAAGGCAGTGAATCTATAATTTGGTAATTTGAATTTATTTTTGTTGAAATCATAAAAAAGAGTAGTGAAAAAAAATGTAATTAGGTAAGAATATTTTAAAAGTGATAGACCACATGCTCAACAATCTCTTCAGGCTCAATGATAACAACTTCACCAACTCTAATCGAAGATATCAACTTAATGTTGTGCTTAATTTTACCCGTTATATCCATGTGTCCATTAATCTTTGCCAAAAACCAAACAATGTCTCTTCAAAGTTTTTTCCAACTGAGATTGGGCCAGTCTCTCATGGTTCAAGAGTGAGAGATGGTGAATTATGATATTCTAATTTTAATTTTATTTTCATAAAAAACAGTTGATTTAAAATGATTTCTCTTAGAAGTATAGGTAAATAGGGAATAGGCAACCGAATAGATAAATAACTTCAGAGAATATACATATGACAAAATAATTAATTAAGAGATAAGATAAGAAAGATCGCATTAGATGTTATCATGGTTTTGTTTGAACAAAATTGATTTATACCATATCCTTGAGTTTTGATTATAACAAAGTATTTGAAGAATAATTGGGTAGAATAATGTGTGTTCAAGTATGCAGCTACTACAAAGATCAATATACTGATTCAAAGTCAGTTCTGAAACTGCACTGAACATTAAAAGAAAAGCTTTTTAAGAGGCAGATTCTGAAGAATCAACTTCTGATCAAGATGATCAAAATCTGATGTCTCTAGACTCTGAACAAGCCAGTCTCTGGAGATTTTGAGTATGAAGGATCAGAAGCTAAGACTCGGAATCTGAAGGACCAGAACCTGGACCCAGTCAAAGCTCAAGAACCGAGGAAGTCTGACACGTCACTATCAGACTCTAAGGTCAATTTGTCATGTTCTGGTCACATGATAACTTAGTAGAAAGTTGCAGAAGCCTGAAGGTTTGCAACTAATAATTCCTTTTGTAGCAAAGGAGGTTCAAATGAGTTTGTAACGACATTATCCATTTGAGGAAGCTTTGCAACAGATATATTAATGCTTCTCTACAACATCTCTTTTGTCCTTGAAGATCTCTCCAGCGACTCTTTCATGGGACTCTATAAAAGGAGCTGGAGATTTGGATCAAAACACAACATTGCACCTTGGCGAGAAAAAAAGAAGTTAATCTGTCAAAACAAAGAGCACAAGCTAACTTAGAACTTCTTACCATTGTACATTCTTAAAAGTTCTCAAGTCTTAGAGTTTTCTATGTTGTAATCTGTTTACACCTTTGATTGTATATCAAGTGTAACTATCAATTTCTCACTGTCATTTATATGTTAGATAGATTGTTAGAACTCTCTTGTATACGTGCTTGAGTAGTGAAGTCTCTTGCTTGTGTGCTTGAGCATTTGTGAAGTCTCTTGCTTGTGTGCTTGAGCAATCATAAGTCTCTTGCTTGTGTGCTTGAGCATTGAAGTCTCTTACTCGTGTGTTTAAGAATTCGAAGTCTCTTGCTTGTATGCTTGAGTAACTTATAATCATATTCGATTATAGTGAAAATCCCTTGGAAGAGCAAGGGAACTGGACAACTCCTGATTTGTAGGAGGAAGTTAGGGATGTCAACAGGGCAGGGAATGTTCGGAGGATGCTTCCTCACTCCCATCCCTGCCCCCAAATTTATTCCTCATCCTCAATCTCTGCCACGGAGAAATATTTTCCCTCATCCCCACAGATTCCCGCGGAGATTGAATCTTAAGAAAAAGTATATGTTTTTCGATCAAAACTATGACAGTAGTATTTCGTTATTTTTTTCCTTTTAAAAAAACACGTATATTTTGCATATTTATTTTTTTTAAAGTAAAAATACATCTTGCATCAATAACAAAAAAATAAGCAAAAACAATTGTTGTTGCTAGTATTTTTTCTGTAAAAAATAATAAATATTAACAGAATTTTTTGCTACCATGCTTCCGCTAGTTTACTACCACAATCATGTTGTCGTCCAGCGCAAGTGGTTGATTATGATGAGAATAAAGGAGATGATAAACGAGGGAGACAAAGATATTTGAGAAAAGAATAGGAGGGGACGATGTGTACATTCTATGTATTAAGTGCACTTTTTTAGGGTTGGGTACTTGAATAGTGAAACAATACATTATATAATAAAACATAAAATAAAATGATCCACTAATGACTCTTTATTTTCTAATACATTAATTTTTTTGGCTTAAATGCACTTTTGGAACCCTAGTTTGGGCATTTTAAAATACATTAATTTCTCAATCTCATACTTTATCGGCGACATCTTCTTCTTCACGCTCACCACACCAGTTTGTTGTAATGGAGTACCATCAAGAACAAACCAAAAACTATGAGAAAGATTGAGTTTCTTGAACAAACACAAGAAACCCTATTAGGTTTTCACGAACGAGAGTAGAGGGAATAAGAAGAAGAAAAATAGGATTGGTTGTAACTGTTTTTCTATTCACTTACTCAATTAGGGTTTATAGATTAAAAGTTTACCCCAATCCTCCATTGTGATGTAATGATCTTTTTTTATCGCTTTTGTAATGCTTGTGTTTATTATTCCCTTTAGTTGTCCATCATTCACTTACACACCAAGTGTTTTTCCCAAACTTCTTTTTCATAATTAAAAACTCAAAATATACCTTTAATAATCAAATCGAGTTTTTCGTGTAATGGATGAATCAAGAAGGTTTGTACGCACTTGTACAAGTTGTTCTAAAGCATTTAGGCGATGGTCGTTAAGACTTTGTTTGAATGTTTATATTCCATTAAAGACCCCTTAAAACTCGATTTGTCTCGCCTTTTTTTACAAAACACTTTTAACAATCGAATCAAATTTAGTCTATAATGGATAACGAAGAAGGGTTTGTACGTACTTGTACAAGTTATTCTTTAAGCGTTTAGGCGATGGCCGTTAAGCCATTGTTTGAGTGCGTGGACTCCATTAAAGACTTCCTAAAACTCGATTTAGTTCACCTTTTCCTTTTACAAAACGCTTTCTTTTAATTGAATTGAGTTTAGTCAATAATGGATGAATTAAGAGGGATTTGTACGTAATTGTGCAAATTGCTCTTTCAAGTATTTTAAGCGATGGCCGTTAAGCCTTTGCTGGAATACTCGAATTCCGTTAAAGACTCCATAACACTCAATTTATCTTGCCCTTTTACAAAAGAATTTCAATCCATTAAATCATATCTTTTTCTCGCCCAAGTGCGAATCTATTCCATTACCCAATAGGGGTTTGTACGTACTTGTACAAGCTGCTCTTTAAAGCATTTAGGCGATGACCATTAAGCCTCTATTTGAATGCTTGTTTTATACTAATAAACAATTTCAAATTCATTCAAACCTTTTGTAATTTTAACTTTTCATTTCAAAATCCTTTTCATAAACGAGACACTTAATCAATTTCAAATACAAATATACTTCCACATGTGAAGATCAAATGTTTTCCACCCGAATGTGATTATGGCCAAAATCTTGTTTTAGTCTTGATTTAGTTATCCATTCTTGTAGTGATGCAAACAATATCTTATCCATGTGCGCATAGTATTGTTTGAATGCGATCGATTACCTCTCGCTAAAATCAACCAACAAACTCGTAGTTTTTCCCCGAACTACGATTGCTCTGACTTTCCCATTGCACAAGGGAATACGTAGGCACAAGATACAAATGTCTTGGCGAGCATAATAATAAAAAACCCATATTTTGTTTCTTTCTTTCTCCTAACTTAATAAAGAATGCAAGTAAATATCACGCTAACAATTGATCATAAGAATAACTAAATGGGTCCCATCGAATACGATGGAGGTGAAGGGTGCTAATACCTTCCCCTTGATTAACCGACTCCCGAACCCTAATTTGGTTGAGATGACCATCTTATCCATTTCCTTTTTCTTTGTGGGTTTTATCGATATTTTCCCTTTCCTTTTTGGAATAAATAAAATTTGGTGGCGACTCTGTTTTCGCGTCTTTCGAGGTGAGAATTTTTTGGCCGGCCGCTACAGGTGCAGAGCACCTAAGAGATTGAGGATCGTAAGGTTGGTTATATAGAGGGAAGCTATTAGCACCATAAGTATCTGTAGTACTCTATGGGAGCCTTTTTTATGTTTGTGCTATGAGTTGTACCGCTAGTTTATTATTGGGAAAGTTTCTCCTTTGTGTAACGAAGAAAGTAATGATTTTAAAAGGGGGTAGGGACCTAAAAGGGTTTTTGTTTCATGTGCTCGCAAAGATTCTCGCAAATCTCATGCCTACATATCCCTAAGGAAGTTAGAGCATCTGTAGTTCGGGGAGCTATAGATAATTATGGTTGAGTGCTCATCGAGGATAGACCTCGTACCTACGTATTCTCCAAAGGAAATTGAGAAATCAGAGCAATCATAGTTCTGGCTATGTACTGGTGATGTTTTATTTGTGTCTTGTTCAAAGCCCAAGATTGAAGCTAAAATTTATTTATGGTAAGAGAAAGAGACAAATTGTCATCTTAACGGGGGAGATATCTCCCCTATTTCACCAAAAACATTTTGAGAGTAAAAAGAGTGTTCTTTGCATAATAAGAGATGGACCTTAACTTGAGTGTACAAGTGTGCCGCTTACATCACTTAAATGAAAGAAGTATTTTTTTGAACCATAATAAGAGAGAGACTCTACCTTGGATTTTGAATCAACAAGTGTGTCACTTACATCACTTGAATGGAAAATGTTTGATAATGTTTTATTTGAATATGGTGTAATAGAAGAGACATCTCTTCCATAGAGATGACTCATGTCTCATCTCTGGGGAAGGGTTTGAGTTTGAACGTCTTGCACAAAGCCCAAGATTGAGGCTAAAGAGAGAGTTGAAAACAGACTATATTGAGGATTATTCCACTGGGATTATTTGACTGGGGAGTATTATCTGTTTTGTATAAAGCCCAAAATTGAGGCTGACTCTAAAGGGGATTGTTCTAAATGTGAGTTATATGGGATTGATTTTTGTATGGAGCTTAGAATTTGAGGCTCAACCTACTGAGGAAATATATTTCGGTCTCGTACAAAGCCCGAGATTAAGGGTGACTTGGCTAAGGATAGATTTCAGGGTATCTTATTCTTGGGGAATTGACTCAGTGCTGGGGATTAGGAGATAGTCCTAAATACTTGAATGATTGTGATTGTATGTTCTGAGGGTTTTGATTCTCAGAGGTACTAGATAAAGGTGACTAAGACCTATCATATGCTTTTATGAAGCCTGGGGGTCCTTGTACTAAGTGAAGGATAGAAAAACACTTAGAAAGGGGGGGTTTGAATAAGTGTAGCTTTAAAAACTTGACAGATAAAAATAAATTGCACAGTTATTTTTATCCTGGTTCGTTGTTAACTAAACTACTCCAGTCCACCCCCGCAGAGATGATTTACCTCAACTGAGGATTTAATCCACTAATCGCACGGATTACAATGGTTTTCCACTTAGTCAGCAACTAAGTCTTCCAGAGTCTTCTGATCACACACTGATCACTCCAGGAACAACTGCTTAGATACCCTCTAAGACTTTTCTAGAGTCTACTGATCAACACGATCACTCTAGTTACAATCTGCTTAGTTCACTCCTAAGACTTCCTAGAGTATTCTGATCCACACGATCACTCTAGTTCCTTACAACTTAATGTAATCAATTCTAAGAGTATTACAAATGCTTCTTAAAAGCGATAATCACAACTGTGATATTTCTCTTAATCGTTTAAGCTTTATCTCACTAATATATTACAAAAGCAATGTAGTGAGCTTTGATGAAGATGAAGATTCTGAGTTTTGATTTGAACAGCGTTTCAGCAAGTTTGATAAGCGTTGTTTTTTTCAGAATTGTTAACCTTGCTTCTCATCAGAACTTCATATTTATAGGCGTTGGAGAAGATGACCGTTGAATGCATTTAATGCTTTGCGTGTTCCGTACAGCATCGCATTTAATGTTATACGCTTTTGTCAACTACCTCGAGCCTTGTTCACGCTGTGTCTACTGACGTAGCCTTTAGTAGCTTTTAACGTTCCTTTTGTCAGTCAGCGTAGCTTGCCACTTGTACTTTCTTCTGATCTGATGTTTGTGAATACAACGTTTGAATATCATCAGAGTCAAACAGCTTGGTGCATAGCATCTTCTGACCTTGAAGTGCTTCTGAGCGTGATACCATCTTCTGAGCTTCAGTGCTTCTGATCTCATGTTCTTCTGATGCTTCCATAGACCCATGTTCTGATTCTGCTTCGACCATCTTCTGATGTCTTGCCAGACCATGTTCTGATGTTGCATGCTGAACCCTTGAGACAAAGCTTCTGAGCGCTGAATTATGCGTACTCTTTATATATTTCCTGAAAGGGAAATTGCATTGGATTAGAGTACCATATTATCTTAAGCAAAATTCATATTATTGTTATCATCAAAACTAAGATAATTGATCAGAACAAATCTTGTTCTTACAATCTCCCCCTTTTTGATGATGACAAAAACATATATAAATGATATGAATTTGCGATCAGAAAGAATAGACGGCAAAAGACAAATTACACAGCTATAGCATAAGCATATGAATATGTCTCCCCCTGAGATTAACAATCTCCCCCTGAGATAAATAATCTCCCCCTGAAATAAATACTCGAAGAACTTTAATAAAAGACTTCCCTGATTATTTCGGTAGAGACGATCATATAAGCTTCTGTCTTTAGAGAATTCATAGCTTCTGACTTCTGCTTCCATAGGACAGCTTCAGAACTAGAATTTCTTTAGATCCCTAGAACACTCACAGCTTCTGATTTCTGCTTCCATTCAGGACAGCTTCAGAACTTGAATTTCTTTGATCTTCAGAACATTCACAGCTTCTGATTTCTGCTTCCATTTAGGACAGCTTCAGAACTTGAGTTTTCTGGATCTTTAGAACATTCGCAGCTTCTGATTTCTGCTTCCCTCGGATAGCTTCAGAGCTTTGAATTTCTACCAACATCACTTCATGCTAGATTTGTATCAGAACATTGTTGAATGTACCAGAGCATCATCTGAGCATCTCTACATCCTGAAATGTTACAGAACAAAAACTAAACGACAAAAGTCAGCATGAACGAGTTAGAACATAAAATATATGTTTGAGCACATTATATGTATCAGATCCATAACATTATATGTATCAGAGCAAACAATATATCAGAGCAAATAGAATTTTGTCAAATCAAATGGACAAATATGGATCAAATTCTATTATCAGTGCTTCTGATTCTTTCTTCTTTCTTGCTTCTGATCTCTGAAGCTTGACAGCACTCGGCTTGCTTCAGTTTCCATGGTTTTGCTTCTGTGTTTGCTTTTTGCTTTGAAGATTCTCTTCACTTCTTTATACCTGCAAAACACTTAAACCATGTAGAACTTGCAGTTCTTGTTAGTGAATGTGTGGGAGCTTTACCCAGCAACTGATAGATTAATCAAATCATTTATCATTTATCTTCTCCCCCTTTTTGTCATAACATCAAAAAGAATATTTCAAAAGATTTAGATGCATAAAACGACAAATAAAATGAAACACACGGAGAAAGAAGTTGATTTCATTGAAGTTTCAAACAGCAGGTTCAGAAGTACATGAAGATAGGAAAGATCAGATGCACAAAGACAGATGCAACGAGAAGAAAGAAACAACACAGACTCAATCTAAGATGGCCCTAGTCTTGACAAGATCTTGGTCAGCATCTCTTGAACCATATTGTTGTGTCCTTCTTGCCTCACCATGAAAGCACTATACTGATCATTGAGTGAGCTTTGCTCATCCTGTCTCTTCTGAATTTCTTCTAGAGTCCTTGCAAGACGAGAAGATTCATCAGAAGAAGCTTCACCGCTTTCAACCACAGGAATGGCATGTTGATCTGCAGCTTCCATAGATAGATCATTTGCAGGGATTTCCTCAACAGGAACAGTTTTAGCAACATGATCTTCAGCATCTGCTTCTTGCATAGAAGCATCTCCATATTCTGCAGCAGGAATTTCCGAGTCTCCATTCTCAAGTGCCTGAAGAATGGCAGCTAGATTCCTGGGAGCAGAAGGACCTTCAACTACTGGTGGGTCAACAACTTCTGGAATGACCAAGGTTGGGTCTTTCTCAGACGGGTTTTCCCTCAGATAGTCAAAGAGAGTCTTGAAGTCTCCGAGCAGAACAGGATATTGAGGTATCCAAACCACAATCTCCCTGCAAGGATTGGCTTCCAATGCAGCAGCGAGTCTTAATTGTTCCATCTCATCCAAGAAGGGCTTCTCTTCCAAAAGATATCTTCCTTTGAGACGAGCAAACCAGAAGTCTTCATAATTCCTCAGAATTCAACGAGGCCGTGGGGCAGCAGCTACACAGGCTTCCTGAAGTTCTAAAAACAGAGCATCTGATTCTCTGCGAAAGATCCTCCAGAAGTTCCGCATAGCAACATCATTCAATCCAGAACTTTCAGCAATTCTGAGAGTATCAAAGGTACTTCTGAGATTCTTCTTTATGTTTTCAAAAACTACACCAATAGGATATACAGGGCGGGATTTTATTTGGGTTTTTGAAAAGGCAGGGTTGGAGGTGAAGTATGGAAGAGGTTCTCTATCCAACCTATAAGAAGATTCTGCTTCAGTATCAGAATCTAACACTACCACTTCAGCTTCAGGACGAGGCTTGGGAGTGTAGTTGCAATCACGGAGCAGCTGCTCATGTGATGCAGAGGTTGGAAAAGGAGAATCACAAGGATTGTTTTGAGAGGTGGAGGGAGTATGTTCAAGAGTGGTATTGAGAGAAGGTTGAGATGGAAAGAGAGTTTGAAGGGGTGGTATATCCAGAACAGGATTTATGGTAGGTGGAGAGGAAGGAATGGTTAAAGGAGAAGATGGAGGTGTAAGAACATGGACATAAACAGGTGATTCTGATGTGACTTTTTCTGGTTCAGGTGTAGGGACAATCTCTATTGGTGCAGCTTCTGAACAAATCGCAGGAACAGAATTTGGTTCAGAAATGCATATACCTTTGGAACCTCTCAGAAAAGCTTTGGCCACATCCTCAGTCTTTTTCTGCTTCTTACTCTTCGGCTCTTCAATAACCTTTGCTTTGCCGCTAGCGATTTCTTTCCTTCTGACATAAGCCAGAACTTCTGGTTGATTCTCAGCCTCTTGAGCAGCATTTTCTTCATCTGAGCTTTGAATAATCATCTTCCTTTTTCTGATTTTCTTCTTCTCAACAACTTCAACAACTTCAGCATTGTTATTTGACTTCTTCTTCTTTTTCTCAGCTTCCTTCTTTTTCTTCTCAAAATCAGCAGAGACAGCCTTAACAGCCTTTGCAATCACTTCTTCTGGGACCACTTCTTTCTTGGTGGTAGCAGCAGGATGATCAAACTTTCTTTTGGTCCTTTCCTCCTTCTTACGATTCACTTTAATAGGAGCACCTTTGTCTTGATCTTTAAGACTCTTATCCTCTTTTTGTGATTTCAGATACTTAGTTCTGACTTGTGGTACCTCACTATTGAAGAATGTTTTGAATTCAGCTAGAACTGGCTCTCTTCTGATTGTTGTTCCAGCAAGAGGTTGAGGAGTCTTAATGATAGCCTTAATCACGTTCATCCTCTTTAAAGTGAATGCGTTCAGACAAGCCCCAGATGTGACAGCAAGGTCTTTCACAATACCTTCAGATTCCAGACTCTCAACAATCTTGGAATGCACCAGAAGATTTGTAATAATTCTACCAAAAGGAATGATTGTTCCACCATTTTCTTTTCTGAAAGCGTTTCTGGAATCCTTTACTGCTTTCCACATATGGTTGAAGATAATGTAAACCACATCAACCTTCTTCTGAGTGGCAATGCAATAAAGAATATATTTTTGCTCATTGTTTATGAAGTCAGCGGCATGTGTCGCTTTCCTATGGTAGAAGCACCCAAGAATGATCTTTGTCCAGATTTTGTAGATATCTCTCAACTCCTTGACGTGTTTTGTTTTCTTGATATTTGAATAGAGAGTGGATAGAACATCTTCCCAATCTTCCCTTTTATCGATTTCAAAAGCTCCTTCCGCGTTCTTCAAATCAAACATCACTCTAAGGATGTTTTCAGTAATAACAACAAACTTTCCATGGACGAAAGAAAGTATTGATTTTGGAGCAACCACAGCATGTGCCCAGAACTCCTTGACAAGATCTGGATAAACTGGGCCAACGAACTCAGCAAACAACGAGGTCCATCCTTGAAAGATGATGTCTTCTTTAAGATTAAATCCATGTTCTTCAAGGTTGTCAAAGTCAACAATAAGTTCACATAGAACTTCTAATTTGTTCTTAGGAATAGAGCATGCAACAACAGGAGTAAGTTGCAACGTTTCTTCTTGGAGATGATGAGGAACAGATGACTCAGCATTTTGGGATGAGAATGCAGCCATTGATGCAGAATGACCAAAAACGAGCACGAGAAGCGAACTGGGTTTTCGATTAGGGTTTTTAGAAAACGGCTAAGAACTTTTCAAACGAGAGAATGCAAGGAGAGAGAGAGAGAGACAAAGGAGCGAAAAAGATGTACGATATGATTTGAAAAAATATATAGAGACGGATTTGAAAAGGAAAATAATAAGAAATATAAATTGAATAGTTCCAGAATCAAAGGAAATCAATTTTATTAAATGATGAGTGACGTGAGGAGAGAGAACGTGGTAAATGAAATGATTTGAAACAGTTACCTAGGTCGGCGTCTTTTCAACTGCACGCTTTGTACTAACCGTACAGACACGTGTTCACCATCAGATAATAGATGACAACTGTAAATTTCAGAATAGACTTTACGCCTTCAGATTCTGATCACTGCTTCTGATCTGATCTACTTTCTCTTCTGGAAACACTCCTTCTGAAGTGTGCTGATATAAATTTGAATGATCTTCTGATCCATTACTTCTGATATACACAGCTTCTGGAGGTTCACTTCTTTGTTCTGCAGCTTCTGATAAGACAAAACTGTATCTGCAGAAATTCTTAATCTCTTGTTTCATCAGAAACAAGTTTATCATCAAAACAGATGTTTATTGATTCGTCCACAATCAATGTTTCAATGTTGTATATTCTGTAGCATTTAGAGCATTCAGAATAATCAAGAATGAAACATCAATGCTTTAGAGACAAACAAAACAGATGGTTCCAAGACTAATAAACTTTCTTTTCTGAATTCCTACAAACATAGTTTCTTCAACAGATTTAAGAACCAGAACTTGGAAGACAATCTTTCTTCCCTTCAAGTGTTGAGACCAACTTGAATCCAGGTGACATGTCATGTTGATTTTTATCTTCCTTGTCGCCAAGAGAATCTGTAAAAGAAATAGTCTTTTTCTTTGGTACCCACATTTTCTTGGGTCCTTTCTTGTTAGTTCTCCTCAAGTTCTGATTGAACTTAGGTTTAACATTGTAAGCAGAAGGAGGAACAGCATGATAATTCTTAATGTGAGTTTCATGATATTTCCTAGGTTGTGTCACATGCTTTTTGGTGTGTGTTATGTGAAAGCTTTGAGCATGTGAAGTGTGCCTAATATCATGGGAGTGGCCATACTTGAACTGATCATACAATGGCTTGTATGTGATTTTCATTTCATCAACAGGTTCAAGTTTGTATGGGGTTTCACCCTCAAAACCAATGCCTACTCTTTTGTTTCCAGACACAGCATATATCATAGAAGCTAGCTGACTTCTGCCAATACTTCTAGATAAGAACTTCCTGAAACTTAAATCATATTCTTTCAGAATATGGTTTAGACTAGGAGTGGATTTTTCTGAATCAGAAGGAGATCCAACATTATTGGATAATTTTAAAAGTTTTTCTTTTAATTCAGAATTTTCCAACTCAAGCTTCTTTGTTTCAAATTCAAATTGCTTTTTCAGCTTTTTGTATTTGAGACTAATCTGAGACTTGAGTTCCAGTAGTTCAGTTAGACCGGAAACTAACTCATCTCTAGTAAGTTCAGAAAATACCTCTTCAGAATCTGATTCTGATGTAGATTCTGATCCGTCATCTTCTGTCGCCATCAGCGCACAGTTAGCCTGCTCATCTTCTGAGTCATCTTCTGACTCATCCCAGGTTGCCATAAGACCTTTCTTCTTATGAAACTTTTTCTTGGGACTTTCCTTCTGAAGATTTGGACATTCGTTCTTGTAGTGTCCAGGCTCATTGCATTCATAGCACATGACTTTCTTCTTGTCAAATCTTCTGTCATCAGAAGATTCTCCACGTTCAAATTTCTTTGAACTTCTGAAGCCTCTGAACTTCCTCTGCTTGGTCTTCCAGAGTTGATTTAGCCTTCTGGAGATTAAGGACAGTTCATCTTCTTCTTCAGATTCTGATTCTTCAGGATCTTCTTCTCTAGCCTGAAAAGCGTTAGTGCATTTCTTGATATTAGATTTTAATGCAATAGACTTACCTTTCTTTTGAGGCTCATTTGCGTCCAGCTCTATTTCATGACTTCTCAAGGAACTGATAAGCTCTTCCAGAGAAACTTCATTCAGATTCTTTGCAATCTTGAATGCAGTCACCATAGGACCCCATCTTCTGGGTAAGCTTCTGATGATCTTCTTTACATGATCAGCCTTGGTGTATCCCTTGTCAAGAACTCTCAATCCAGCAGTAAGAGTTTGAAATCTTGAAAACATCTTTTCAATGTCTTCATCATCCTCCATCTTGAAGGCTTCATACTTCTGGATTAAAGCTAGAGCTTTAGTCTCCTTGACTTGAGCATTTCCTTCATGAGTCATTTTCAAGGACTCATATATGTCATAAGCCGTTTCCCTGTTAGATATCTTCTCATACTCAGCATGAGAGATAGCATTCAGCAAAACAGTTCTGCATTTATGATGATTCCTGAAAAGCTTTTTCTGATCATCATCCATTTCTTGCCTTGTCAGCTTTACGCCTCTGGCATTTACAGGATGTTTGTAACCATCCATCAGAAGATCCCATAGATCACCATCTAGACCCAGAAAGTAACTTTCCAGTTTATCTTTCCAGTATTCAAAGTTTTCACCATCAAATACCGGCGGTCTAGTATAACCATTGTTACCGTTGTATTGCTCAGCAGAGCCAGATGTAGATGCAGGTGTAGGTGTAGACTTTTCACTTTCATCAACCATCTTTTACTGAAGCGTTTTTCTCTTCCTGAATCTTTTCTAAGCACGGTTAAGTGCTTGCACCTTAGAACCGGCGCTCTGATGCCAATTGAAGGATAGAAAAACACTTAGAAAGGGGGGGTTTGAATAAGTGTAGCTTTAAAAACTTGACAGATAAAAATAAATTGCACAGTTATTTTTATCCTGGTTCGTTGTTAACTAAACTACTCCAGTCCACCCCCGCAGAGATGATTTACCTCAACTGAGGATTTAATCCACTAATCGCACGGATTACAATGGTTTTCCACTTAGTCAGCAACTAAGTCTTCCAGAGTCTTCTGATCACACACTGATCACTCCAGGAACAACTGCTTAGATACCCTCTAAGACTTTTCTAGAGTCTACTGATCAACACGATCACTCTAGTTACAATCTGCTTAGTTCACTCCTAAGACTTCCTAGAGTATTCTGATCCACACGATCACTCTAGTTCCTTACAACTTAATGTAATCAATTCTAAGAGTATTACAAATGCTTCTTAAAAGCGATAATCACAACTGTGATATTTCTCTTAATCGTTTAAGCTTTATCTCACTAATATATTACAAAAGCAATGTAGTGAGCTTTGATGAAGATGAAGATTCTGAGTTTTGATTTGAACAGCGTTTCAGCAAGTTTGATAAGCGTTGTTTTTTTCAGAATTGTTAACCTTGCTTCTCATCAGAACTTCATATTTATAGGCGTTGGAGAAGATGACCGTTGAATGCATTTAATGCTTTGCGTGTTCCGTACAGCATCGCATTTAATGTTATACGCTTTTGTCAACTACCTCGAGCCTTGTTCACGCTGTGTCTACTGACGTAGCCTTTAGTAGCTTTTAACGTTCCTTTTGTCAGTCAGCGTAGCTTGCCACTTGTACTTTCTTCTGATCTGATGTTTGTGAATACAACGTTTGAATATCATCAGAGTCAAACAGCTTGGTGCATAGCATCTTCTGACCTTGAAGTGCTTCTGAGCGTGATACCATCTTCTGAGCTTCAGTGCTTCTGATCTCATGTTCTTCTGATGCTTCCATAGACCCATGTTCTGATTCTGCTTCGACCATCTTCTGATGTCTTGCCAGACCATGTTCTGATGTTGCATGCTGAACCCTTGAGACAAAGCTTCTGAGCGCTGAATTATGCGTACTCTTTATATATTTCCTGAAAGGGAAATTGCATTGGATTAGAGTACCATATTATCTTAAGCAAAATTCATATTATTGTTATCATCAAAACTAAGATAATTGATCAGAACAAATCTTGTTCTTACACTAAGCCCAAGAGAAGGCTGGGGAACCTCTAAAAAATCGTTGCATCCTTGCATTCTGAGCCCAAGATGAGGCTAATCGAGGGTCCTTGTTTTAGCACAAGAGAAAGCTATATGGGATTCCCTAATTTGGCTATAAGCAAAAGGGTAAGAGGTTTCCCTAAGAATAATCCTCTTTAGGTGGGTGTGCCCTATTGATTGATCTAAGGATTTAAGAGATTTCACCGAGAATAATCCTCTTTTGGGGATGTAGCACTATGGTTGACTAAGGTATAAGAGAGGCTTCACCGGGAAGTAATCTTCATCCTGATCCTTGTCCATACACACTGTCATACCCCAAAATTTCCGCACCCCATTTCATCTTCAATGACCCAAGGCTCAAGGGTTTACTCAAGGTACTCTCCTAATTAAGGACCTCCTGAACTAGGGTTTTGCATTCTCTTAAGAAAATTGATGAATCAAGGTCTCCAATGGATTTCATATGGCTTATTGGGTTTCAAACTATCTCCATGCCAAAATTTAAGCTTCAATTCCAAAGATTGCTCATTCAACTGCTCAAATGGTCAACAATCGATCAACTTGACATAAAAGTCAACTATGGTCAAATCACAGTCAAAATTCCTGATTTTTGGTCAACAATAATATTTTGAAGTAAAATTCATCATTGGATCAAGGGTAGATCATTATTCATCAAGGAAAGCTCAGAAATCATTAAAAGTCCAAGTTACTAAATTAGGGTTTCTAAGCAAAAGTCAACCCAACTTTGACTGATCATATCTCTCTCATACTTTATCATAAATTCCTCAACCTAAGCCTATTTTGAAGGAAATTGAATTCTCTCCAACTTTGTCTCTCTAATGCCAAGGCCAGAAATGCTTCATTTGGGAGATATGAGCCAAAACATTACAGGTCCTTCTTGAAAGTTAACCAAAAGCAGTTCTTTGTCAGGAGCAATATCATCAAGATAAAATCTACAAATGAAAAATATGTTCCAAAGTGGCTTTTAGAGGACATCTTGAGCTTTCCAAAAAGTCCTAGAACTCTTCCATATCTTAAAAATTGAGGAAGATGTGCCTTGTCAAAGTTGGTCAATTTTGGATGGAAAATGTGAAGCAAATAAGGTTCAAAATGGATTTTCTTGCAAATGGGCCTATCCTTTTATGACCCAATCCTGTTCTCCAAGTCACCAAGGATATCCAATCCAATTTCCACGAATTTTTGAAACTTATTTGATTTTATATGAATTTTTATTCATTTAAAAGGGATGTAAATCATGTAAATCAAAAGGAAAAATCAAAGATTTGATTGGGAATACATTTGTAACCAAATCCAATCATCATTTATGCCTCACAACCAACAAAATTCGTGCAAACAAGATTGGATTAAATGGGATTGAAATTGGACCCAATTTAGAAAGTTTGAAATCATATTTCAATCAAATTTCCAATGATTGATTCTATGGGATTTATTCAGGTTTCAGTAACCTAATTCAGTCTCCCATATATAAGCAAGAATTGCAGACTTAAAGAGGAGGTTTTTGGGTAGCCTCAAGAACCCTAATTGAGCCCTTCAAAATTCAAGGAAAAGGCAATTTTGGATTTTAATTTACATCCCCTTTCAAGAAGATTTAAGGATCAAACGAGCTTCCTTGGTGTCTCCTGAAGTTGATCCAATCCTCACGAAGGTCCAACACGTACAGAAACGTGTTCTACATAGTCACGTTTGGTGCAAATATTTTTCAAGATCGATTTCACACTTTCATGCATATTTAATGTAATTTGATCATATGTCTATGTTCATAATGAAGTTTCGAAGCTTTCTGGATTGTTCATTTGAATTTTAAGTGCAGGTATCGCTATCTACCATTGTTAGAGTTATTGAGCTCTAATTTAGGGCTTTGCATGTAAGGCAAAATCAGGACGAATCAAGGGCACTATCGGGTTCAGAGCATTGATTCTGGTCTACCTATGGTCTTGTATCAAATTTATACTGCCTATATCATGATAGTTAACTTGCAAGTTTTCTGGCTACGCCAAACAACCGTAGGTATAAGTTTTGGCTACGATTTAGCCGTGGGTAAATCCTATGACAACAGATGGAGGAAGAAGATGGAGGTGTGGCAACGTTCCATTAGTCCAATTCAAATCCAGGGTCCGCGCGCGCGTTTTCCATTTAGACGTTCTATTTTCATACATTAGGTTATGATCCGGGTCAATCTACAAGAAATGCAATTGGCACAGATGGTAAGCGTGTCTCTTTGGTCACCAGCAAGGCGCTAGTTCGATTTAGCTAAGGGCCAGGTTCCCATTTTTTTTCCTTTTTACATGTTCTTCATAATTTTCTTTTTTAATTGTTAGTTACTAATTAATTTAATCATCATCTAGATTGATTAATTAGGTCACTAGTCTAATTACCTAGAAAATTAGGATTAATAAATTTAATTAATTAATTTAGGATACATGATTTAGATTTAATTTAATATTAAAATAATTTAATTTAGGAATAATTTTAATTAGGTTAATTAGATGATTAATTTAATTTAGGTTAATAATTAACTTAAAATTGGATTAATAATATAATTTAGTATTAGGGATAATTTATTAATCGTTTTGATCGAATTAATCGGTCGCGATGATTAATAATCAATTATTTGGTTAATTAAATAATATATCCAAATAGGTTTATTTACTAAGGGTTTTAACCGATTCAATTGGTTACGATGATTAGTAATCCCTCATTAATTCGTTATTTGTTTTAATCAAACCTATTGATTACGATGATTAGCGATAAATAATTCCCTTCTAATTAAAATAATTTATTTAAAACACATCAATTTGCTAACGGTGATAATCGAATCAATCGATTAGAATAATTAGCAATTCTTTATTTAATTTGTTAATTATGTTGATCAAACCTATTGATCATCGCGATTAATGAAACATATAATAATCAGGGTTGTACGTCACATCAAAACACATCTCTTTCATAAAACTACGAATTTCAAAACTGCGATAACCACCAAACTACGTATGGTAATTCTAAATAACCTTCAAACATCCTCATATTAATTCTAAGGCGTACAACCCTGCCCCGAACTATGTTGACTCTGATCCTCCCTAAGGAGGTACGTAGGCACTTGGCAACAAGGCGAGTCCCCTTCCCCAAAACCTTAATTAGGCTTAAATCTCACTTTTAACCCTATCCACTTTCTGTCATTAGCCATAAACCATAAACCTTACTATAATACTCTTACAAACCTTAAATGCAAACCTTAGGAAAGGGTTAAGGGTGCCTAACACATTCCCTTGACCTGAATATAATAACTTACTCAGAATTCTCTAAAACTTCGTAGGGTTTCCTATTCGCCCTGGTAGAATAGGTGGCGACTCTAAAATCTAATTTTTAGGGCAGGTTGCCACACACACATACACACACACACACACATATATATATATGGGATTAATTATGTGTCACTTACATCACTTAAAAGTGGGGCTTACAATTCAAGGAGGGAGAGGCCCGAGTATTATTGAGATTCGAATTACGAACTCGAAAGTTGAATACGTCTGTAAAAAAATAAAAGAAAAGGGATTGAGACTTACACTTTATTAGAGGCCCAGTTGTAATACGGTGAACTGACTTTTAGAGAAATGTCGCGGTAAGCAAGAGTCGCCACCGACTTTTATTTTATCCAATTTAATGGAAAGGCTAAAAGAACAGAAAAAGACCTTTTAAAAATATTTTGAGTTCGGGGGGTAATTTATACAAAGGGAAGGTTTAAGACACCCTTTGTATCCATGGTTTTCCATGGGCTCTTAGTTGCTTGGCTCACTTGTTTTCAAAAGTTTAGAAATGTCTAGAAAAAAAGCATTTGAATAAGGACTTTAGCTTGTAAATAAGCGTAGCCTTTTTGAAGGTTTTTGATAAAAGGGCAAAAATAAATTTAAACCAGAGCAAGCAATTAGGAGGTAATTACCATTAAAGTTAAAAAGTTCTTTTAGCCTTTCAGGGCTATCCATACCATAAGAGGGTAGGAAGTCCTTTTATTGGAGGTTAAAGGGTCATCGAGATATCGTTTGCCATAAAACTGTCCCTACCATGTAGAGGTAGGTAGTCTTTAGGGAAGGATAAAATAGTCATTTTAGGCAACCAATGAGGACACCTCAGCAATCAAAAGGGACTATCATATCATATCGTAGGCAACCTCGAGGGACGAGATCATATAACCGGCGGCAACATCGAAGGGACTTATGATCTTCAGTAATGATAATGAACTGAGGGCAACATTTGCTGAGGCATCCTCGTATCTGAGGGACTTGACTATTCTGTAAGGCAACAAGGCAGCAAATAACAAGGCAACAGGCAACAAGAGGGGTTACCATTAAAGGTGTGTGGGTGCACAATCACGTGGTTGATTCAGATACATTATCTTGTAATTAATTATTCTAAATTTAATTCGAGGTTTTCACGCCCTAAATTACTAACCACGCAGTTAATCAGAAAATAAAGCAGCAAAATTAAATCCTAATTACTATTACAACCTCGGAGCAGTTACATAATAAGGAAAAAAATAGTTTGTGGGCAAACCACAGGAAAAGAAATAATTAAATAGATGATAGTTTAGGATTACCAGTTACCACAAGGTTTGAGCTTTAATCGATCTGGTTAACCCTGAAAATTAGGCACAAAGAAGAGAAATTTTAATGCATGAGTGATCTAATGACAAACCTCGCAACCCTGATTAGGGCACAAGTTAACCATGGTTAATAAAAAAAAACCTAAGTTAATTAATTATTGGTTTTCAACCTAATTAATTAAATCGGCAAAAGTACGTTTTTGATTGAATTATCTAACCCTAATAATTAACTTAATCAATTAATAAAAAATATTAACCCAATTAAATAATTTAAACATTCTTATTAACAACCAAATTAAATTAATTATTTAATTATTTAAATTAAATAAATATTATCAAAAACAAGTTATTGTGATTTTATAAAAAAAGAAAAATTATAAGAAGTTTTATTAAATAAATAAAAAACAATTAAATAGAAAATAGTTATTGAATAAATAAATAAAATAAAATTGGAAAACTTAGCTTTTAATCTGGTGTGGTACGTCGCTGTAGGAACATGGTACACCGGTGCATTCAGAAGCGTTGGATTGGCCTGGGCAATGATCTGACGACTGGAGGAATGAGGGTGTACCGTATGCACGTGAACAAACGAACGCTGGATCCGGTCGTTTTCAAAACGTCAGCGCGCGCGTGATTGCTCCAATGAGGGAGCGCCACGCATTCGTCCCCTTCCTCCGTCCAAGGTCCAGATTAGTGAAGAATTTTAGCTAGGGTTTTGCTACGCATTTGCGATCAAGTATTGGTAGCAAATCTCATGATCCATGTACCTGCAAGAAAATGCAACAAAAACGAACAACAACAACCCAGATCGATTCCAAAGAGTCTTAAGAACTCAGAGGAACCTTTAATTTGATCTAAAATTGCTTCTACAAGAGATCCCTAATTTCAAGAACTCAGATACCTAACCATGGCAGATGACGATTCCTGCACCAAAACTCAAAGCAAATAACCCAGATACGTTCTACACAGTCATACCATTCATAATATGCAATCGAAACAATCTAATGATGGATGAATGTATTAAAACGAGTTGGAGTTTATGAGAGGCAAACCAAGCTTCGATACTTACAATTTTGTGTGCTTGAGGCTTGAAGATTGATCGGAACAGCTTCAGCGACGTCCTAGGAAGATTATTAAGCACTCACAATTCTTTGAATTGTCCTGCAAGTCCCAATCCGAATTTTGATTTTTTGAGAATTTTTCAAGTGTGGCTAGGGCTTCTGGAGGCAGATATTTTCGTCCTTCATCATCAGGGTTTGTTATGCTTATATGGTAGAAGGAATTAGGTTACAAATTTTGGGCCAAATCCACTTGATTCTTGGATTGCAAGTTTGAATAATTTTGATTCTTGAATCTTTCTAATTATGGTCAAATTTTGATCCAATTGTTCCAAATAAGATATGCACAAAATTTGATTGGTTGTTTTGGTGTGAATGGTGATTGGATTTGATTCCCATATGTTTCCAAATCAAATATTTGATTTTCTATAATTTATATGAATTATTTATCACTTTTAATTGACTAATAATTCATAAAAAATCAAATAAAAATCCAAAATTCGTGGAAATCATGTTTGGGGCCTTGGATACCTTGGGGATCAAGCTTGGGCCAAAAAAGATTGGGTCCCTTTACAAAAAGATTCATTTTGGAGCCTTTTATTTCACATTTTCCTTCTTAAAATTGTCCTACTTTGACAAGGCATATCTCCCTCAAATTTTAAGATATTGAGGAGTTCTAGGACTTTTTGGAAACCTCAACATGTCTTCTATAAGCCACTTTGGAAGCTTTTTTCCATTTGGAGATTTTATCTTGATGATATAGGCTTTGACAAAAAACTGCTTTTGGTTGACTTTCAAAAAGGACCTATAATATTTTGATCCATATCTCTCAAATGGAGCATTTTTAGCCTTGGCTTGTGAGAGAAAAAGTTGTAGAGAACTCAATTTCCTTCAAAATGAGCTTTGGATAGGAAATTTCTGATGTTCCATGTGAAAGTTATGGCTGGTCAAAGTTTAGTTGACTTTAGGCCAAAAAACCCTAATTTAGAAACTTTAGGTTTTGTTGATTTCTGAACTTCCCTTGATGAATCATGATCAATACTTGATCAAATGATGAATGGTAATTCAAAATAAGAATGTTGACAAAAAATCAGGAGTTTTAACTGTACTTTGACCACAATTGACTTTTAGGTCAAACTAGTCGACTGTTGACTTTCTAAGCAATTGACTGGACAATCTTTTGAATTGAAGCTTGTACTTTGCTATAGAAATAGTTTGAAGTATCATAGGCCATAGGGAATCCATTGGAGACTTTGATTCATTGGTTTTCTTCAGAGAAATCAAAACCCTAGTTCATTGAGTCATTGTTTAGGAGGATGTATCTTTGAGCCTTGAACTTTGGTATGAGCTTGAATAGGAGAAATGAGATGGGAAAATTTTGGGGTATGACACTAGTGATTTATTTACAAAAAGGGTTGGAACTTACAACTCAAGGAGAGACCCGAGTATTTACAAAAAATGGGTGGGGACTTACAACCCAAGGAGAGGCCCATGGTGTTTACAAAAAAAGTTTGAGACTTACAACTCAAAGAGAGGCCCAAGTATTTACAAAAAGGAAATTTCTTTTATGCACCCATATAGGGTGGAAAACACCCATAATATTTCCAAAATACCCTTCGAATATGCATATCTGAAGGCACCCTTATCACATTTTAACTGATTTCGGATATGCATATGCAAAAACACCATGAACCAGGTTCAGATATGCATATCTGAAATATGCTCTGAGTGGTTTTTTTCCAAAACAATGATATCATTATTTTAAAAGCTCCTATTATTTGACAAAATGTAATGGAAAATAAAAAATACGCAAACTAAAATAAAATACTAATATCAAAATATGAAAATACTTGTTCGAATTAGTTCATAATGTCAAAATATTACAACATGGAAAAAAAGTCATGAATAAAACATAAATAGGCAACTACTACTAAGTATGCATAATGCGAACACCCTGCGACCTCCTCTGCCTCATATACGCCGTCGCACCGGACGCCTCACTGACCATCCTCTATACTATGGCAACCGCCTCTGAACCGCCCTGCTCAATGATCCCTCTTTCTAATGCCTCATGCCCTATCAAGTGTATCCGTTGGCAGATCGGCAGGAGATTGTATGTGGATGAATGAGACTTCTTGATCTTCATGATACATTGAGGATCATTTTAATCATTGATTGATCCTTTGCTTGAATTTCTTGAGGCCTGAAACCCTAATGTGAAAACTTGGTGAACAAGCAACATGCTCTTGGTATTTGCTTTGAGTTGATGATGTATACATGTATATGAGATATAAAATGATATGAAATCTTGGGGGGGGGGGAGTAAAAATTTGGGTATGACACTGCTGACTTCAAAAATTTCTTTTCTCATAATTATGTCATCGAGCTAAAAAAGACTCTTTACAATTTCCTCTCACACTTGGTATGACTATTTGAGCAAGTATCTACTTGAAAATTAAAAAAAAACATAATATTTTAGTTGTTCAAATTTACGTTGAATCTTTGTGTAAGAATTTTTCTAATATGGTGAAAAATGGGTTTGAAATGTCAATGATTGGTGAACTTCAATACTTTTTTAGATTACAAATACATCAAACAAAAAAAGACACCTTCATAAATCAAGTTAAATACTAAAAAGAACTCTTAAAAACATTTGGAATGAAAAAGACAAAACCAATATCTACTCATGTAAGCACATCATGTTACTTAGATAAAGATGAGAGTCAAGTGAGTAAAATAAAGCAATGTTAAGGTATAATTGATCGTCTTCTCTATCTTATTACATCTCGTCTTGAGATTATGTTTGTTATATATATATATATATATATATATATATATATATATATATATATATATATATATATATATATATATATATATATATATATATATATATATATATATATATATATATGCATGCACATACTTTCAAGTAAACTTCGAAGACTTACACTTCACTGCACTCAGATGATATATTGACATGATACAATCTACTAAAAATTGAGGTTTTGACAAATATGTGAGATTAAGATGAAATGTTTTAACGAGTTTTGAGAAATTTGAGAATTAGATGCAAATTTGAAAATTTAGAAAGAAAAAAAAGTAAGAAGATGGAGAAGGAAAGTTAAATCTAAAAGAGGTTTATCTTCAAAGAAAGATTAAGGAATCAAAACAAAGAAAATCATATATGTTTTGTTTAAATTGTTGTTAGTTTTATTGTTGAGCATGTTGTTCCTCTTTTAAATTCTCTTTTGTTGTATGATGTTAGAGATTCTACTTCCAAACTTTCTTTGCATCCTTGATATTAAAAAAAGAAAAGAAAAGAAGCCGGTGTATGTATACTATTTGATTATAAAATAGTTGTTCGAAATGTTGTGCTCCAATTATATATCACTTTGCATATATTTATGAGAATATTTAGAATGATAAAGATGGGTGTTTTACACTATTTCTATTGTGGGTTCTAAAGAAAGCATATTTTCATTCAACTATTTGAGTCATTATTATAGTGGAATACAACAAAGTTTTAACCTATCATGTTGTAGCATCATAATTGATTATCCATACACTAATTTTAAATTAACCCACTTACACTCTATAGACAAAGCATTACACTAGAATATTGTTTCAATTAAATCAAATTTGATTGTAATCAAATTTGATTGTATTCCAATAGTTTTTTTATTGAAATTGAACAACTAGAGATATGTTTCATACAATATTGACTAGAGATAGGTTTCATACAATATTGAATACTTATACATTTAAACATCATTGCTCAGTAAAATGTAATGACTTATTATCATATGATGACATACTAATACTATCTATACCATCACATCATTAAAAAAAATATTCCCTCCGTCTCATAATAAGTGTCATATTTGAGTTTTGCGCAGTTCTTAAGAAAATGATTGGATGTGTTAGTTTTAATGATAAAGTTAATATCATTTACTAAAGTACCCTTATTTCTTATAGGTAGTAGAGTAGTTGAAATGAAAGTTAATAAACAGGGGTATAGTAGTGGAAAAAATTAATAAATGTTGCATTGGTTTTCTAAAGAGACATTTATTTTGAGACATAAAAAAAGTGCAAATGAGACACTTATTATGAGACGGAGGGAGTAATATTTTGTCATCATAAAAACAAAACTACAGTACTGAATCCATAACAGTCAGGATGATGGGACTATATTCTCTGCACTAGAAAGTCCTTTGGAATCAAAGCCTTTGAAAAGTAAAAGATGCATGCAAAATGAGAGAATTTTGTGGGCGAGAATCATTTCCCCATCATGATAATGAAGCCAGTAATAATCCATAAATTTAAAATTCTTATTAAGTAAATTAAACTTGTAAAAATTTATAAAACTTTATTAGATACTTCACCACATCATATTGTTTTAATATATAATATGCTATTAAAAGCATATGATAATATTTATTATTAAATATACATCAACCAATGTTTAAATTATTAAAAATATATATATATATATATATATATATATATATATATATATATATATATATATATATATATATATATATATATATATATATATATATATATATATATAAATTGTTAAGTCACTTTATAATTTTAGCGTAAAGTTGAGAATAATTTTATAATTTATTATTTATATATTTATTTTATAGATAAAAGTTGTTGAGTCACTTAATAATTTTAACGTCAAAGTTGAATATAATTTATAATTTGTTATTTATGTATTTAATTTTATTACTTAAATAACTATTTAATTTATTTTAATAATTAATAAACTATTATTTTTTGATAACTATCGACTAAATTATTTCTTTGATGATTGTCCCCACTAATTTATTTTTTTTTCTTTTAATAAATAAAAAGTTATGTTTTTTAAAAATATAAAATGTATTCATTTATTAATTCATTTTGGTTTTTAAAATCATTGTTTGTTTTGTCAAGTTAAATATCATTATTTCAATTAGTAAATCATTACTTAAATCATATTTTCATCAATAATTAATTAACTAAAAATTTCTAAACTTAAAAATAAAAATCCCACATTTTAATGACTTAATTAAATAAAAAATAAAAAACTTCAATTCCATATTATAATTCATATCTTCATTAATAATTAATTTAATAATAATTTCTAAACTTAAAAATGGCAATTTCACGTTTTTAATGATTTAATAAAATTAAAAAAAATAGTGAATATCCATTTTGGTCACTCACAAAAACTACATAATATCAAAAAATTAATTCAGATTTTTTATTTTTATTTTTAATTTTAGTTTTAAACCATTCAGATTTGAAAAATATCAACAACAAAAAATTGATTCCTAAAAGCAATCAAACCTAGGAGGTTTAACACACATCATATATTTTTACCACTAGTCTAATATCCATTTATGTTTGATAACTCCCATGATTTATAATAATATTAAATAATTCTAAGTTTAAAATAAAAAAATACAAAATTTGTACCCATTGGATCAAGAACCCAAATCCCTTCAAGTTAAATGGTAATCACTTCATAACTAGATCAATTATTGTTAATATTTTTAATGATGAGTACTTAATTTAATAATTCAAAATAAATATTTACTTATTTCAAATAATACACAAATTCAAAAATAAAATTAATAAATTGTAAATCATGAATATAATTAATCAAACAGAAATAAATCAAATAATTTTTAATTAAAATTAAATAACACACAAATAAATATTTACTTATTTCAATTAATTATAATCCAATGATTAATTAATTTAATAGTAATTCAATTAATTATTAAAATATTTAAATAATTCAAATTTAATAATCAATTAATTTCTAAAAGTATTTAATTGATTCAAATTTTATATATATTTTTTAAATTCAAAATTGTTAATATTACTATAAATTAAATTATGAAAATTATATTTGTCGTGATTGTTTAAAGATTCCTTATAAGAATACATTTGGGCTATTTTTCATATTTATAATCTAGAATTGTTTAAAAATAATATGTTTCTCTTTATCTCTATATATCCTTTCTCTTCGATTCACATTATAAAGAGAGTTTCTTTCTAAATAATTATTATATGTATATAATAATAAAAAAAAATATTTTTTAACAAATTATAATTCTACTGCTCTCTTTTAAAAATTCCAAAATCAAAACGTTCATCAACAAATGGGCGACTATAATAATAATAATAATAATAATAATAATAATAATAATAATAATAATAATAATAATAATAATAATAATAATAATAATAATAATAATAATAATAATAATAATAATAATAATAATAATAATAATAATAATAATAATAATAATAATAATAATAATAATAATAATAAATCTTATCAATTTCTTTTTTGAAATTGAATAAAATGTAATATTCATGACCTGTTTTATTTATGTGTAGCATAAATATTTTAATAAATAGTATATATGAATTTCCACTATATAAAACAATTTAAGTTAATAGTTTTTAAAAGTATTAGTTTTTTCTACTAACTATTTAACAAATATTTAATTAATTTTTTTTAATATGGTATAATCATCTCAACAAACAGAATTAATATGTTTAAATAATTATTAAAAATACTTTAGTCCTATATATTCCCTAATATTTTATTTTATTTTGAATTAATTTTAAGTATTCTCGATTGTGAAAATTGTGTATTATCTTTATTATGATTATTATTATTAATATTTTATTATTAGAAATAATAATAATAATATTATTATTATTATTATTACTATTATTATTTTTTTTTTTTGGAAATAAGGATATTTTATTGCCAAAAACAGGTAAATACAAGTGATCCTAAGATCCATGAGATGCATTACACATCCTTTCTCCTAATCCATCCTTTAATGTATAATACTCAAGGTATTAATGTTTATGTGATGTTTGATAATCCTATGGAGACTACCTCTAACAAACGTATCATAAGCAATATCTTTCCAAATATGAGGGTTCAGACTAACATTGTTGAATATCACCTCATTTCGGTGCTTCCATATACCATACACACATTCAGCAGCTGCAATCTTGAGAAGGTCCCTGTGCCATCCTTTTCGCCTTACTTCAGCCATAATCCACTGTCTTTCTCTGTTCCATCCATTTGGGATTCTCATATAGCCAATTTGTTTTAGAAGATTCTGCCAAATTGCTTTAGTCCAGCTGCATTCAAAGAGTAAATGTTGCAATGTTTCCTCAGTTTTGCAGAAAATGCACCCAGGATCCAGTGCAGTCCCAAAACGGATTAGCCTGTCTTTGGTAGTGTTAGCTGAAGATTTCGTTGAACAAATATATGTGCTTCGAAGGAGTGTATGATCGAAGGCAAGGTGGTTACTGATGACCATCTCTGAGAAATATAAAATGGCTACTGATGGCCATGTTTCGATAGCAAGAAACGTCTAAGTTTTTTATGAAGGTGATGGCTACTGAAAGCTATTGGAAGGACATATCCTCGAAGACTTAGACAAAATTTATAAATTGCTTAAGTATTATTTAGCGTGTTTGTTAGTAAGTGTTTATTAACATACTGCCACGCGTCGAAGATGGACTCAGGCGGGAAGATTTGAAATTCGAAGATAGTTGCGTAACTGCTTATTCACAGATGTCATCGCTGGAAGTTCTTATGAGAAACGTGGCAGCGGATTAGCGTAGGGCCGTTATGGTCGAAACTAGTATAAATAGGAGTTTTTTATGATAGAATTCCGTGTGTTCATTTTGTACAAATCACTCACATATTTACTCAAGTATCAAGCGTTAACGAGAACGAGTTCGCTGAGAAAATGTACGTATGACACCACCATCTTAATACATGAGTATTATCTTTTATTGCTTTTCGTTTTCGAATATCTTTAAATTCTTGCATTCTATTTACTTCTTGTCATTTACATTACTGTATCTTTACTTTCATATTATTTACTTTCATGTTATTTACTTTCATGTTATTTACTTTCAAGATCTTTAACAGTTTTATGTTTTAAGATTCTTTACATTTAAACAGAATTGCATGTTACGTTATCTGCGTTGTTTACATTTTAAAGTCATAATCACATATAATCAAGTCATCACTAAAAGTGTATGTTTTCAATCGAATAACATTTGTCGAAGACAACGAATCATGAACATGGTTCTAAAGAATATTGATAACAATCTAATTGACTATGTGTCCTAGGATCAATCTAGTCGATCCTGCGAGTAACCAAATCATATTTATTATAGTTTGGAGGACTAGCGGTTGTTTACCGGAAATCACCGTAAACAAATTGGCACACCCGGTGGGACCGTGTCGAACGGATTGTTTTAATCAATTGCTTTGTTTTGTCTAGACAATATCAAGACCTTGTATGAACCTTAGGAACGGTAAATTAACAAACAGTGCACAACCGGTTCCCAAGCGAAGGTACAACAAGAAAATGGCTGTTACAGCCAGTGCAGGGGGTGATCAAGATCCCTCACAAGGCACAGGATCAGGAGCGGCAAATTCGAATTCCACTCAAGGAACAAGGGATACAACGGGTCCAAATGGATCGAGACCTGCAGATAATTCCCAGTCGGTGCCTGAAAATAATACAGGACTTTCAGGGACTTTGCCAGTTTCAGTGTCAACAACTGCACCTTCGACCACGAGCGCAGAGGAAGTATTACCGTTTCCCTCAACAAATGCTGCGAATAACTTGTCTAGTCAAGGCACGAATTCAACTTTCGAATGGAGGCCAAATCCTCCATACGGGATGCCATTTCCTTTTGGATCAGGCGTACGAGGGGCCGGACCTACTTATGTCCCAACTAATAATGCGACATTTTCACCAAATGTGGGATCTGCGAGTCGAAGTACACACAACGTTGGTTTTTCTACCCAGGTGCCTCATTATACCACAAACAGCCAAGCAGCATTTCGACAAGAAATGGATGCAAGCAACCATGATATGCTAGGGGCTTTAGCCAAAGAATTGACTTCAATCTTTACCCCATTGTTGACAAACATTACTTGCACAAATAAGGAAAATGTAGAAACTTTCCAAAAGATGTCATCTCAAATGAATCGGATGGCGGAGTTCATGGGTGTAACACAACCAAAAAGGAAAGATAAACAGCCCGCATACCAAGAGGGAATGCCCGTTTTAGAACGTATACAAGATGAGGGCCCATCATCGAGACCAACCATCCGAGATATAAACTCCTTGCGGAGGACGAATTGGACGGAAGAAATTCCAGTAATTAATTTAGAGACTTCAAGTCAAAGAACCGTCCCCGTTCGACAAGAAACGGAGGAAGAACAACCCAGAGTAAGAGTTGTAGGTAGAAATGAACATCCAGATGGGGTTGTTCAAAGAGTCAGAAGGGAAAATCTGGCCACAGAAAATAACTTGACTGCTATGATAGAAAGGGTGATGGCCAATAATGGCCTAAGTACTGGACTCAGACGTCCAAATTATACATCCCCTATATCAGACTATATTATGCAGACAGAATTACCTAGGGGCACTAAGGTACCCAAATTTACAAAATTTTCAGGCGAAACTAACGAATCGACAGTGGAACACATTGCTAGGTATCTAACAGAAGCAGGGGACTTGGCAGGAAACGAGGACTTGAGGATCAAGTATTTCCCTAGTTCGCTGGCAAAGAATGCCTTTATCTGGTTTACTACTTTGCCACCCAATTCGATAGATGCGTGGGCATACCTAGAAAGATTGTTCCATGAGCAATTTTACATGGGTCAAACTAAGATAAGTTTGAAGGAATTGGCCAGTGTTAAGAGGAAATTCACGGAGACTATTGATGATTATTTGAATAGGTTCCGTCTGTTGAAATCTAGGTGCTTTACGACAGTTCCTGAGCACGAACTTGTCGAAATGGCTGCAGGTGGTCTAGATTACTCAATAAGAAAGAAATTAGATACCCAATACCTTAGGGACATGGCCCAGTTGGCAGATAGAGTTCGACAGGTCGAACGCTTGAAAGCAGAAAAGGCTAGGGCTAACAAAAGTCATAAGAAGGAAAGGATAGCGTACGTCGAAGCCGAAGACGCTGATGATGAGTCTTTCAATGACTCATATAGCCTGGAGGAAGTCGAAATAGACTTAGCAGAATTAAAAGAGGCACCACCTTATGCCTGCAAACTATTAAATCCTGCAAATGGAAAGAACCCTGTAGAAAGTGATAAGAATGATAGGTTTCCTAAGAAAACTTATACATTTGATATTACTAAGTGTGATGAAATATTTGATCTATTAGTAAAAGATGGCCAAATGATACTACCTCCTAATTCCAAAATTCCTCCGTTGGAACAACGGAAGAAAAGAGGTTTCTGTAAATATCATGGGTTTTTAGGCCATAAAACTTCACAATGTTTTCTTTTCAGGGATCTAATTCAAAATGCTATCAATGATGGAAGGTTGAAATTTGCTGACAAGACCAAGAGTCACATGAGGGTCGATACCAATCCCCTAAACATTGCTGATGCTAGCCTCTGTGAGGTAGAAGATATCAACATGGTGGAAGTATCGGAGATCGAAGTGGCGGAAACTAAGGCAATGCTCAACGGAAAGCAGGCTACTGAAAGCCTAAATGATGAAATAATCTTCAATACTGAGATTGAAGAAGCTTCCCAAACAGAGATGACTGAAGCACCAAAAGAAGAGAGCAATGAGGCCACTGAAGACCTCAGGATAAAACTCCAGAAAATCCAAATCTCTGAAGTTGCTCCAGCGGTGGTCAACATGGTTAGCGCCAGACACCCAACATCTGAGTTTGGCGAACTAGAGACACGGCTGACAAGGCAGAATGGGGGTATTAAAGTTCCTCTAAGAGCTGAAAGCCTCAAAGACTACCTATGGAATTGCCATGAGAGAAATGGTGGAAAACAATGGATGTGCCCAAGGTGTTCGATCATGCTGAATCGAAGAATCGAAGCCAATTTCGAAAAGGCTCGACGTGAAAGATGGGAACACCCAGGGAGAGAACCAAATCCTTTACTACAAGTGTACCCAAGGATGGATGAAAGCTTATTAGGATTTTTGATCAGATGCCACAAAGGGAACTCTGAAGTTGCTCTCTGCCCCAGATGTGGGGCAGCCTATGATGAGATGCTAGCACGATCATTTGAACGTGTGCACTGCTCCATGAATCAAGAAACTCAGGGGCTACGTCCTGACTTGTATGGTTTCGATGTATGGACCCCAACGAAGAGACCGGATAGTCCACACCCTAGAGTTCGAAGGGTAACGTTCAAAATCCCTGCAGATCCACCTAGGGATAGATGGGTACAAGCCGATGCAAGAACCAACAAACGGCGTAGTTGGGACCAAGGAGGAAGAACCGCAATGGCATATAGGAGACAATTTCAAAGGCCAAATCGAGAGACATATCGATTGGAGAACTATAAGGGAAAAAACCCTATGTCTCGGTCCCAATGGAGGAGGCACCAGAGGATGAAAAAGGCCCAGAAGGAATATAGACCAAGAGAAACTGGAGAAACTAGCAGCAACCAAGTCCCATACCAGGGAGCAAAGTCAAACAAACCTCCGGTGGAACGTGCATTGTTCGAAGCTGAAAAGCTCTTGGATGAAGAAGATAAGATGCGGTCAAATTCCTGGAACGAAGAGGACAGAATGACAAATGATTTTGATTCTGATGGAGTCTCGTCTATAAATTTAAATTGCAATGTTGTGTCCGTACTCCCTCACGAGTTTAACCAGGAAACTGAGGTAGAAGACTGTGAGGAGGCTGATATCGAAGAAATGGCAAAACACAGACCTGTGTGTTACTATGTGCTAAATAATGGTGCAGTCGAAGAGCAGAATGCTTTCTTCGAGAGGCCTGATGAGGGTATGAGAAATCATTTGAAACCACTCTATATTAGGGCTAAGATTGAGAATGTTGGCATCAATAAAGTCCTAGTTGATGGGGGAGCAGCAGTAAATTTGATGCCCCAGTATATGATAAAGAGAATTGGCATGTTCGATACGGACATAAGACCACATAACATGGTCCTGTCTAACTATGAGGGTAAGATAGGACAAACACTGGGAGTTGTTCAAGTCAATTTGACAGTAGGCTCAGTTACCAGACCCACTATGTTCATGGTTATACCAGCAAAAGCAAACTATAACCTGTTGCTCGGAAGGGAATGGATTCATGGGGTAGCAGCTGTACCCTCAACAATGCATCAAAGGGTGACAATCTGGAGAGAAGATGGCATAGTAGAAAACATCGAAGGTGATCAGAGTTACTATATGGCTGAAGTTAACCAGGTAAATAAATCCAACTTCGATAGGAATCTGGCAAATATAGGACCTTGTCATACTGCAGAAGAGATGTACACCCCAAATAAGAATGCATTGTATTATCTTACTTTGCACCCAAACGGATTCCAATGGGACAGAGAGATCATGGATGGTCCAACGGATACAGCACCTTTAGAAGGTCATGCAGCAATACGGCCAACAGGCTGGGACGATGACATTAATCATGTCTGAGTCTTCATTCTTCGAAAAGATTTCGGCCTACGTGGCCGAGAACAAACAGAAGGCGGCTCTCGAGGCCGAATTAGCAGATGTAAAGGTAGATACCATCCAAATCAAAGAAGAGATAGCAGAATTGGAGGTGCATACAGATTTCGAACGCTCCAAAGATACGATCCTAGACGAAGAGATTATGGACGAAGGATCAAACCAAAGATTAGATGCAATATACGACGAAGAACCTTTAGGGTTCGAAAAAGACCCAATGGCTTCTAATATAAAGATGTTAGCCCAAGATCCACTCGAAGAAGTAAACCTCGGAGACAGGGATCAAAAAAGGATAACATATATCAGCGCGAAATTAGAGCCAGAACTAAAAGCAACGGTCATCAAAATGCTGAAAGAAAATAGAGATTGCTTTGCTTGGGATTATGATGAGATGCCTGGTCTAGGAAGGGATCTAGTCGAATTGAAGCTTCCAATAAAAGAAGGGAAGAAACCTGTGAAGCAAACTCCTAGAAGATTCGCGCCAGAGATCCATTCGAAGATTAAAGCAGAGGTCGAAAGGCTTTTACGTTGCAAGTTTATCCAAACTACAAGGTATGTCGAATGGATTGCCAATATAGTACCTGTAATTAAAAAGAATGGCTCTTTACGAGTATGCATAGACTTTCGTGATCTTAATGCAGCCACTCCTAAAGACGAATATCCCATGCCTGTAGCAGAAATGCTGGTAGACTCAGCCGCAGGTTTTGAGTATCTAAGTATGTTGGATGGATACTCAGGATATAATCAGATCTTTATTGCAGAAGATGATGTATCCAAGACAGCGTTTCGTTGCCCAGGGGCAATAGGCACTTACGAATGGGTTGTAATGCCTTTTGGTTTAAAAAATGCTGGGGCAACTTACCAAAGAGCAATGAACTCTATATTCCATGACTTTATAGAAACATTCATGCAAGTATATATAGACGACATTGTGGTAAAATCTACTTCGGGAATGAGTCATCTCGATCATTTAAGCCAATCATTCGAAAGAATGAGGAAACATGGGTTGAAGATGAACCCCCTTAAATGTGCTTTCTTTGTACAAGCAGGAGATTTCTTGGGTTTCGTAGTCCATAAAAAGGGAATAGAAATTAACCAGAACAAGACAAAAGCCATCATGGAAACCAAATCTCCATCCACGAAGAAAGAGTTACAATCACTGTTGGGAAAGATAAATTTTTTAAGAAGATTTATCTCTAACTTGAGTGGACGCACGCAAGCCTTCTCGCCTTTACTACGGCTTAAGCAAGGAAAGTTCGAATGGCGTGCTGAACATCAAGAAGCTTTCGATCAGATAAAGCAATACTTGACTTGTCCACCAATCTTATCTCCCCCAAACGGGAAGAAACACATGCGCCTGTACATTTCAGCATCAGACAAAACAATAGGCAGCATGCTGGCACAAGAAGATGAAAATGGCATCGAAAGAGCCATTTACTACTTAAGTAGAGTACTCAATGATGCATAGACTAGATATACTGCTATAGAAAAACTCTGCCTTTGTTTGTATTTCTCTTGTATTAAACTTAAGTATTATATAAAGCCAGTTGATGTTTACGTTTCGTCTCATTGTGATGTTATTAAGCATATGTTATCCAAGCCAATATTACATAGTCGAATTGGCAAGTGGGCTTTAGCCCTAACGGAATATTCGCTAATATTCCAACCTCTCAAGGCAATGAAAGGCCAAATTGTGTCAGACTTCATTGTCGATCACGCAGTGGTTGAGAATCATCAGCATTACGTGGACCTAAAACCTTGGAAGTTGTACTTCGATGGGTCGACACATAGAGAAGGTTCTGGAGTTGGAGTGTTGATAATTTCTCCTGATGGAATTCCAACAAAGCTCAAGTACAAACTCGAAGGACCATTATGCTCCAACAATGAAGCTGAGTACGAAGCGTTAATCGCCGGACTTGAGGCTTTGTTAGAACTGGGGGCAACCAGAGTCGAAATTAAAGGAGACTCCGAATTGGTCATCAAACAATTAACAAAAGAATACAAGTGCATCAAAGAGAATCTAATCATGTACTTTGTCATTGCAAATAGGCTACTCAAGAAATTCGAATATGTAGAATTGAAACACGTATCAAGGGTGAATAACCAAGAAGCGAACGACTTGGCACAGTTGGCTTCAGGATACAAAGTATCGAAAGAAAAATTGGAAGAATTGATCGAAGTAAGAGGAAGAGCAATGTCTACTAAACTTTCTCCGAGCGATCTAGAGAATTCACAATTGGGTTATGCCAACAAAGAAGAGTTCGAAGTCCTAAATATTGACTCTTTGGCAGACACGGATTGGAGGAGCCCGATAATCAACTATTTGAAGAATCCTTCGACGGAGACAGATAGAAAAATCAAGTATAGAGCCTTGTCATATTTTCTAATGGGGAATGAATTGTTCAAGAAAACTCCTGAAGGGGTATTGCTGAAATGCTTGGGTGAAGCAGAAGCATACTTGGCTCTATCAAACGTACACAGTGGGGCATGTGGTGCACATCAAGCAGGACATAAGATGAAATGGCTTTTGTTTCGTTATGGGATGTATTGGCCTTCAATGTTGAAAGATTGCATAGAATTTGCCAAGGGGTGCCAAGAATGCCAAGAACACGCAGGTATACAACATGCTCCAGCAAATGAACTCAGTACAATAGTGAAACCTTGGCCTTTCAGAGGATGGGCTTTAGATTTAATTGGAGAAATTCACCCCAAATCATCCAGAGGTCAAAGGTACATTTTGGTAGGAATAGACTATTTCACAAAATGGGTCGAAGCAATACCATTGGCAAATGTGGACCAAGAAGCGGTGATTGAGTTTATTCAAAAATATATTATATATAGGTTCGGAATCCCAGAAAGCATAACAACTGATCAGGGATCAGTCTTCACTGGACGAAAAATGCAGGACTTTGCCAAGGAAATAGGATTCAAGTTGCTAACATCCACACCTTATTATGCTCAAGCAAATGGACAAGTCGAAGCAGCAAATAAAATTATAATTGGTCTTATTAAGAAGCGTGTGGGGAAGAAACCCAAGAATTGGCATAAGACTTTGGATCAAGCACTTTGGGCTTGTCGAACATCTCCAAAAGAAGCTACAAATACAACTCCTTTCCAGTTGACGTTTGGACATGATGCGGTACTACCAATCGAAATATGTTTGCAGTCAGTAAGAATACAAAGACAAGCAGACATTTCTCCCAACGTTTACTGGGAGTTAATGATGAATGAGTTGGTAGATCTAGACGAAGACAGGCTTCGAGCATTGGAAATGATTAAAAGACAGAAAGAAAGGGTATCCAGAGCATACAATAAAAAGGTGAAAGGTAAAACTTTTGTTAATAATGATTTAGTCTGGAAAGTTATTTTACCTATAGACCGAAAAAATCAGGCGCTTGGTAAATGGTCCCCACATTGGGAAGGACCTTTTCGAATCTTAAAAACATTTTCGAACAATGCTTATGAAATCGAAGAATTAGCAGAAGATCGTAGGATCTTAAGAGTAAATGGGAAGTATTTGAAGAAATATAAGCCAAGCATGTTCGAAGTTAAGATTGCAAAAACGTAGACACTTGAGGTGTCACGAAAAGCCAAAATGGTTAGCCATGTGTCAAAACACATGAGCCATAATGATCAAAATGGCTTTACATGCAGAATAACAGACTTAAAAAGGAAAAGTCAGTCGAAAAGATTGTCTGAATCCAAACCTTCAGGTATTGGAGTCAAGACACGAACGTGTTCGAGATCTATATGGAGATGTCCTTTGAAAGTATCCAAGGTATGCTTAGTCGGAACCACCCGTTCAGCGCGTTTTTTACTACTGTTTTGAAGATCTTTTAAAACGTTGCCACACACAAACCAATCTGGAAAAGGGGGGCTCAAAGCCACACCAAAATCCGCGCTTGGCAGTGGAGGAAATTTTGGAGGATTAAGTTTGAAAGCCACTTCATAACATAGTTCTGGTCGAACATACGAGGGCAATTTCAACTTATCCAGTTTGGCGGAAAACTTTTCGCGCAAAGTGATTGCAGCCTCATGAACGGTCCGACTAAGATCATCAGGCCTATAGATAGTTTCAAAAAATTTTTGGAAAGCTTGTATTTCTTTAATATGAGTTGTAGTACCTTTACGAAAAGTCTCCTGCACATCAGCAAAAGCTGCAGTTAGTTCCTGCGTCAAACTATCAGCATCAAAGATTTGAGAAGTATAATAATTCGTCCACCATTGATGGAAGTCTGGTGTACAGTAAAAGGAAGGTTCGAAAGGAATAGGGGAAAGGTTGGTGACGCCAGCATATCTGTTAACTTTTGTTTCACATTCTTCTTCTGACAAGTATAAGGTGTGGAAGCACATATGACACCTTTTCTCATATAAGCATTTTGGTTTTATTTGGACCAATCCAAACTGTCGTGAAACCAAATTTGGTTGGTAGCACACAAGAATGCATTGCCCTTTCGATGGTCGAAGACGGTGGAGGAACAACCTTGGAGTCAGAAAAGATTCCCAAATTTCCATAAGCTCAGTTTGTTGATCCTGAGATGTTGGTGGGAATTTCTGAGTAAACCATTCAGGACCCTTGGTTCTATGTACAAACGGAGCCATAGACGGATCGAATTGACGACGCTGGGCAAACATCATCATATACGCTAAGAAGTATTCTTGAAGTTTCCCAGGCTCTTCTTTTGGAGTCAGGTAAGCCAACCTAGTTCCTTCAATAGTTCGATTCCTGATTTTGTCATTTTCCTCCTTGACTTTCCCTCGAAACGGAAGATGAGCTTCGAACGTAGCATTTAGCCACAGTTGCAAAAGCCAGAAAGGTCCAGCATAAAGTAAGGTACCAGATTGGTAATTCTTGGTAAGGTTTGCAGCTTCGCTAAGGTTTTCATAAAGAAATCCCAGAAGTAGTTGGCCAAGATTGAGCTTTTTTCCATTATGCAATTGATTAGCCATGCAAAGATATCTCTTTGCAACTTGTATGGATCTTGAGCAGAAAGCACATCGCGAAAGCCATAGCTCCAAGAAGGCAATATGTTCGTCATCAGAGACTTCTTCGTTCGCGGTAACATGATGTTGTTGGATAAACGCAGTATAAGTAACTGTCGAATTATTAAAGCCAATTGTGTCATCATCCATCTCAGTGGGATCGAAGTCTTCCCCAGTTGGTCGAAGTCCTGTAATCGCAGCTACATCGAAGAGAGTAGGGGTGACCATTCCACATGGGAGGTGGAAAGTGTTGTGGGAAGCATCCCAGAAATGGACCGCTGCTACTAGCATGGGTTGGTTATATGTTAAGCCTGTTTTTGATAGTTGGATCAAATCGTAGATTCCTAACGATTTCCAGTCAGATTCTTTCTTTTTCTCTACTTTTTCTAACCAGGCAAAGTATAAGTCAGGATCTTTGGCTAAAGGGAGTGACCTAAACACTTTCACAAAGTTGGTCATATAATTTTACCTAATTTTTGGCAAAGCCAAAGGGGCTACGGTTGAAGTTTCTTCAACATTAGCAGATTCTCCTGAAGGAGAGCAACCCTCTTCATTTGTGTTAGCTTTGCTCACTAATGGCCTAGTCTTATAATAAGCAGGGAAGAACCTACTTAGGGTTTGGTTATCTTCACCCGGCAATGGACCCATAAAAGCAAAAGATTTTCCAGAAAGTTCAAAGGGTATGATTACCTGGGAAGCGTAGATAGCGCGAACTTCTTCAACGTTAGGGTTTGGAATGTGTTCGTGTTCACCAGACCGTGTGGTGGATTGGAGCTTTAGAGCAGGTTGAAGAACATTGGAAGATGAAGCCATCGGACGAGTTTTGAGAAATTCAGATTTGAAAAGTTTGAAGATGTTGGTTCCTTTGTTTGATGAAGAAGACGGAGAGATAGGAATGAGAAGTTGTAAAAAGAGTGCAAGTCCAAAGTATTTAAAGGTTTAACGGAAATACTTTTTAAATCTTTTGGGTAAAACCCAAAGGACACGTGGCGAATGATGATTTAATCCAATGGCGGTCGAAAGATTCAGCCTTACTCCTAGTATATAGGAGTAATGATCAGGAAGTAAGGTCAAGGACGTGGGAATGTAAGTTATGAGAAGACATTTTGAGAATGACAAGACGTTTCGGAAACAGAGATTATCAATGATTATGACGTTTAGTCAGTAGTCTTGGAACTATCAAAAATTTAATAAGAGACGAAATCTTATGATGGCAAAAAACGCCTATTTCTGTTGATCTTCGAAACAGGCATTTATTGGGGGCAATTTGTTAGCTGAAGATTTCGTTGAACAAATATATGTGCTTCGAAGGAGTGTATGATCGAAGGCAAGGTGGTTACTGATGACCATCTCTGAGAAATATAAAATGGCTACTGATGGCCATGTTTCGATAGCAAGAAACGTCTAAGTTTTTTATGAAGGTGATGGCTACTGAAAGCTATTGGAAGGACATATCCTCGAAGACTTAGACAAAATTTATAAATTGCTTAAGTATTATTTAGCGTGTTTGTTAGTAAGTGTTTATTAACATACTGCCACGCGTCGAAGATGGACTCAGGCGGGAAGATTTGAAATTCGAAGATAGTTGCGTAACTGCTTATTCACAGATGTCATCGCTGGAAGTTCTTATGAGAAACGTGGCAGCGGATTAGCGTAGGGCCGTTATGGTCGAAACTAGTATAAATAGGAGTTTTTTATGATAGAATTCCGTGTGTTCATTTTGTACAAATCACTCACATATTTACTCAAGTATCAAGCGTTAACGAGAACGAGTTCGCTGAGAAAATGTACGTATGACACCACCATCTTAATACATGAGTATTATCTTTTATTGCTTTTCGTTTTCGAATATCTTTAAATTCTTGCATTCTATTTACTTCTTGTCATTTACATTACTGTATCTTTACTTTCATATTATTTACTTTCATGTTATTTACTTTCATGTTATTTACTTTCATGTTATTTACTTTCAAGATCTTTAACAGTTTTATGTTTTAAGATTCTTTACATTTAAACAGAATTGCATGTTACGTTATCTGCGTTGTTTACATTTTAAAGTCATAATCACATATAATCAAGTCATCACTAAAAGTGTATGTTTTCAATCGAATAACATTTGTCGAAGACAACGAATCATGAACATGGTTCTAAAGAATATTGATAACAATCTAATTGACTATGTGTCCTAGGATCAATCTAGTCGATCCTGCGAGTAACCAAATCATATTTATTATAGTTTGGAGGACTAGCGGTTGTTTACCGGAAATCACCGTAAACAGGTAGCAAGCCGCCCCATCATTCCCAGCCATAGAATAAAACGGGCTCTTGGTTTAGCAAAGTTTCTTGTGAACAAGTGGTACCACTCCACACGACCACGATCTCCACGAAGTTCCTTGTATATGGTGGCAACTTTGTATATCCCGGTTTGTATTGTTTCTGCCCACGCGTTTGTTTCCTTAATTTTGTCCCTGCATTTAAAAATATTCACAAGCAGCCACGAGCAATTTCGATACTGCCACTCCAAAGCCGACTGGTTTTTCAAATAGTACGTGGAAACCCATTTGACCCAGAGCTTGTCAGCTTTTGCTTGAATGTTCCAAAATAGCTTCCCAATTGTGGCAATATTCCATTCCTGTAATGAGATTACGTTCAGACCTCCAGCAGCTCTGGTGTTGCAAATTAAATCCCATGCCACAGGGGCCTTTCGAGATCTTTCATCGTTACCTTTCCATAAGAAATTACGGCAGATGCTTTCAATGTGTTTGATGACGCTTTTTGGCATAGGGAAAACATTCATCCAATACGCCGTTATCCCAAACATAACACTTTCTATCAATTGGTACCGCCCCGCATAGCTTAACAATCTGGATGTCCAGTGCCTCACTTTGCTTAAAATTTTGTCCACAAGGGGTCGACAGTGATGAATACTTAGTTTCCTACTCGATAAGGGCACACCTAAGTATTTGAAAGGGATTACTCCAGCTGAAAAACCAATTATTTGGAGAATTTGCTGTTGTATTGTATCACTAATCCCACCACAGTAAACCTTGCATTTAGTCGGGCTGGCCTTCAATCCCGTTGCCTCTGAAAACAGTTCAAACTCCTTCATCATAATCTGTACAGAGCTGATATCTCCCCGGGTAAACATCATTAAATCATCTGCAAAACAAATGTTAGTAATCTCCAATTTTTTACACTTGGGGTGAAAGTTGAAGTTTGGAAATTGTGTCAGTTTTCTCAAGCTTCGATGAAGGTACTCCATCACCAACACAAATAGTAGTGGCGAGATGGGATCGCCTTGTCGGAGTCCACGCTTCGCATACACACTCATGTTGGGTTTACCATTAATCACATATTTATAGGACACGGTTGTGACACACACCATAATCCACTCAATGAATGTATTAGGGAAATTGAGTTCCCTCATAATATCTTCAAGAGCTTGCCATTCGACGGTGTCGTACGCTTTCTGGATGTCCATTTGGATGGCACATCTGGGAGATATGTGTTTTCTTCCATAGCCTCTTAGTAGTTCATGAGCCAGGATGATATTGTCATGTATTACTTTCCCCGGTATGAATGCAGATTGGCTATCGTGGATAACCTTGTTGATACATCTATTTAGCCTTTTGGTGAGAATTTTTGAGATGATTTTGTATATTGTTGTGCACCATGCTATTGGTCTAAAATTCCTCATATTCTTAGCATCAGGGACCTTTGGGATAAGTGTTACTAACGCACAGTTAAATGCTGGATGAAGTCTTTTATTCACGAAGAAATCTTTCACAGCCAAGTAAACGTCACCCTTGGTAGTATTCCATGCAGCTTTGAAAAATTTGGAGGTGTAGCCATCTCCTCCAGGTGCTTTATTGTCTCCTATTCCCTTGAGGGCCTCCCAAATTTCTGTTTCCGAAACAGGTTGAATAAGGGCCATTCTGTCTTCAGTATTCAGTTGTGCACCATTCCTCAAGGCCACAATGTCAACATGTTTCAGGTTTGTGGAAGCTGTACCAATCAATGCCGTATAGAACTTGACAACCTCAGTTTCAATGTCCTGTTGTTCAGTTAGAATTCTGCCAGTACTGTCTTCCAACTGTTGAATACCAGTGTTCTTGTTTCTTTCTTTCACAATGGCATGGAAGTACGCGTTGTTTCCATCACCTAATTGGAGCCAGGTGACCTTTGATTTTTGTCTCAGCAGTTTCTCCTCCATGTCAGTGGTATGGTCCAGCTCCTTGATCCATTTTTGTACCTCATCAAAATAATCCTCATTGAATAAGTCATTTGCCAGTTTGTTTTCAGCCAGTTCCAGATTCACTCTAGCATTTTGGATTTTCTTGACTCCATCAGTAACCTGTTTTATCAGTATTTTGACCTCAGGTTTGAGCCTCATCATCTTGTTCCATAGCATATATTGAGGTTTCCCTGCCATCCTTTGCGACCAGCTAGCATGCACAATGTTTCCAAACTGAGGATTTTCAGTGATACAGTTCAAGAATTTGAACTGTCTATGATTATTCTGATATCTAGTTTCAGCCTCATTGTACTGCACTTTGATGGGAGTATGATCCGAAATGTGAGCATTAAGGAATTGAATTACACAGTTCGGGTATCTTAAGAACCAATTAGTGTTACATATTACATGATCAATCTTAGAATAAATCATTCCATGGCTATGCTTGTTAGACCAGGAAAATCTATTACCTCTACTATCATGTACACTTAAGTCAATATTGGACATCATATCCTCCAAATCACTATACTCTTGACTTTGGACTGGATTGCCACCAATACGATCACCTGTGTTCATAACATTGTTAAAATCTCCTAAAACCATCCACGGTTCTCCATGCCCATACTCTTGAATTGTCTGCCACAATTTCTTCCTCATGGGCAGTTGGTTGTGTGCATATATGATGGTCAGCCAGTGCTGGAAAACTCCCTTAATCAGAATCCTACAATGGATATGCTGGGCTGAGGCATCTACTTTCTCAACATCCATGGCACTCGGGTTCCAACCAAACCAAATTCTTCCGTTGTCGTGTGCTTCATAGTTATCAAGCCACTTCCAATTATTGCCAAAAAGATTCCTTATGTCATTAGCCTTATTAGATTTCACTCGAGTTTCAAGTAAACCGGCACAAGACACTTTAAGTTTCCTGAGATGGGCTGCAATCTCCACATGTCTTGTCCTTTTATTTAGGCCCCTTATATTCCAAACTATCATGAAACCCTGTCTGCTGCTCCTAGGCTGGTTCCAATACCTAGGATAGCAAAGTCATTTTGACAATCCACTACAGTGCTTCCACTACCTGTGATCACAGTTTTCCCTTTGATTGCAGATTTTGCCTTGATCCAGTCTCCCTTATCAGCTTTCTCTGCTGCCTCTGGTTGTGTTAGGTCCACACTGATTTTCTCCTTGTTGATGCTTGTTTCAGAATTAGTCTCCTTAGCCTTTTGCTGCTTAGGTTCCCATACTTTATCTTTCTTATCAGGCCCTTTCTTGTTGATCTCTTTGCATTCATGTCCAACTTTATTGCATTTAGTGCAAAACATTGGTTTCCATTCATAATCCATATCCTGTTTAATCAGCTCTCCTTTTGGTCCTCTGATGTTGATATAGTTCCTTAGTTCTTGCGTAACATCTATCTCGACTAGTACTCTTGCATAGGAGACTCTTAGTTTCTTTGCAGTGCATTCATCAGTCAATAGTGGCTTCCCCAATGCACTGGCTATTTTTCCAATGCTCCTCTCACCCCAATACACTAATGGAAGTTGTGGTAAGATTACCCACAGTGGCAAAGTTCTTATCATATCATCTTGCATTTTGAAATCCGGTTTCCATTCATGAAGGAACATCGGTTTCCTATGAATGGTATACGGTCCTCTCATCAAAACCTCGTCCCTATTACTCTTCGAATTGAATCTAATAATGAAGTAGCCTTCATCATTATAATACAGCTCAGGCAGGGATACAAAATTCCACATGTTAATCATAAATTTACGAACAGCATTCATAGACAGTTCTTCCCCTATAACATACATAATGAGTGCGTTCTCCCAGAATTTAATCTCAGATGCGATATCCTGGTCATCGATGTTGACCTCCACTTCTCCATTAACAACTTGAGGCGCTGTGTATGTAATTTCAATACCATTAGCCGGGGAACGGTTACCTTTGATGACCTCTACCCACGGGATTTGTTTCTCTGGTTCCCCCTGTTTCTCTTCAACCTTCTTTGTTGCTTCCACAGTTGGGATTTCTCCCAGAGTCTCTTCAAGTCTTGGTATCGTATCTTCCAATTTCCTGTTGACATTTGTGTTGCTAGTGTTACCTATGAGTGATGAAGACGGTGGTGTGAGGACGTGCACAACCGCCGGAGGGGTTCGCGCCGCCTGTTTGCGTGGCCGGCCGCGTCCCATTCGCCCTAAATCGTCTGAGCGTTCTTTGCCCTAACAACAACTTAAGGCTCAACGTGTTGAATCCCCCCCCAAATTGGTCTTGACCAATCTAGTTCAAGATTCGGTGTTGAACCTGTCGTCGGTAGAGCAGAAAGCAAGCTTGTTTACATTATTACTATTATTATTATGGTCAAAATATTTCTAATGGGTATTTTTATATAATTAAAGAAACAATTGAATAAATCATTCATAAAAACACAACATTTTAATATTATATATTTCATGATCAAATAGAATAATTTTTCATAATATATATTAGAATAATTAAAAAATACATAAATTTATAATTTTTAAATTAATGAATTTATGATTTAAATTAAAACTCTAAATATAAAAAAAAAAGAATAATAATAAGAGAGATCATTTAATATTAAAAAGGAAATAAATTATATTGATCAAGGTTAAATAGTCTTTTTGGTCCATGTAAGTTGATGAGTTTTTGAGTTTGGTCCCTGAGTTTTTTTTTAATGAGTCCCTATATTTTACTTTTTTGTTGGTGTCAGTCCTTGACATGAAAGTTCTGTTAAAAAAAAAGCTTAAGCGGCTAACATTGCTGACTTGGATATTTTTTTTTTTCATTCTGACACATGTTAATTACATGGAAATGCAACATGAGGGTTTTAAAAAGGAGGGAAGAAATCCAAAATTTATTTGATTTTAAAACTTCTTCTCCATCTCTTTAATACAACTGCCTTCTTCTTCCGCTGCACTTTCATCAATTCATCCATGGCTACTTCCTCAATTGGTAACTTTAATTAGTTTCAAATCCTAATTTGTGTTTGCAATAGATCAACTAAAATGTCCATCTTAAACTCCACTGAAAACCCTAAATGGAGATATTGGAAAATGTCAAAATTTGGGCACCGAGGTTAATTTCAAGTTGCAAGTTGTTCATATGAGATGATGAACTTGAACATAACATATCAAGTGAATCTAGAAACTGAAGTGGATGCAATTGCTTAGAGGTTATGAAGGATTTAGGTTGCACTATTACAGACCTTAACGCTAGGAAAAAAGAGAAGCTGAAATTGAAGTTGGAAAACAAAAGGAAAAAACCAATTTGTTCAAGCTTTTGTTGATTTTATCATGGTGTTTGTTCATCGCCTTCCAGAAATGGTGGTGATTGTCATTTGAATGTGTTTATTTTTTTTGTCCCTCTAACAAGCACTCTTTATGAATTTTGTCCTTGTTTATGGATATGAAGTTTTGTATTTGTATGATTTTGGTCCTTATATATTTGTGATTTCCCCCCTTGTTTCTTAATGAACTAAAATAAGGTACGAACTTGTGTAAAAATGCATAACAAAGATACAACAAAGATACAAAAAAGATACATCATAAAATAAAAAAGACAGTGTATTACTAAACCATAATGATGGTTCATGTCTCAAAAATACATAAAGCCGAAAAACATATGAAATACATAAATAATGTAATGTCTTCAATTTATTCATGTCTCAAAATACATCATAACACAAATACATAATGCCAAAAAGGCATAACAATCTCAAGCAACATCAAAATTAACAAACGTATACAAATTCAAAGGTTGTGTTGGATCACTTCCTTCTCCCTAAAATTCATCAAGTGATACAAACTTCAATCCCACTTTGAACTTTTAATTCTTGTTCAACTCCTCCATTTTAAACCTAGGATAAGTTAGTTCATTCTCTTGAATCTGAATCATCAGTGTCATTGCTACCAAGCTCATCACTAGCATAATTAATGTTCATCTAATTATCCACACCACTAGATGAACTTATATTATCACCACCAATTCTTAATTTCTTTGGAGTGTTCTTGTGCTTTCTAGCTATAACTTTTACCATTTTTTACCCTCAACCTCGGCTTATTTATCAATTAAATCAAAGCCATCATCCAACCTAAGAGCCCTCTCATCCTCACTCATTAAGTGATATACCATCAACTTTAAAGTCACTATCATCACTATCCTCATGTTCATCATCTTCAACATTATCTCTACCAAGCTCTACCTCATCTACTTGAACATTAACAACACCACCATACTTAACATTAACTGCACCATCATAATCATTAACAACACCATCATCCTTAACATTAACACCATAATCACCATTAACAACATCTTCATCCTTAATAGTAACACCAACATAATCACCATCATCACATACTACATCTTCCTCAACATTAACAACACCATCATCTACTACTTTGTCTTGTACAACATTGCCTCACTTTATACTGAACATATATGTCTACTGATGCGGCAAAGCGGCAAGCAACAAAAGTTTTGGAATTTTTTTCGGGAATTTATCGTGTCCACAGAGATTAGTGCATTGAACCGCCATTCAATAGTTTCTGCAATTATGAGTTTAGATTTGAATGGGTAAAGCATAACAACATAAAAGTAAATATTAGCACAAAAAGAATCCATTCCTCGGAAAGAAGCAACTTATCAAGCATTGCATATAATCTACTTCTCACAAACTTAAACTTATCGACCAGTTATACTCAACCTACAATACTCGTCAGTATCATCCAACATTGCTCAAACCCTAAGTCATTTCTAACCTAAAGTAGAGAGAACTACTATATCCTCTCTTTAGTACCATTATTATCATTTTCTTCATAATGTTGAAATTTTTGACTTTTAGGTTGGTCAAAAGCCTCTACTGCTAATTTTTTTTTTCAATTTAAAAGGGTGGGTTAGGAATTGAGGTTGAAAGGAGATGAAAGGTAGTATGGTCTTTAGGTGGAAAGAAATAAGTCAAAATATTGTCTTTATGTTGTCCTTTTTGTGGAAGTGGGGTCAAGATTAATGAAGGAAGGAATTATAATGTTTGTAGGGGGGCCTTGTGCGGGATGGCCTTTACTATGGGAGTATTTGCTTGTTGATGATGAGAGGGGTCCGATTTTTTATGGCAATTTTTTTTCCTATTTTGGTCAAAGGTGAAATATTTTTTGGCATTTTTATTAGGGTTACAAAGTGGTGGTTAATAGGGGTAGAAACTTGATTGAGAGGTTTCCTAAAGTATGCATGTGTGTCATAGTCCGACAATCACCTTGAGTTTCTTCATTAAAGGTATTAGATTTCAAATCGGTTATTGAAATTGATGGATCTTTTTAGTTGACTGATTGAAGGGTAATGTCATTTAGAATTGATTGTTGACTCATTTCTGTTTTTAAAATGATTGCTAGTAATGATGAATGATTGATTGCTATTAATGATGGATGATTGAGAAATAAATGCATTAGAATCTTGTCGATGGTTTTGTTGGTTGGTGATGATTGTCGTGTTGTCTAACAATGATATAACATTAAAAGTGTCTGGAGGAGCATTAAATGACTCTATTGTGATCGTAGAACACGCGGGTCTACAAAAGATGCTTTTCCACTTTAAAAACGCGTGGCAGGCGCGTGAGAAGAAACTTTTCCAATTTTAGAGCGCTGTGAGGCGCGTGGGTATCTATAAATGTGCAAAAATTGTTAGTGATTTTATTTTCATGGTTTTGGGGTATCTCGTTGGGATCTTGATAATCTTTTATTCCATTTTTTTTACTGCAATTGCGACTAAGGTGACTATAACATCCACAAGAAGTGAAAATAATGTGAAAACTTCAAATTAGTGACATTGGCCCAATTTTTTTTTCCAACTATAGGATGGGTGAGATCTACTTCAACACAAACTCTAGTAAATATTCCACGCTTGACTTTTAAGGTATTGTTATCAACTTTAATCAAACATCCTATGGTAGAGGCCATGGTTAGCATGAAGCTTTCATCATAATAAACCAAATTTAATTCTGGAAAGCGAACCCAAACTATAGTTCTTTCCACCTTTGCGTTAGGAGAAGAAAATTCTAGTGTTCAATGAAAGATGATGAGGTAGTGATTAAAGATCATACAAGGACCATGCGAAATAACACATTTTTTGTCTGCAACATGGTCGAACTTAAGCATGAAAAAACATTATCGTTATCTATGATTACAAACCCTCATTGCAATTTCCAAATTCTTTGGAGGCAGTCCTTGATAGTGTGGTAGCCAGTGCTTTTGTCTAAAAGTTTGACCACGATGGCATCAATCCAGGGGTTACACATGTCTTAAAGAACATTTTCCTCCAAATGAACTTTACGAAGAAAGCAATTTTCATTTTCAATCTTGATGCAAATTTTATTAATAATGATCATGCCTTATTTTTCTCGGACAATAATGACTTAAGCGTTACTAGTTAGTTTGTCTTTGAAGAATAATTTAGGAGTTCTTAGAATGTCAAGTGATTTTTTTATGGGTTGGGATGATTATTCACATTATTAACAGAGAAAACATAATAAGGTTCCATGAAAAAAGCTTTGTTAAAGCTAGTAGTTTGAGAAAACACATTTACAATGTTTGATATAGCTTAGGGGTGGAAATAGGCTGGGCCGAGCTAGGCTTTGCCAAGCCTAGGCCTGACCTGTCAAAAAAATCGAAGCCTAAGCCTGGCCTGTGGCCTGTCGTAGGCTTATTTTTAGGCCTGAGCCCAGCCTTTTCGAAGGCCTGGTTAGCCTGTTAGCCTACATAAAAGCCTATTTATTTTGACATACTAACTAAAGTAATGTTTAAATAGACTAACTAACTAAAATACCAAGAGACTAAAAATTTATTTGCATTGACTTATTTTAACTTACTTATTAGCATAAGTTCTGGGAGACTACTTGTTTAAGAGAACTTATAAAAACAATGTTCATCAGGTGTTTTCATCTTATTTTCAAAAGTTCTTTAAGATAACCAAGTTTTATTTATGTATTTTAATTCAAAGTACAACACATAACATAATGATAATAACAAAATTATTCATATTTTTTTAAATAGGCCGGCCTGAAAGGCTTAAAAGGCTTTTTTTTGGGCCTGAGGCCTAGTCTTTTTAACTAAATAGGCTTATAAAAAGGCCTAGGCCTTTTCTATTTATAAAAAATGTGTGGCCTGGCCTGAGCCTTTATAGACCAGCCTATAGGCCCCTGTTATCGGCCTGGCCTATTTCCACCCCTAATAGCTACAAGGTAATGAACAATATCACATCATTTGAAACCTTGATATGAAATTTTATCATCATACAGCACAAACAAATTAAACTATATGATTCACACACCACATCTCAAAATTAAAACCTATTTATTCAAATTCAAATGAATTATATTCAACTTTTATTTATATATAAGATATAGGAGAAATCATTACATTACATAAAGTAAACATTATAACATCTATCTTGACCTAACAATTTCACCTTTCATAGCAAGACACAAAGCCCCAAGATTTCCCTCACTCTCAACTTCCACACCAGGCATAACCACACTTCTACTTCCCACAAACCCATCTTCCCCAATCTTAATCTCTCCATATTTCACCATTCCACCTTCCTCACCTTCATATATATGCCCAAACAACAATGCCTCTCTTCCCACACAACCACCTCTCTCAATCTTCACCATTTCAGGGTTCAACATTGCCCCATTGCTATCCACATATGTACCACCATCTAGTTCAATTTCTGCACCCATCATTTTCATCCAAACCAGAAACAAAAATGACCCATTTGTCATATCCATGAAATAGTCACCAACTAGTGTTCTTATAGCTTGCCATGTTGTGTCCATTATGATCCTTTTGCTCCATATTGGGATTGTTTCGCCATTTTTCCTTTTTCCTACAAGAACCCTTTTTGCTATAACACATGATAATGCAGCTGTGAAGCCTGAGAGGATCCAGAAGAATGGAAGTAGCCAATGGAGTGGGAGTTTCTTGGTATCCTTGAAATAAACAACCATGTTCAGAGGAAGGAAGATGGATAGACCAATTACCATGTGAGGTAAAGCTGTTTGTAGAAATGGCTGAATGAAGAGTGCTGAGAATGTTTGATACCATGTTCTTGTTAATGTTAATTTTGGTGGAGTTTTGTTTTTCTGTAATGGTTCTTTTTCAGGTAATGGTGGTGGTGATGATGCCATTGGACAGCAGGATAAGTCAACCTTGACATTGGATTGTTGTACGAGGTTTCTCCATGCTTCTGGGAGTGGTTGTCTGTTACGGACATGCTGACAAATCTCGTAGATTAATGAGCGGCCATGATCGATTGAAGCACTTTGTGTGTTGGAAGTAGCTGAAATTACATCCAATTCATTGCTTTTGAGATATGGATTGAACTCGAGCTTCTGTGATTCTTCCATTGAGAGATTCTCATTGATGTTTATCTCTCCAACATCAATGAAAGGGAATTGATTTTCATCCCATGGTTTGGAACAATCCAATGCAATCTCGCGGGCTTGTTCGTCGTCTGGAACTGGTCTTAGTTGAATTTGGAAAACATAACAAACTCCATTTGAGGAACTAACACGGTTTTGAAAATCGTCAGCAAGGAAAAGCAAAGGACGTGAATCATTTGTGTCTCTAGGAATAGCACCTGTCTCTGGTGGAAGAATCCCTGTTGGGATAACTTTGCCTCTGTCTTCATTGATGCTTGTGTCATATGGCCTTAACTTGAATTTCACATACATTTGTTGTCCATCTTCGAACCGCATGAGCCTGCAATAGTTTGAGAAGTAATGCAATTCGGCATATGAATCGGCATGTCTAAGGGAACTCCACACTGCTTCACGAACATGTGGAGCACCCTTCACTAGTTCTTCCCTTGCAGCAAGTCCACACACTAGCCAGCTTGCAAAATCAGAGAGTGTTCGAGCATAAAACGCGTTTCCTGTTTTTAGTGTTAAGTCAATGAGAGTAGGAGGAGGAGAATCAGTAACAAGTTTATCGTCAGAAAGAATCCTCAAAGCAGCACCGCGTGCATCAATTCTTGCATCATCATCGGCACTCAAGCTATTACTATGTCTTACTAAGATAGGGTAGCTTTTTCCAGGGCGAAAAATCTTGTGCATTGGAACACCTTCAAGTTTGTCATATATTTTCAATTGCCCTTTTCCACCAACACCAATGCGATGGAAATATCTTGCTTTAGCATTCATAGTTGTTGCAGCTAGATTTGCAGCCAAATTCGCAACTATTTTCTTGTAATCCATGTCCATCTCCTCAATTCTTTCATCAAAATTAGCACTTCCTGAGTTCCTCATAGTAACTCGGGTTTGAGATCCAATGTAAACACTACCTTCATGGAGTATAGAGTTCATTGGAGCAACTGAAAGGGCACCTAGAATCACATTCTTTTCAACAAGAGAACCAGGGAGAATAAGACTTTGACTACCTACAACTGAGTTATCTTGAACCTCTATTTTTCCACAAGCATATCCATTGGAATAATTGAACCCAGTGATTATGCGGCAAAAGTCACCGAGATGAACCCCATCACCAATTGACATTAACTCAGGATTTGAAACTGGATTGATGGCTCTAATGGAACAATGCTTGCCAATTTTGGCACCTAGAAGGCGTAAGTATACACAAAAGGCTTCTGTTCCTGAGAGAAGCTTTGCAAATCTGAGGTGGCAGGAAAGGGTCAGTTGGTTTTGAAGCCAAGTTTTGAAGTGAGTTTGATTTTGACTTTTCAATAAACGAGTCAAAAAACAGGTGAGAGAGGTGAGTATGAGCCCATGAAGCAAGTATGCACATGCAAATGAAATGGAAAAGGCAATGGGATTTGATGGAACATCAGAAAACATGATAGCATATGCAGTAATAGTGAATGGTATCCAATGGAAGGCTCCACATATGCACATAAATGAAAAACTTTGGAATGAAGCGGTTTTTTGGAAGAACCATGTATACATGAAGTAAGTAATAGCTGCAGCAAGGGAACTAAGAAAGCCAACAAGGTAAATCCCCAGAAAATGGTATATAGCTTCAGACTCAGTTTTGTTGGTTGTAACGAGCAACACTGCATTCTGAAATAAATAAAAATAGAAAATTATTGTATCATGATTCATGATAATTATTATATGGAATGTATTTTTTAGCAATAAGGCATTCTATTAGGATATAAAATGTTTTGGTACTCCGAACTAACCTCTTTAACATTATTAAGCTTTGTAGGTTTGAGCACATGTTGGCCTCCTTCAACCTTTTGTAGTGGTTGTATCTCAGCTCCTTCTTTAACAACACTTCCTTTTTGAATAACAGCATACGGTCCAATGGAAGAATTCCGGCCAATCCTAATAGGATGGAGACTTAGAATTCCATTCTTAACCTCATGGCTTTGAACCAGAACCCCTTCAGAAATGACAGCTTCATCTCCAATTGAAACCAGCGACGGGTCTGTGATGTCGACTGTGTCAAGCAAAACTGAGGATCCAATTCTTGCTCCAAGTATCTCAAACCAGTACTTCAGAAACACCGTTCCTTTGAGGTGTGTAGCCAGAACTTTGGATGAAATTTCCTGGCTTTTATAAAGTGCCCACCACTTGACAAAGGCCATTGAATATATGGATATTTCAGGAGTAAGAGCATAGTTTGGTCTCAAGAAAGAGTTTCCGAAAAATGAAATGCAAATGCATGTAGAAGCAATGCAAAGGATCCAAGAAAGCGGAGCCAAAGCAAGTGAAATTAGATAGTTTGACCAAGGAGTTCCATACGCTGACTTATCGACACTTGCGATGAGACTTTGAAAAGTAGTGATGGTTAGATAAGCAGGAGAAACCAAAAGGATAGAAATGAAAACAAGTGCTAAGGTTTGAAGTGCATATATACTCCATTGATGAGACTTGGACACATCCACGACGAGTTCAGTAGATTCGGTTTCATCTTCTGGAGCATAGGATGGATTGCTCAAATGGTGAGGTTGAGACTTCAACAGAAGTTTCTCTGAGAAGTTGGCTAATTCTTGAATGCAGGATGCACTAAAAACATCTATAGCTGCAACTGGAACTCCGAGGAAATCTGAGAGTTTTTGAGTTGCTTTCACGACACCAATTGAATCAATTCCATAGGTTGACATGTTGTCTGTCACAGAGATTTTGCTTACCGAGATTCCAGCCTGCTCAGAAATAAGCTTTTTCAAGAACTCCAGAATTTCTTTGGTACTGATTCTTGGACTAGTTAGAGATGCACTTTTCTCTAGCCGCGCCCGGGGCGTCCTTCCTTCTTGACATGTTCCTGTAGTGAATGACCTTACCAGTGTTTTCTTTGTCAGAACAGGTTGTGGTACCAAATTCAGTGTTCCATCTGCAAACTGTTTGAGACATTCGAATCTTTTAATTTTTCCTGATGTAGTCTTGCTGATGGTTCTAGGCTTAATCAACTTGACAGAAGCAACATTGACTCCATGTTCTTCGGCCACACGTGCTTGAATATCTTCAACCACATCTTTGCTAACTGGTTTACCATCTCTTAATTCTGCAATCACAACCAAGCCAACCTGATCAGAACCATCCGGCAAGGAAATCCCTTTTGCCGATAAAGTTTCTTCAGGGACACCAATGACAGCACAACATCCCGGACGAAGAAATTCAGACGAATTTTCGACTGTCTTTTCAACATCTGAAGAATAGATATTTCTTCCAGCAACAATGATAAGATCCTTGATTCTTCCAGTGATGAATAGTTTTCCATCTATTATCCTTCCCAAGTCTCCAGTTCTTGTGTAGACACGTCCAGGATGGTTCGTAAGCTGATTTTGAAAAGTTTTCTGACTCAATTCTTCCTTCCCCCAGTATCCTATTCCTGCACTTGGACTACTGATCCAGATTTCACCTTCCTTTCCATCTTCCCGAAGCTCTTCACTGCCATCTGGATCAACTATTCTGATGTCAATGTCTGCATTCCCTGGATGAACATATCCACAACAAACTCGTCCTTGCCAGTCAACAAGAATAGGTTTGCCTTCTCCAAATGCACAACTGACAAACACACAATTCTCTGCTAAGCCATATCCAGGAGCCATCGCCTTTTGAGACAAGCCATAAGGACCGGTTAGCTCAAGAAATCTTTTCAATGTCTTCTGTCTCACTGGTTCAGCAGCAACCATAAGAAAAATCATGGATGAAAGGTCTAGACTCTGAAGCTTATCCTTGTCAGTAGACTCTAATCTTCGGATGACTAACTCAAAAGCAAAGTTAGGTCCAGCACTGTGTGTTGCTTGATACTTGCTCATGGTTTCTATCCATAAGAGTGGTTTCTTGATGAATGTCATTGGCGAAAACAGAAGCGCAGTTCCACCACTGACAAGAGCTGTAAAAAGTCCTCCAATCAACCCCATGTCATGATACTGAGGAAGCCAACTCACCAGTACTGTCCTTGAGGTGCTCTTGTACTTACTTTGCATCAGCTTCACGTTGTGAATTAGTCCTCCATGAGTGATCATGACTCCTTTAGCATCACCGGTTGAGCCTGAAGTAAACTGCAAGAAACATATATCACCAGGCTGAGATTCAACCTGATCATTATATTGATCCTCCATAGCTGAACTTCTTGAGTTATTGACCCAAGTATCAGTGTGCAGCCACGGAAGACTTGGCCACCGAGCTGAGGATTTCCCATTTTTCAATGTGATGAAATTTTTCACCAAACCTGCACGGACTGCTGAGTGATAAGCTACTGTTGATAAAATTGCCCCTATGCCACATGATTTTGCAATGTTCTCAATTTTTAAAAGTGCTTGTCCACCTCTTTGCATGGGATCTGGGGGAAGAACTGGAACTGGTATAACTTTAGCTCTTAGGCATCCAAAGAATGCATCAATGAAATCTAGACCGGGAACATAGACTAGAAGAACCTTGTCACCAGGTTTTATAACCGGCTTATGGCTTTGTAAGATCTTACTTGCAATGCAAGAAGCTCTTAAATGTTGCTCCCTGTATGTCCTCTTACCTATCACCATCCCTTCTTCATTTATCCAGCTATAAAGGGTTCTGTCTTGAGTGACTGGATGAGTTCCCCAGTGCTTTAAATAGCTACTCAAAGTAGGCAAATCGGGAAATTCCACGCCGGGCAATTCAGCTAGCTCTTTAGGTTCCTTTCTCTGAAACTCGGTTTGCAAGGGAAACAAACTCTGCATAAGACATGCTTTTTTTAAGTGCATGTATATATGGAAAACATGACTGCACAAAAGTACTCAAAATTCCAGATTATTCAAATCAATTCCAGCTAATAATATATAAATGCCAAATTACCTTAGTGTAAGGAAACACCGGCAAATCACTGCTATTTGCAAAGTTCTTGCACATAAGAGCCATGGCATACGAAGAATTTCTCTCCGTGAGCTCAAATGCCATAAGTCCACCGACATAATATGTATTCCTTGAACCTTGGAGCTCTGATTCCAACTTTTCATAGAACCCGTTTTTCATATCTGCATTCAAATATGAAAAATTTAGATTTCCTATTACTTGAAAAGAGGGAATGTGGAATATAGAAACCATAAAATACCTTGGCTGCTAACATGAGGAAAATACTTAAAGCGGCGTTGAAGTATGAAGCTCTCAACTTCTCCTCCCACTGCTTCTATTGCCTTGATTGCTAGCTCAGTGATAGTTGGCCCCTTAATATCAAAAGAGTTTCCGTAAGACCAGAACAAGAATATATCAGAGTCGGCGTAAAACTTCTGCATGGCTACTGGATTTCCGATCGTACTCGGATCTTCCATATATTCATTAAAATAATAAAATCCAACGGGCATATGATCAAGCCCTTTGATCTTAAAAACAGTGGTGTAGTAGTCATTTGTCTCTACTTTGCTGAATAACTCCTTTTCAATGTCACTAGCGTCCATCACCTCTGCTTCATAATCTGCCACGACTTAAACTCATTAGATATCTTTCTGGCTGAAGCAATATACAAACATAATATGTAAATACGGTCAAACAGTCAAGTTAGAAATTTACATACCTATGCAAGTTGAAGGCACTGATCTATAAGTTCTTCCATATTTTAATGGAAAGTTACCCGAGACTACAATCTTATCAAACTCCAGAGTTTCAATTTCATTTGAGCTCTTAACATTAACAGTGACACTGTCAGAATTACGCCTTATTGCCAACACTTCAGTGTTACATTGAAGTTTTATAGGAAGTGATTCAGCAATCTTCTGCCAAAGACTTGTGTATCCACCTTTAAATCGTCGAATTTTTCCAGCCATGGATGTTCTGGTAAATTCATGAATGTAGGCATAAGGCATGTCTTGAATGAATCCATATCCTGAAGCAGTATAACTATATGCAACAGATTTAGGAACTGATTTGAGTCCATGACGCTCAAGATATTCCGGAGTTAAGTCTGCCGCAACTTCACTGACAGCATGGATCCCAAAACGACCGGAATTCTCCATCTTTTCCTGTGAATATCACAAGACGAATTAGCAGTATTCAACTTTCAATTGTCATCTCTTATGAAGATTAACAACAGAACTAGAAGACTTATGAAGATTAACAACAGAATAAGAAGACTAACTTGGATTTTCAATGTGAGTGAAATAACAGATACATAATCATCAGCAACTTTAATATCTTGGTATTTTCCCGAGGAAGTGTCGATAACAGCAAGCTTGTGGGAGTCCAATTCTTCTAGCGCAGAACCAGTCTCTTTTGCCAAGTGAAAGATCACAGGAGCACTGCTTGCAGCCAGAACTTGCCCACCCAGGTCATAAACTTTTCCTGCATAAACATATTAAGGACCCTTTTGTTACTGTTTTTTCGTAATTTGTTTTAATAAGCCATCAATTTAGTCCATAAAATATATAAACGGTCTTTACTAGCTAGTGTACCTTCAATTTCTACTGATTCACACATGCCACCAACTGCATGGTGTTTCTCCAAGACAATGATATTATTGTAACCAAGCCTTGCCAATGCATAGGCAGCTGATATGCCACTTGGACCGGCACCGACTATTCCAATTCTGGTGTTTACTGGCAATGAAGGATGTAGCTTCGAGAATTGTTCCTCTATTGATTTTTCAGGATCCATCTCTGAAATTCAAAACCTGCAATATACAAAAGCTTTTGAAATCAATACTATTACAATGAATGCATTCAACTTTTAAGGGGATTTAGCAAGAATTGCAATAAGGGAAGTTGCTAAATTAGAGCCTGTTAGGATTGACGTATTTAAGTTTTTCTAGTGGTATCAACACTTGTGTGACAGAGCTTACGGAAATAACGTATGACATGTTTGTAAGTTGTTTTCAGCTTATTTCTATAAGCTCTCCAGAATAGTTTATGAAAATAGTTTAACTTTGTTTTATTTTTGTTATAGAAAGAGCCCGTTTGGATTAGCTTATTTGAGTTTATGTACTCACATAAGTTTTGTGAGATTATTTGAGAGAATTTAAGAAAACAACTTACGATATTTTTCATAAGCTTTTTTCAGCTTATTCTCTTTTGTAAGATATATCATGAAAACAACTTATAGCATATAAAAAAAACAATTTAATATTATTTTATTATTTGCTATATAAATAACTTATGTAAGCTTATACATTAGCACTTATAAGCTGTTTGTTTATCCAAATAGAACCATATTTTGTAAATAATCACTTATATGATAAAATGCTAACAGCGCTTAATCTTATTGTTTACCAAAACATAAGAAAGTTGTTAAACAAGTTTGATTATTTAAGGAAATTAACATGAACTTCTAAACAAGATTATTTTTCTTTTCTTAAAGGAAAAGTTGCTAAATATAGAAAAAACACGGTTCACCACTTTTATGCTGGAGAGACATATAATATATACCTTTTGAAATGAGAAGTGTGGAGTGTATTACAATCTTGATGAGAGGACTTAATCAGCTAGGAGCATTGCATGTAACACTTGCTGTGATTGCAATATCATTGTCAGCAAATAATTCATGACATAGAGTTCCACACACATGTTTATGTTGTGAGAAAATACCAGAAAGATTCTCATACCAAATATGAAACATGTTAGCATAGAAATGATGTAATAAGTGAAAGCTAGCAAAAGTGATTGTAAGCATGAAAAAAGTGTTACAAAGAGAAGAGTGATTAAGTTGTTTTATAGTAGTTACCTTACTGATGATGATGAAACAGATTAATTTGGTTATTTCTCAGAGGAGGATGCCAAATGGCATGTAGGGAAAACTGAATGAAACCGCTGAGCTCATTAATGTTATATATAATATAAATGAAGGGTATAATCTAATTGAGATTATAAAAGTAATTTTATTTATAAGAGTAGTGACAAGATGAAAATATTGTTTACCTAGTCCTCGATAACTACTAGAGTTTTACTGCCTGTTCAACATATGCCAACTTAGGATTATCTAAGGTATATTACCTTGGAATAATCCGTCTGATGCTGACAAGTTTACCTCATCCTTGTCTTTGGGATCATTAACGTTAGATCAAAATCGTTTCTAGTACTAAGTACAAACACATGCAACTAAATCTAATGATTGGAAATCAATTCTGAGTGTTTGATCTAACATCAACTAGACATGAACTAAATGAATGGTATATAAGAACGTGATTCTTATATTTAATGTATAAAGTTTTGAGTGAAGATGTTGTGTCAATATCTCGTGTAGCGATTATGGTTATGTTGTTGCTACATATGTTTTTGAAGTTTTTTTTCTGAACTTTTTAAGTATATCATAACTTTTTGGAGTTGTTGATGCGGTTTAGTTTGGTTCGATTTTAATTATATCTTTTGAAGATGTTGTGTCAATACTTCTAGTTTTTTTATTAGTTGTCGATTTTTTTCTATCATATTAATTGATTAATTATTAGAAGGTGAATTCTTATCTATCCAATTTTTTGTGATGGGTAGAGAAGTTGTCCCCTTATTAGAATTTCACAATCAGATGTCCATACACAACTACCAGCTTAACTATGGTCAAAATGGTGGAATTATTTTGGTGTCAAACAGCCTAGCATATGAAAATTTTTGCACAATGTTGAAAAGATAAATTATTAGCTGCATTTATTTTTCAAATACAACAGTAATTAATTAATATTTCTTGCATCTCAAGTGATAAATCGTTTTATAAAAAAATTAAAATTCAAAATTACTTTACAATACTTATAAACTATTTATGTTTTTTTCTCTATCATACTACTTATTACTCTCTTTTATTCAAATTCCTTAATTTTTCTTTCTTGTGTTAAAAATTAATGATAATTTTATAAAATAATTTATAATTTATTTTTTCGTATAAAGTTAAATATTTTTTAAAAATTTTTTAAACAGTAAAAAAGGACTTATAATTTAGAACATGCATAGTACTACTCATTTGTCTCAGAAAATAAATAGTCAATATTGAATATACCTTTATAAAAAATTAGGATAATATTTTCAGATAAAATTTACCCATTAATTCTACTATAAAATTATTTTAATATATGATAAATATTAAATACACCATGAGTGTTTATAATTAGTATGTAACAATGAGTTTGGCTATAATATGCTTTTTCAAGATTCGGAATCATCACAATGTGCTTATAATTTATATTTTACTACTATTGAAGCTTAATAACGGAATTTTCAAAGCTTGTGATGATGAAATTTCCATTATTTTAATTTTTTTGTCTTTCTTATAGTTAAGGCATCAGATTCTGCAAATTATTTAATATACATATTGTATGAATAAGAAAAAAGAAAACAACCAATGAATATATATGTGGTCAACGCCATGAATAGTTTATTCTAACTTGTTTTATAACTTCAAAGTTTTTGGCACATCTTTCGTTTCTTTCGAGTGAGTTTGAAATTTGTCAGAAAAAATATGTTCTCAATTTTTGTTTTTCATAGTTTAGTTTTTATAATAATCAATGAAGAATGTCAATAGAAATCGACTCAACATGTTTAGATTTTTAAGAAGTCTTAGTACCCTCGAAATTTCTTTTCATTTTGGTGAATATAATATCTAAAATATAATATAAACAAAAAATGGTTAAGTTTCACATATTAACTCGTTAAGAATGGTAGTTGATTGTATTTAATATTTAATATATCAACTAAAAAATGGAATCAATTGCTTAATTTTTCTGTATAACTAATTATTAAATATGAGAGAATATGAATTCATTTATCCGTTCCCTCCATCCTATTTCAGGATTTACTCTCCTACGTTTTGAACTATCAATTATCTAAGATGGAAGAATCAAACTCCACTTAAGAGTTTGTACAATCTCAGAAGCACGTTGGATTATCGGGAGTGTGACACTCCATTTAGTTCAACCTATACCTTAGGTTTTCCTTTCATTTATAAGTTGTTTCTTCACTTATAGTATGTAAAATGCATCGTTTATTTAGCTCGATTTGCACTAGTTTTAAGGTTAAACTCGTGCATTTTGTGGTGTTATGTTGGTTTTCTGCTGTGCATTTCAGGTACTGATCATGTTGAAGTCTCAGTGACGAAAAAATAGTGAAAAATGGCAAAAACGATTAATTATTGAGCACTTCAGGTTGTCGTGACGGGCTTTGCCCTGCCATGACGCCATCATGAGGTGACCAGCAACAACCGTCAACGTAGTGAAGGAGGCAAGTGTAAAAAAAAAGCATGACGGACGACCCGTCAGTAGGATGATAACCGTCATGCTAATGACAGTCAGCATGATGACAACTGTCATGATGTCGGACTCCAGAATTTTAGCCATTTTCAACAGTTCTGTTTTGCCAATTCCAGCATTTTCTCCACTGTTTTTGCACGATTTTAGCAGTTTTTAACACGTGTTTTATTATATAAATAAGGCTTTAGAATCAGATTTTTGTAATCTAAGCTTCTAATAGAATTAGTAACTTCAAAGCATAAACATTTAATATTAGAGTGTTTATGCAACTTTTGCTTTAATATTTTCTGCACTTTGGAGCTAGCTGTTGCTGTTACTTAAATTGAAGTCTGCCAACATTATTTCCAATATTATTTTATGCAATTTACAAATTCCTCTATTTACTTGCATATGCTTATTTTCATTATGTATGCAATAAAAGGATCCAGGTTTGAGTAGATTTTCATAATGTCTGAAATGGGAGGACTGTTGTACTCTAATAAATTGTACGTTAAATAATTGTAATGAAAATTATTTTTAAATTTGAAAATTCTATTTTTATTATTAAAAGTTTGCTAAGAAAGTAAAAACACCGCGATATTAGTTTTAGCTCAAAAGAGTGAAACGGTAACCGATTGAAAATAATTTCAGAAATTAATTTTTAATTACCGCGAAAATGCTTTTCAAATTAATTTAGAAAACATTAATTTCCAAAAAGGGATTTTAAAATTATAGTCGTACTTGTGAAAGCGGATATTTATACGTTTAAAATTTAATACCGGATACGCAAAAGCGGCCAGAATCTCTAAATTAATTTTCTACTAAATAGTTTTTTGAGTATGAATTGATTATTTAAAATTTGTACACGCGAAAGCGGACAATTACAAGTTTGAAATCTGACACCGTACACATGAAAGCGAGCAGTTCCTTTAACTTTATCTTTACCCGTGAAAAAATATTTTCTCCTTATAATTATAAAACACGATTTTGTGAGTATCAACGGTCGACGAGAATTACATTTCAATCTCTCGTTATTAGAATTCATTTTAAACCTCTTATTTCCAATTACATGAACAAACCAAATCGCACCGCCTTAAATAAACAACATGATAATAGATAATGGTACTTGTCAATTGGTCTCTGTGGAATTCGACATCTTTTATACCAAAATCGATAAAGTCGTGCACTTGCGGTCCCATCAAATTTTTGGCGCCGTTATCGGGGACCAATATCGTCAATATCGTAACTCCATTATTACACCGTATAACTATAGACTAAGGAAATTCTTTGCTATTATTTTATTTTTTTCCCTCTTTCGGTTGTATGCAAAAGACCTGAACCTCCAAGGAATTAGTCCAACCGATAGACGAATTTATGTCAAATTGAAGGTGTTTTAGTGAGGAATGTATGAGGTGCATATGGGGTGAATCTAGAAATACATCTCCGGACAAAATTTTGGAGAAAAATGGGGTGAGATTCACTTCAGGACTTGTTTTGGGAAAAAAAGGGTGCGTCCGGAAATTCACTTTCGAGATCTGAGAGACATTTTTCGATTTTCGTTAGAGTATTTTTCCACCACTTGGTATATGATATGAGTTGTAGTTGAGTTAGCAAATTCGAACCGATCTCTTTGAACTCGCTCATGTTTGGCTTAATCTTGCGTTATTGCCTTTTGATATTCTATAAGTTTCATACATGGTGGGTGGACATAGATCGGTAGACATATCAATAGACATATCGAGGAATGCTATTCTTACACCATTTATTACACCAAACACTGTTCATCGTATTTGGTTAATCCAGAGTAAAAACTTGGTTAATGCAGTACTGAAGTTGGTTAATGCAACATTCAGGTATTAAAAATAAGTTTTAGCAGTCACCAAACTTGGTTAATGCAGTGTAAAAATTTGGTTAATGCAGTAATAAAGTTGGTTAATGCAACATTCAGGTATTAAAAATAATTTTTAGCAGTCATCAAACTTGTTTAATGTTGTGTAAAAATTTGGTTAATGCAATAATGAAGTTGGTTAATGCACGTCCAGGTATTAAAAATAAATGTCCGTACATGAATAGTATTCGCCAGTACATGAATAGTATTCGTCCGTATATGAACAGTGTCGTCCGTACATGAATAATATCGTCCGTACATACGGTGTAAGTGTAAGAATTGGTGTAAGAATAGCATTTTCGTTTAAATAAATAGACTAAGTAAAGTTTTGAATTTCTCTATTTTAAAAAATAATATACATTTTTTAGAATTTTGATGGTACATACTCATTATTTAATTATTTGAAATCATGTCATTTTTACATTTGATTATTTAAAAAAGAATAAATTTTTAAATTAATTTTACTTGCAGAGTATCCAACAAAACTTCATATTATCAACATGGGATACAATATTTTAAAAAAGTTGATATTTCCACTTATAGTTTGGAAGTTGAATTTTCCTTTTCCATAATTTTTTAATTATTGAGCAATAGCAGGACTTATAAATGTACCTATAAAATGAAAGTAAACTCGTTTAACAAAAATGATTTTCTGAAAACAGTGACATTAGGTTATTAACAAGTCAAATAAAAGATGATTAGAAATGTGTACGTTAATGTTAATTATTGGGGTTATAGTCAAATGAAAATGTTAATTATTGGATTAAAAGAGCTAGTCTCCCACTATCACACATATATTTTTGCAGGCCGTTATAATTTCGTTATCGCAATGACTCAAACAAGAATATACCAAAAAACAATTAATAAGATGCATTGGCCAATGCTACCTTTATGATGAAAAATAAATTTCTATATATATAGCAAATATAAAATATCTCATGCTTGATTTAGTCTTAACAAATACAAAGGGTACGAAGTCAATTTCCAAAGAAATACAACAAAGCCACGGATGTGACACGTGTGCTAAGACATTGCATCAATGCCACATGGGGACTCATAATTATTTCGGTATTATCGAGTGATTTTCGAATGGTTGAATAGAAAGTATATGCAAAGTTATTACTCCAACACACGAGTTAGTGTAAAAGTAATTTTAATGTATGAATGAATAAATATTTGGAATGACGTGTGTTGTGCTTTATATAAGGCGGAACTTAAAAACGTTTTAATGACATCTGACACTTCACGCGGGTGGTCGTCTGATCCAATGGTGGGAAGAGTGTTGGAGGTCAGAACCACGTGTTCTTCGATGGGGTGAGGTCTCACACCTATTCCGTGCATTTTTTCATGCAACACTTGTTATTGGACCTTTCATCGTGGGTCTTACGAGCCACCCAAAATAATTATCCCTCAAGCTTTTGTTCATATTTGTAGAATGAGGGGTTGTCATGCATGTCTTTAGTCTGAATTCAAGTAAAAGGAAGTGGAAAGGATTCAAAAGTACATCAATAACATTGGGAACAAACGCATTAAATATCTCCCTCGTGATTAGCAACATTTAGCAAGGGAACCTCGATGGGTGGCCATATACCTGGCGCAATTATGTCTTCCTATACTAGAGTTATCGAGTATTATGAATAATATGAAGTAAGAACTCGGCCGTTGGAGTCACAATTCACGCTCCACAATATTTATTATTGTGGATCATACAATTTCCTTTGTTGGAGAATATATAGGGAGCCATGGGGTCACCATCTCCCTTTTTGTTGCTCGTAGATCTTGATAACTCTTCTTATGTGTTTACAACTTATTTCAACTTCGTCAATTCCTTCGGTTGCTTTGTTTTAACCCATTTGTGCCCCCTCTTATGGCGAAATGTGTAACGAGCTGGCTTTCGATATCATCTCTTTCAAGGTAACACCTCAACAACTATCTCACTTTTGATGCGTCCGCAAGTGTACGCAAATATCGAAGTAATATAAATATTGTCAAATTCACAGAGACCGATATCAATCTACTGTAATATATTGTCGCTTTGTAGAGCTAATAATGAATAATTGATTAAGGGGAAACTAAGACTAGAATAAAAATTAAAATAAGATTAAGGATATATATATATATATATATATATATATATATATATATATACTAGTTATTAACTGTTAGATTCAAGCGCTTAAATACTTATTTTTCTTACTACCCCTTTTGTCATCAATACAAAATCAAGTAAAGGAAATAAGAAAAGAGACTGGGAAAAATATCATTAGACCAAGGAAATATGATTTTTAGAACCAAAATATTTCAGAAATAGTCAAAAACAATCAAAAGGTGCTAAGTACTAAAGCTTGGGGTTTCTTCACAAGCTCCGGGATGGATTTAATATCAGATCCCATGTCATTCTTCCTTGCAACCACTAACTTGAGCTGAGCATCCATTTCATACAACTTGTTGACTAGAGAACCTTGACGAGCAACTCCAGTCTGAAGTTAAGCACCCATAGCCTCTTGATTAGCAACTACTGACGTTAATTCAGCCTTTAATCGCTCTTTCTTCTGGCTAGAAGAAGCTACATAATCAGTAAAGAAAGTCTTCAGATTTTGCAGAACTGTATCCATATATGTTCTAATAGTATCCCACTTAGCATCATATAAAATGGAATCAGATGCTATGAGTCTCTCAGCAACTAGATCATGAACCTTATTAAAGATACAAGTCCTAAATTCTTCCATTTGTGTTTGTATGTGAGAAGGAGGGCTTAGATAATTAGTTGGGTGAAGTAATGAAGGGATAGGTGAAGGTCTATCTTTAGAGAAAGAGAAAGCTATTGTGCCAGATCATGATACAACATATTTTTCTCTTAAAGGGGAAAAGTGTACCTATGGAGGGGTTTATTGTTCAGGAAGGGTTTGATGTTTAGGAGATTATGGTTCTGGTTGTGGTTTTAATCTGAGTTGGTCTTGTATAGCTTGTTCAGCTCCAGGTTCAGGTTTTGGGTCATGTTAAATAACGTTTGTTTGGCATTGAATTGTTTGTTTAGAAATGGGTTCAGCTTCAGAATGAACATGGTTGGTTTCAACTACTGGTTGAAGAGTTTCAGAAGTTGTGGTTTCCAAAGGAATAGCTTGAAGGGGTGTGACATCCATAGGCCTAAACTCTGATTCATTAAAATTAGAGCTTAAGGTTGATGAAGATTGGGGGCTTGAGGATGTTATAGTTTGGTATTAAGGGATAGAGGTTGTGTTAGGGTGTTCTTCTGGTATAGTTTCCATGAATTGATCATTATCAGTCATGATGTTTAATGGAGAGGGTTTTTCATATACTGATATGGTTTCCCTTTATTTTCTTCATCCTCGTCAATTTTCTGTCTAACCTCAAAATCAACAGCAACTTCATCAAAGACTTCTGCCCTAACCCAAAAATCTTTAACCAGGTAGGGGTAAGTAGGACCATTCAGCATTTCGAAGTAAGGTATCCACCCTTGAACTTCAAAATACTCCCTTAGAGAAAACCCATTAACCCTGAAAGATTTGGAATCCACCATCTGCTCCAGTAACATCTTGATATCATTCTCTTTAACCTTCATTTTTCTTGGCTTAATTTGAAAACCCTTTCCAGAATCAACTACCATAGGAGCTTGTTAAGAAGAAGACGTCATTGAAATGAGGTTTAGGGTTCTAAAGAAGTTTATGAAAAAAAATAGGTTGCTTTACTGAGAAGGTAATGAAAGTTGGGGTTGTGAAGTGAGAGGGATAAACGTGTGTAAACAAAATAAAGTGCTTTAAGTGAAAAGTGTTTTTCAATTTTGATTAAAACAAAAATTAATGACAAAGGGGGAACTCAATATTCAAAGCAATTAATCATAATCCAACGGTTAAAAGGCATCAGCTAATACACACATAAAAAAACCTTTCATATGCGTGTCACATAAGTGGGATAGGTGTCAAAAAGGAAGTTCAAATATTTTTCACTTATATGCTATCAGAGACAAATCATCAAATTCTAAGCATCACAGGCTAAGATGCTTCAGAGGCTACTATTCATCAAAGGCTAGTTCAGAGCCTCTGATCATAGTGGCTTCTGATCACCAACAGACTCTGATCCTCCATTCAAAAGCAAGCACTATTCTTATATAAAATACATTTTCATACGCTTTTTAATAAAATCAAATCTTTCTATAGCTAGAGGCTTGGAAAATATATGAACCCATTAATGATCAGCATTAATGAATTATATATCTACCACACCTTTCTGAATATAGTGTCTAATAAAATGATGTTTTATTTCAACGTGCTTAGTTCTTGAATATTGAATTGGATTCTTTGTCAAACAAATAGCAGCAATATTATCATAAAAGATTGGAATACGGCCACTACTACGAAAAAGACATTTAACAACAGTTGAAAAATATATATATAATCACGTAGGTCTTGGCGTTGTTATGTAGAGTGTTGTTGTAAATGTGTTACTTACAATCACGGTCTTGGGACCGTTGTAGTATACTGGAAAGCGTGCGCGATATCACAATGATTAGTTAACTCAACCGTTGTTATAGACCTAAAGGTCCCAGGTTCTATTCTCAACAGCAACATTTTGGAACATAATGCTTTTACAACATAATTTACTTATAACTCTTGTTAAAACACTCTGAAAATTGAAGCGTTGTCTTGAGATTCCCTAGTTGATCTCGCAAAGTAACCTTTAAAAAGAGACTATCGTTGTTTACCAATTTCCAAGGTAAACACCTACGAATCATTGTTATGTCTCGACAATGACAAGTAGGTTTCCATCGCAAGCTTGTGTATACACTGGAATCACAATTGTCAGAGTTCTTCTGCTTCAAAACCGATGAACATTGGCCGAACTTCATGCTTCGAAGAAAACGATGAAAATGAAGAAAACTAATATTATGCTAATTTGATTTGAGTTGTAGAAAACGGATAAACACAGTGGAAAACGAAGAAGCACGATGGAAATAAGGAAGATGATGTACCATTGACAACTCAGCAGCCACGTACACTAACATAAACTAACGTTTGAGGAAAACAGATGGATAAGACTCATATGCATCTATTAAAAAGTTAAATAACTAAGGTAACAAAAAAAATTAAGAGACCAATCTAAACTCTAAGATATAATTAAGGGGAAAAAAATATTTTGCCTAATGTTAATTATTGGGTTATTGTCAAAGAAGAAATGCTAATTATTGGATTAAAAGGGTTAGTCTCCCACTATCCCACATATATTTGCAGGCCGTTATAGTTTCGTTATCGCAATGACTCAAACAAGAATATACCAAAAAATTCATAAGATTCATTGGCCAATGGTACCTTTTTGATGAAAAAGACATTTCTATAGATAGCAAATATAAAATATATCATGCTTGATTTAGTCTTAACAAAACACAAAGATCAAAGGGTACAAAGCCAATTTTCAAAGAAATACAACAAAGCCACGGATATGACAGTATGCAAAAGCATCATAAATGCCAGAGTGACTCATAATTGTTTCAGTATTATCAAGTAGGATGAAAATTGGACTTATATTCATTATATATACTCAAATAATAACTATTTAATAAAGTGAAAACTCACATTTGAATTATGTAAGTGAAAACTCAAATAATTCCTATGGGGGTCACCCCCAGCGAAAATCCCATTTTATCCCTGCTTCAAAAATGCATTTCCGAAATATTTAAATGTGAGTTTTCACTTTATTAAATAGTTATTATTTGAGTATATATAATGAATATAAGTCCAATTTTCATCCTACTTGATAATACTGAAACAATTATGAGTCACTCTGGCATTTATGATGCTTTTGCATACTGTCATATCCATGGCTTTGTTGTATTTCTTTGAAAATTGGCTTTGTACCCTTTGATCTTTGTGTTTTGTTAAGACTAAATCAAGCATGTCAGTTGTATTCTGTTTAAAATATTAACTACTTTTGTTATAGTTTGATTGAGTCAGGTTTTGCCTCTTTAGTATTTTGTTGTATCTTTATTTTTCTTTAATATATTAGTGGTTTATAAAAATAAATTCAATCTTTATAGGAAATATTTTCATTTTTTTCAAAATAAAGATTATTCCAACAAGTTACATTAGTATGGAGATTATTATCGAGGGTCAAAACTTAAACAAATTTTTTATAAAAGCTTGTCAAAAACTTGTCAAAATACAAGTGGATTTCATACTTTTGTTTTTTCCTCCCAAATTATAACTTTTTGGATCCGTTTAATTGTTTTGAAATTGGTTTTTTATCCAAAAATTGGCTCTTCAAAAAAATCCAAGAATTGAATCGAACCGTCGAATCGAACCGAACTGAAGTTAAAATAATCGAACCGTTATGTTTGATTAGTGAACCAAATCATTATGCACAAACAGTTTTAGAACCAAACCGTAATTGAAACTGAACCGAACTGAAACTGAATCCAAACCGAACTAAAACTGAAAATGAAAAATGTTTAAAACAAGTTAAAAAAAATTTAAAAAAAATTGAAATATAACTTAACGGTTTGGTTCTTTGATAAACGGTTCGGTTTGGAAAAAAATTGTTTTCTAACGGATTTGTACGGTTCGGAATTTCGAAATAGTACACCAAACCAATAATTTTGGTTCAATTCTTAGTAAATTGAAACGATTCGGTTGAGTTCGAGTGAATTTTTAGTATGGTTTGGTTTAGTTTTAGACAAAATAATGTATAATTCATAGATCAGATAGATAGATATATAATTGCAACTTTATTCTATGTATTTTCAGTTACATTTGGCGATGCCAGCTTTAGAAGATAATACATATCAATCCTCATGGGAAACAACTTTACTCTCATCAACAACAATTTGATTAGAGATACCATATCTATATCCTTCCAGGAGAATTTAGTGTCGCTTATTGTCATTTAATATCTGCATAACATCTATGAATTTGAATTTTCCACTCTGAAATCATGCAAGCACTTGTATTTTGAGTTAAGCAAAAGCCAGAGATGTTACACATTACATTAAGTTGCCTAACATGCTATTTGTTAAAAACTCTTTAAGTTGGCTAACATGCTATTTGCTTTTAAAAATGTGAAGCTCAAACCAAAAAATAAGCTCATGGCAGGTTTATCAGTTCTAGGCCTTGAATATTTAGACCAAAAAATAAGCTCAACTTACATTGCATTATTTTGAATAATAAGCATCGAGGTATTAGAAGTTTCAGATGCATCAGCTCGAGCATACAAGTAATAATTTCAATAAATGTATACAAATCCTACAATTTCATCTAATCAAGTTGATCTCTCTGCCTTGATCCACTGGCTTGGCTTGTTCATCTACACTTGTAAATATTTGTAGATATTGAATTAAGAGGCCAGTGCAAAGAGCTATATGATTACCTCAAAACTTTTTCACATGAACTTGCTCGCCCTGCCTTGATCCAGACTCAAGCATTGCCTCTAAAAGAGCAACGTCTCTTGCACCCTCGACAAAAGAGAGGCGATGCTCGGGCACAAACTCACTACCCTTCTGCAAAATGAAAATAAATTAGACTAGATAATACATACTTGCATTTAATTGAGGATAAGAAAGGAACGTGATGAACAAAAATATTTGCCAGGATTTTGACACGAAACTAAAAAATGAGAAGGTGGATATGTGGAAGCATTTTGCAAGAATCTTATTACCTTGAGGGTGTTTTCAGAAACGTCACTAAAAAAAGCTTTCAATTCTTCAGTTACTCCAGTGAACGGAAAAAATGAGCTTTTGCATTGTCCATTAGCATCGTATAATGAAACCTATATAGCAACATAACGTCAGAAAATAATGAAATCTATATAGCATCATAACGTCAGAAAATAAAGAAGATAACTGAAAGTGATTTGAAAAGTTCAGATCTACCTAAGATATTACTTATGAAAACCTACAATGTAACTTATAACTATAGTATATACCAGGTATCCATGTTGTCCTTGGAATCCACGCTCAATTTGAAGGGTTCCATTCATGCCAACAACTCGCCACAAGATCTATAATGTGTTTAATGCCATGATTAAAGACTTGAACGAAAAATGCATGAATAATGAACATATATGGAAAGCGTGTGTGTGTTTGTAAGTTGGGCTATCATTTACCAAATGCCTTGGGTGTGTGTGTGTGTTTGTAAGATGAGCTATCATTTACCACATGCCTTGGGTGATCTGGAGGAGACAACCATTACAAATACTCCTGAGCATCCATTCTCCAAATGACTGAGGAAAAACATTCCAAAAATATTTTCAGACTTCTTGGCCGAGTGTTTGTAAAGTTATCTCTGGAAATTAGAAGCTTACAAGACAGATGATAAATTATCTGGTGGTGGTAAGATCAAATCCACATGCGATGTCATGGCTGAAACGGAAACCACCTCACACCCAACAAGCTATCAAGAATAAAAGGAGACGGCCATTAAATCATTATATAGATGTAAAGCCTAATGGCCTCTTTACTAGGTTTCTAATAGAGAAGTAACTCTGTATCAGAGCTGTACATCAGTTCTTTTCATTTTTTTACCTTTTAAGTAGGCAGGAAATTTCATCAACTTCTAGAATCATAAGAAACTTACAGATTGAGGCTTGTTTTGGTGCTAAAGTAAAAGCAAAATTCTTACACAATTTATGCATTCAATAAGATGTGAAACTATAAACATTTCAAAATATATTCTTTCGCAAAAAAGTTTAAATCAGACAAGCAATTGCGTTTCCATACTCAAGTATGTTTTGGCAGATTAAGCATTAGTAAGAAAGTTTTGGTAAAGAGAGGTTCATTCATAATTTAAGATTTCGATGCCAGAGAGTACCGATTGATAACACCGATGATAATCAGAGTTTATCTTCACAAAAATAGCATTGAGAATTTCAGAAGAATGTGAGTTAATGAATAAAATAGTCTGTGGATTATACGGTAAAATCTTGAATATTACCATTCTCAACCCCGCAATGAAATGCACACCCATATCAAGAATGAATCCTCCCTGCCAGAAAACAAAATTATGCAAAAAATGTCAGAATTTTAAATAGTCATGCTGGTTTAGCCTGATTAAGGAAATACAGAAAACCATAATGAACGTTAATGAATATAGGTCAGAAATTCTTAGTACTCCATCATCGGCTATGTCATATAAACTAAAAAGAATTCATATCTGAGAAAGAAATTTCAAACTTATTATTTACTTTGATAAAGTGTGTAATTTTAGGAAACATATTCTTCAGTTATTAAATTATAGTAGAGTTGATTAAGTGATTCAAAGCTTCGACATATGCTCTCCTGTACTTAAACAAACACTGAATGTGCAACTTAATTTCAAAGCACATACAGTAAAACTGCGCCTCCAAGAACTTGAAAAGTATGGGTTTGAACTGTTCATCGATCCTTCTACAATAACTTGGACACTCATCATTTTCCCAATGTCAGCAATTAGCTTCTTGCCCTGCCAAAAGACTATGTGAATGGACAGCCAGATTCATAGGTTAAAATGTCAAAGCAGAAACAAAAAATACCTCAACTAAGGCTGGTTCAAAACGATAATTTTCAGCCACAGACCAAATTATATGGCCAGGAGCATCAGCAGAAATCGATTTGTAGGCAGATAATGCAGTTTGCAGCTCATTTGTACCTGCAGTATCAGATTAATGTTTAATTATGTTGAGAGTTTAGAAGCAGCTATATCACCTTTATTGTTCTTTTCCAATATTTCTTTCTTACCTTATTCTTTTTCCACAAAACCCAAACCAAATTGATGCAATGCAAGACTTGAATGTAATTACATTCTTAACCAATAGTACATCGTCAGTTTCTTACTTTTTAAATTAAATCAAGCAAATTTCAATAGATAAGTGGCATAATGTGCAGGTTCTAAAAAATGCCTAAACGCGACAAAGTTTCAGTTTGACTTCTGTATTATTACATCGTACAGAAGAATTTTACATTCAATGTCTTTCATACCAAATCTTCATAGCGACCTAAATTAAGTCAGTAACATAATCAAGTGATCGCGTGCAAATGAAGAAGGATGGTCTATACTCTAGTTTTCCTAGAATCATGCAAAGAAAAGAAATAAGAAGAAAAAGAACAACAGTATTAATAGTAAAAGAGAATATACCCCAAAAAAGTTAGAGCTACTACTTACAAGATGCAGCAGGTTTCTCTTCATATCCAGAAAATCAGCCATCCAACACATAAGTACATCCAAATACAGAGGAAATATAGTCAGCGGCACAAAAAGATTAATATCAAAATAATGATTATCAAATGTTAAACTGTTCCTCATAAAGAAAGAAAAAAATACACACACAGACACTACATTTGCAATAATCATTACCTTGATGGCATACCACCAACCAATGCCATCAACCACACACTACAATTGCAATAAGCATTACCTTGAAGTACTTGTTTACCAGCCTTCAACATCTTGAGTGAGATTTCAACCTGCAACAATTGATAATTTGTAAGAAGTGAGTTTCGGTGCGTTTAGACTCAAAAGTTACAAATCATATACAAATATTAACTTAAATTAGAATCAATTCTCGAAAGCAGAATCAATTCTACTCAGAACAACCAAACACGTCAAAATCAATTCTAGACGTCCATAATCAATTCTAAGCTCTAATATGATTGAAGTTATATCTACAATCTAATGATGAGTTAACGAAAAGCAACACACCTGATGTTGTCCAGCCAAAACGACAATAACGGCAACAATGGACGGATCTTGGATGATATCCTGAAGACCGTTATCTCCCCATTTACACTCCACTTGACCGAACTGTTTGTTAGCGATTTCCACAGCACTACTCGCGGAATTCTCGGTGCGGCTCCAAATAGCTTTGAGATGGAAGAGATTGGAGATCTCTGAGAGTCGTGGAAGATACTGACTCTTCACGAATGTGCCTGCTCCGAGAATGGCGATCTTTATGGGGTGGTTCGTCGCCATTTTGTATCGGTTCGGATCGGGATTTGAATCTCACCGTGTGTACAGTTTTTCGGTGGTTCTCGTTCAGGGGAATGCCGACGGAGAGGAGAGTGAAAAAGAAAGGAAACTGGATTTAATTAAACAGAAAAATGAATAGTTTTATTTTTCCCCTTTTGGAACCAAAATTTAACTAAAATTTTGCAAACATTACATTACACATATCAATTATTACATGATTTTGTCAATCATTTAGTCTAACATTGAAATTATCAATTAATTTTGTTTCCAACGTAATTAATTTTGTATGAGAAAAATAATTTAAATAAAATATTATGATATTATCTATTATTATAGATGAAAGAGGAATTTAAAAAATTGAAAAAATAATAATAATATAGAGTACATTATAAAAATATTATCAATGTTGCATTAGAATAGTAAAGTTACTTATACTCCCTCCCTTAAAATGATTGATGTTTTAATAAATAAAATTTATTTTAAAATAACTATCATTCTCATTTCTTAATGTAGAAATTAGTATTATTTTCTACACTAATTTCACCACATTAATAAAATTAATTTAGTAAAAATATTATATTTTATTATAATATTTTTGTATTTCTTAATCTATGTGAAAAAATCTTAATCGGCGTCCAAAACAGAGATAATAATTTAAAATAAATAACTTTTTGCAAAAATAATTTATAATTTAGGAGGAGTGTATTTCTTACGACTGGTCATAAGTAAGCAAAAATTATATGAGGTCTTCGATGGGACGGAAGATATTTCTTTCAGTTTAATAAAAAATTCTGGATTCAAATTCAGCTTGGAATATGAAATCTTAAAAGTTTAATGCGGAGAGGATAGTCTATATATAAAAGAGAAAAAAAAGGTGAGCAACAATATACAATATGATGTATGAGAATTGATACTTTGACACTAATTTAACATCTACACCGTATAAAAATTCGGTATCATCTACTGTTTTTTCTTTTTATTTATTTTTTAAATAAATTGAAGTTAGTGTCACCAGCATCCCTCATGAATGTATCGATAAACACTTTCGTAATCCACTGAAATATACAAATAAAAATAATTGATACAACAAATTTTCTGTGTACTGTATGATATAATCTAAGTTGAAAAATCAAATTCACTCATTTCTTTTCATTGTCAAGTCAATTTTCTAAATCTACTGAAAGATTCTGAAAACAAATAATGGAGTGTGTAAGTCAATCGTCTTATTTTCAGCTTCCAATGATTGAATGTATATTGTTTCCTTGGGTTCCTCGCTAACTCCACTCTGCGTGGCATACTCCAATGCCATTTCATAATCCACCTGCATATGCACATTATAATATATAAAAATTCAGCAACATATTCAAATTCAAGCAAACTTCCTAGCGTGTCCTTTTTTTACAGTTCATGCATCGCAGTAAGAACCGGAGGAACATAGATTCCATTCCATTGTGTATCTTTGATAATTTGATGGAATAGGATGAAATGTATTTCATCATGTTCCGCTCCATTCATCATCTTTTTACCAATTCAAACAATGGAACATAATATTACTTCATTTCATTCCGCTCCATTCCGTCACGTTCCATTTGAAAGAGAAGAGGGAAGCGTATTTTGCCGTTTTGACCTGTACTCGAGCCATACAGCGCTACGGGCAACAACCTCTATGCTGGTCATAAAAGTCTTGTAGAAAATTCAAGTTGTACTCAAGCCATACAGCACTACGAGCAACAACCTCTATGCTGGTCATAAAAGTCTTGTAGAATATTCAAGCTGCCCAACGATATAGCAATAACTAAACCTAGATTTCAACTTAAGCTAGATTAGTGGATGTGTTCACATGACTGCAAGCATGCGGTGTTCCTCTATGTCAGTTTAATTGTCGCTCGAACAGTTTCCATCAATTTAGGTCAATTTATCCTATTTGTTTGTAAATTGAAATAAAACAAAAAAAAAAATTAACAGTTAGAGGGAAATACCTGTTCAACATGTTTAGCAAGCTTTTCGCTCAATGTTTCTTTGGTAACCAAATTGTCGGAGACTTTTCTTAGTAGTTCTTCATCATCCCCATAACGAATCTTCTTTGATGGCTGTGATGGTATCATTTGTTTCAATACATTGTATATTGCCCCACTAGCATCAGGAATATACCTGCCAATGATATAGGAGCCATATCTTATTATATCATACCAAACAAAGTAGAAGCAAGTGCAGCATCATTCAATTGATTCCTAAAATCATGGCACAAATAAAACTTACGCCTACCTGCTTAGGTTTCGTTTTCTTTCCTGCTGCTCACGGGCCTGCAACCTTTTCACAATCTTGGATTTTAATTGGATACAACACTGTTGAAGAGCAGACTGAATATAGTGCACAAAATTGTTGTTAGCTTACTTAACATTGCTGACATTGAAAATTTGTAAATTAAACACTTCAAACCTTGACAGCAGAAGCAATCTCGGTTATATCATCTCCAATGTATTCTTTTCCAGTTCCTTTAAATGGGATTTTTGTGCTCACAATGCTTACAAAGACACCAATCTTGTCTTGTACCTGGTTAATCTTGTAATTATTCCAGCTGAAAAAGTATTTAGTAAGGTTTCATTTATAATTAATGTGTTGTGATTGTTAAGAGTTTTGTAAAGCAATTATCGGCACTTATTTTGTGACCTCGTCTCAACTAGAAAGGCAAGGGGAAACCATATGCTTCTGAGCAAACTTACTTGATTCTTTTAAGTGCAGTCCTGGTGACAACATCGGCACCTTGCTCAAAAAGTAGGGGAATTCTATTGGCAAAACGAAATATATTCAAACCCTGAAAACAAATATTGTATATTAGTCAGGACAAGCCATTAATAATTTACTATTGTTGAAAGACACAATGACACGACACTTTATAACTAGCTCTTCACAGAGTTCTAGCAAGCTTGAACTAAAGAAATGAGCGACCATTGAAAGAGAACTTAAGAAGAATAGAATCTGATAATTACTAATAAAAATGATTTCATAACCGCTTGTATGTACAATCCAGGTTTATATAGATATCAACCTAAGATAAGCTACCTAGCTCACTAAGCATAACAAAATCATTATTACGGAAACTAAACTGATAAAATGGAAAAATACTTGCATGAAAACAAACATAACATGTGGCTTTACAAACAATCAATCACAATTTTTTATTAATTAAAAAATAAAAATAAATTTTTCTCTCTCCTAGTCAATCACAACCACCCTCATGAATCCAATTAAAAACGAAATTAAATTTAAAATAAATTTAAAATTTTTCTCTCTTCTTATTGGTTGTTTCTAACACTAAGGATTTAGGTTTGTATCCATGCAAGTTTTTCTTGATAAAATGTGCTGGGTCAGCATATTCTGTTATGTAGAAGAGGAGCACACATCACAGCTTTGCTAGAGACATTTAACTACTGTAAAAAAAGTAAGCTAGAGACATCTGGCTACCATACAAATGCAAAGCTCCCCTGATTGCCAAGGGATTTTATCAGCAACTCAATCAGAACTTTTCCCAGTCTAGGGTAATTCTAACTTTGGCACTCATCAGTAGACGGACTATTTAGTATATTGATGTTAATGATGTCTTTCCCAATGGGCACACATGTGACGAGGTTTACATAATGTAACCTCCCAAGTTTGAAGCACCCAATAAATTTCGGGTTTGCAGACTTAACAAGGCTCTCTATGGCCTTACACAAACACCTAATGTTGGGTACGAACGGATCATATCTACCTTGTGACAGTTTGAGTTCATTTCTAGCAGTGCAATTCCTCTTTATTCATCTTATTTAAGGCTACCGCTTGTTTCTATGTTTTTATGTATGTGGATTACAATATTATTATTGGATCTTAAGTTTCCCCTTGTTGATGATTTGATCAACAAGCTTAGTTAATAATTTGCACTTAAACACCTAGGATCTTTTGATCACTTTTGGGGAGTTGAGGTCAAAGTTCAAACAGCTTCATCATGGTGCTTTTCTACTTATTCAATCAGAATACTCAGGGGATCTGTTAAACAGGGCAAAGATGGCAAAAGTCAAGGACATTTCTTTTCCTACAGTCGGTAATTGCAATCTAAGTATGGTACTATCATGCCTTTGAACCTCAAGGACATTTCTTTTCCTGCAGTTTGTAATTGCAAGGTTTATTGTGGAGGCCGTTCATCAATAGTAATTGACACTCATTTATGCAGGTTTTTGTGGAGGCTGTTCAGTATGCTACTTTGACAACACCATAGTAATTGACACTCCAACTATATCTTTCAGGAAAAAATATATATTTTTAGCACGCATTAATTTCAAACTAAACTGCTATCTATAACATAAATATTGCTGGAAGTGAAACTTAACTTGCTTGACATCTTTTCCACCTATACTGATTCCTGCTTCCAC